>NC_081417.1:107919413-108277913 GCF_949786415.1 Peromyscus eremicus | reverse complement strand
GACTCCTTCCACAGAATTTAACATTACCTTTAATGAAAAATTTACATGGTTTCTCTACATGTAGGACCCAAATAATTTTCTATATTTTCCCTGTTAGAGAAGAGAAACTGCATGGTTTTAAATTTTGTTGTTGTATTTTGAACACTTTCTTTAAAATTTATAACCTAGATTACAATAATTATGTTATGTAACTGATTAGGATAGAGATAGCGATCAATTTTTAAAAGTTTTTAAAGCTGAAGCCAGATATAAGTGAGATTCTTCAATTTTTTCCCTGAAATTTGTGTGTACTATTTGGGAATGGGGATATGGGGGCAGGGGTGCATTTGACAGTATCCAGTTTGGTAAAATACAAATAAATCTGTCTTTCTCCTTTCCTAAGGGCTTTCCATTTCTTCCAGCTGTTAGAAATGCTCGTCCCAGGCTTACTGGCTGTGGTGGTGGGCCCTGCTGGACTTGTCTCCAAAGCTTCTCCGTGCATCATTACAGTAGAGTTGCATTCTTGAAACTGCTTGGCTTCCTTTCATTTCTGCTGTGCAATTCTCAGACTCAGACACTGCCATCGGCCTCTAGGGTAAGCTGACTCCTGCCTGGGATAGGGGAGCTACCCACTTTATCAGGACTTCAGTGTATCCTCTTCTGAAATTATGTCTCCTGCCCACATGGGCAGTTTGCACACGGAAATAAAATAGCACCCAAACAGTGACTATTATCTCCAATACAGAGTTCATATAACTCAACAACAAAAATATAAGCAAACAGGAAAAAAAAGTGAAAGAAAAGCAAAAAACAGGTGAACAACATGACAATGAAACTTTGCCTGATTAAAAGAAAAAAAAATGAATGGAGAACCTGAAAGACTTCTCACATGGAAAACTTCTTTACCCTCAAATAAGGCCTGTAATAGGCAAGTAAAATAAGCACAAGCATTTAACATCTTTAACCATTAAAAAAATACAAATTCAAACCACAATTACTGTCCTTTAAAGATGGTTATTATCAAACAACAGATCAACCTGTCTTAAAATTTTGGAGCTGAGTGGTTTTGAAAATAAGGCCTACTTTCTCCATATCAACACCATTAGCTTCCTATATTGAAATAAGGCAAATCTTCAGAAAAATCAAACCAACATTACAGTGAACAGTCATATACGTACAATTAGTCACCCATTGTTAGTGTTTTGCTTTATTTTTTATATTTTGTGTATATGTTTTCTATGTAATATATCCATATGTAAATATAATTGTTGACATGCTTGAAAGCATAATATGTCCATTGAAGTATCTTATGTACTTCCTCTCTCGCCCAAGAGCAACCTGAAAGGAGAGAATCTCTCTTGAAAATTACAACCACAGCAATGTCAAAAATAGGAAATAACACCTCAAGGCCTATAAAATTGAAAGAGCCAGAACGAGATGAATGTGAATAAAAATCCATGGACATCTTTCTAGAATGAAGAGAGAACTGTGACTTTAAACTGCGAAGGTATCATAGAGGGGAGGGCTATCCGCACAGAATTGTCATCCTTAAGGTCAAAGTGAAGCAATAGGCTTTAGAATCAACAGAAAGCGTCAAATTCTTTGTCCACAAAGACTAACGCTGTGACAAAGTCAAGAAATGCCATGAAAATTTGTTTCCAGTTGTCTCAAAAGCCACATATGGGATGCAACACTGAAACAACTTGTTTTTGTTGAGTCAATGCTTTTGTATGTAGCAGAATTACCTCTCAAGTAGTGAGGTTGAAAGCAAAAGCAAACAGCTTTGAAACATGCATGAAGATGGGATGGGTGAATTGTTTATTTGCTTCTTTATTTTACATCTTTTCATGGAGGAATTTTTTTTCAGGGTCTTAGACAGGAAAGGAAAGCATCAATATTAATTGAATATTTCCTATAAACTATGCGTACAAAAGAGTTTTGAGTTAAGTCTAATTGCCCTTGTTTTAGAAGGAAGACCCAGCTGCTTGGAGAAACCGTTTGACCAATGTTATTCAATTTGTGTTAAAGACAGGACACAAACCTCATTTTCTTTCCCCATAAACTTTGATCTTTCTTACATGCTGCATTCATTGTGGGTTCTCTATACTCACTGACTGCTCTATAAATACAGCTATAGTTTTGCATTGTTGTTGTTTTTAATTAACACTGAGAAACGATCCTTGGTACTTCTCTTTTTAATACTTTTATCTCTTGCTGGTAGAGCTATTCATAACCCTGCTCAGCTGACAAGTAGTTCTACCATTTTCATAGCAGCTTGAGCTCAGAGCACTATAAAGAGCATTTTGATTTAATTAAAGGCTTGAAAACAATCACTTTGAAAATATGATGGTTTTTACATACTCAAATTTCCTCCCTTAAAACCAGTCACATCTGATGATAAAGACAAGAAGTGAAAACCCTAAAACTTAGCTTTCATTCATTACATCTGTTTTGAATACATGTAAAATAAGCAACTCCTTTAATATAAGCACTACCCCCAAGAGGAAATTAGCAGAGCATATTAGATTACAAATTTTAATAAACTGGTATTAGCCTTATCACTTTTGAGCAGAGGACGGAGAGACTGTTTGGTGCTATTTCTGAGACTCTCTAGTGTCTTATCAGCTTCAGAGACAAACCACTCTCTGGTATCCACTGCCCATGCTAATTAGTTTATAGCCTATCAGCCATGTGTCTACATAGAATACAGCCGAGCCATTCAAAAATGCTCCTCTTTCTCATAAAAGTCAAATATAAGCAATTCTCATTCAGCGTGGCTGCTAATGCAGGGAAACATAATGGTGTCTGGCTTCCGGAAGACAAGGGAAATATATTACCTAATTAAATCCCACACATCGTTTGAAAGTCTGTATAAATCTTTATGTCTATCTTCAGAGTTTTCAGAACACAGCCTTACCTTACTACTCAAATAAACAAGGGGAACCCACTTAAGAAGTAGGACTGGAAAAACTCTACAATGTCCACGTAGCTGCAGTCTCTACACCACCTATATGACCTTGTCAATGCATATTTTGTGGCTGAAATGTCATTTCTGTTACACTACTTTCTTTTTAGCAGAGTATAAATAGGACATTTTAATTCTTACCATCCTGAAACTCAAAAGAAATTGTCAGGCCAAATGTAAATTAAAAACAAGTAACTGATCTACTTCACAACCTTAAAATGCAACCATTGCTAGGTCCATTACTGAACCAGTGCATACAGGGATTTAGAAAATCTAAGTCTTTAATCTGTACTGTGCTAACTATTGTCTTACTCTCTTCTAGTTTTCTCAAAATGTCGAAATCGTTAAGATGGGAGAGTTGAAGAGATTGTGATACCAATCTCTTAGTTTTGTCTGAAGACTAAAAGGAGACAGCTTAAGGCAGGCGCCCAGAACAGAGTCTGGCAGTTCATAGGCACTTCATTGTTACAAACTTTCTAACTCTGTCTCTGAAAAATGAAATTCCATTACTCAGAAAGTTATGTTATAAATTAAGAGACAATAGAGGAGACTCATATTTCAAAAGAATCAAGATTTAATATGTGGTGTCTGGTAAAGATGCTGCCAAATTTGAAACTAGAAAAATGTTGAAGTAATTGAAGAGGAAACATAAATCGTAATGGACAAGATGTTAGCTTTCAGCTACCCTTTTAATAAAATTATTGATTTTATATATTAATGGATGGTGACATTTTTGAAATTACTCAATGTGGTTTGTTTTCTATTAAAAAAACTGATTATTGTGAATCATAAACAAAAGCAACCACATGGAAAACGAATGCTGTTAAAAGGAACCATCGTTTCTTTTGACGCTGAATTCAAGAGTATTTCAGTGAATTTGGAAGGCTTCCACATAACTATGCTTTACTTGGTACTGTAGCAAAAGCATGACTAGCATACTGGCTTTTGTGTTACATGTACTTTGCAGAGGCCAGCCAGTCAGTGAACTCCGTGGTCTCTGAAAAACTCTGATCTAATATTCAGAGCAGGTTAATTTACAGGATGATTAAGAGCTATTGTCATTTTCTTACTGGAAATAGAAAAGAGAATACATTGATATCCTGGGCTTAGGCTGGAAGAAAAGTCAAGCTTCCCCTAGGATTGGCTACTGCTGCTTAAAATCTACTATGATGGCAGGAGATGAAATGTATAGTTTTTTTCCTTAAGTGGAGAATCAGGAAATTTAATAATCTGCAAAAAGTAAACCTATTACCAATGCAGAACCAACTGGCACTAAATCTATTATCAGACTCCAATGAGATTCAAGGATGAGCAAAATATTTTCGATGACTGTGTCTCTTGCTTCATAAAGTGAAAAATTAAAGTTATGAAATAAAATGCATGCCTTTCTTTACTTCATTTTGTCCATTTTAAAACCAAAGATGACAGTGTAGAAGTATTAGTGATATTAGTGATCCTGTCTTCTAATCAGATGGAACCTTTACTTTCTAATCAGAAGGGGTCTTTATTAGGGAAGGGATAAGTAAGGATGTAAGTGGGGTTGTCTTAATTCTACACAGTGAAGGGGATAATAAAGAGCATCCCTTAAAAGTAAGAGTAATTGAAGATTTTACCGTCACACTACCAAACAGGTAGAACCAATGGTTTAACTGAAGATCATTAGCAACGCTGATGAGTCTAGAGCCACAGCCATACCTAAATGGTGGAAACTTGACAGAGAGCAAAACAGTACATTAGAAAGCCTTTCAAGGCTTCTGTGAATTAGATCAGCTCTTTCCAACTGTGAAGGAAGGCTCAGACTAAAGGATTAAATCAAAATAGGTAGAGTAGGGCTAGGCAGAAAACAGAAAAGGAATTTCAGAACTACATTACATTTAAAATATGCTTATGATAACTTCTTAAAACCACTGTACTACAGGTTGTTTTTTTTTCCCACAAAGAAAAGAACAGTTTGTTATGTTGCCAGGCTTCTTTATAGACTACATCTATATAATATTATGCAATTGTTTTAAAGACAGAGTTTTCTACTTGCAGAAAGCCTGCAAATATTGTTTTTGCAAATTGCAGTGATGGTGGGATGGCTTGTCCTTTAGAAATTTAGATTACCTGTAAGAAGTTCTTTTAAAGGCATTGAGACAGTTGGGCACCAAGTAACTTGCACTGAGCCTGCTCCTCTTGTCAATACACTGATTGTTCCTGGTGGTTTAGAAGGGAAATAAAAAAAAAAATTCCAGGCCTCACATTTGCTTGTTTTCCTTTGTTTGGTTTGCGAATATTTCAGCGAGGAGTTACTTTAAAAGTAACCCTGGTCCTTATTGATGCTTTGCAACAATTGGGAGATTGGTTTAGAGGAGCTGCAAGGCAGCCTTGTTCATCACTGAACCAGAGAGATTACATGTACTACCTGTGGCTCAGTTCTCAACCTGATTTTCTGTCTGTTGAATTTTAATTTCATGGCATGAGTGTTACTCAGACAGAAGGTAAATGACTGGTTTAGTAAACTCCACCATTTTCACAGACAATGGCACTAGGGATGCATTATTTTATGCCATAATACCATCTTTGTGTTAAATGATCGTGTGGATACTGTTGTCACAGCGATTCCTCTTCTAAGCATGGAGACACGTGCTTACCACACAGGTGTTTTGAGCATTCACAGGGAAGCAAGCATCTTCAACACAGCTGGGTAAGATAATGATCCACAGTTTGCCCATCAGACCTTCCCATCTGTTCATCTAGCACTTCAGTGTTCTGAGGCTCTTCTATTGAGTTGTCTACTTTGGGGAATAAATAATGGCTGCTAGGTTAAAATATAGGTTCTAAGTTTATGCAAACTTTGGTGTGCATGCACAGAAGTTTTCACTTCTCAAGTGTGGAGGAGTTTTTGAAGTGATTTTGCACTTGTCCCCTGGTTGGGAAGAATGTTACAGAGGGAAAAGTTATTGGAGGTGGGACAAGAAGTAGAAACAGTTCTACACACATTCACTTAATGATGTCCTTAGGTTTCTGGGCTCTTGTCAGGCCAGTTTGCTGACTGCAAAAACTGAGGCACCTGGCTTGTAAGAGTTAGACACTCTTGCTTTAAGCTTATTGTATGTATGGCCCTTTGCACAAGGAACACAAAGTGTTTATCTTCCTTAGAATGTCTTACCACTTTCAATACTGAGCTTCATTATTAAAAGTCCTATAATGTCATGTTTATAAATTTTGCTCTAGTTTTTGCTATCAAAAATTACTTTATATATTCGTTGGTTGGGGCAGCTAAAAAACTGTTGCCTCTCAGATAAAAATAGACTTATGTTCTCTTATAGAACACACAGTCTAGAAAGGATTGAATCTAGATACCAATCAATATGTCAGTGACAGTCACTATGTGAATGGCATGAGATTAGGTATTTGGCTCCATAATCTGATTACTAAACAGAATCAGAAACAAAAAAAAAATCTAGTTTGTTTTTAACTTGACACCAACTAGAGTCATCTGAGTAGAGGGAAACTCAAATGAATAATTGGCCTGTGGGAGGTTTGTGGTGGAGTTGTCTTGACTGTTAATTGATATAGGATAGCCCAGTACACTGTGGGTTTTGCCATCCTTGGGCAGGTCATTCTGAGTAGCAAACAAGGTGGCAAGCCAGTGAACAGAATTCTTTCATTGTTTCTACTTCAGTTCCTGTTTGAGCTCTTGCCCTGGCTTCCCTCCACGATGAACTGTTACATCGAAGCTGAAATAAGCCTTTTCCTCCCCCAAGTTGGTTTTGGTCTGTTTTATCACATCAGCACACAGCAAGCTGGAATAGAAAGTAATCATAAATGTGTTGATTTTAAGAATAAAGATTGAGGGATGAGTTGGCTATGAACAAAGTCCCCAAGGTAAAGAGGAACATATCACATAAGTGTAGTGGGTAGCCATTCCAGCCTTGATCTATAAGTTCCAACCACCATTGAGGCTTCAGTAACTGTCACACCTACAAGGTGGGGCCAAGAGAGGACCCTGAAGACCCGAGATCTGGATGCGCAGGCTCTCTTAGTTCCTGGACCCTGGACGCTGGAGGTAGACCGAGCGAGTTCTCCAGAGAACGCCGCCGGACTGCGCCACGCCTTTCCCAGATTCTGTAAACTATTCATTCACTTGTAAGTTACCCCACAAAATAAACCTCCCTTTTAACTATGTGGAGTGGTGTTAGTAATTTCACTAATACATAGGAAGAAACATGAATGTTCTTTTAGGAATAAGGCAAATGAAGGAGTGGGAGGTAAGCTCAACATGAAATTAAAAATGAGGACAGAGGCCAGTTTGCTCAGGACACTGTATGCAGGAAAGAGACTGGCCTGCTTCCAAGACAATGGTTAACTGCTGTGACCTCAAAGCATTTAGGTATTAAGATTAGTTTGATACATACCAGATCTGACTGAATACTAGTCATATGCTGTGCTAGTTGCTAGAGGGCAAGGTAAATACCCACATCCTCCTACAATTGTAAAGGGGGATTGGATAAAACCCCCACTACAATAAAAGGATTCAAGCAATTATGTTTGAATAGAGATGTCAACCACTTTCTAAAAATCAGAGAAGAAACCCAGAAAGCACTCTTAACTCAGGCTTTGAGAGGGTATCGAGCATGTGTATAAGGTAAAATAGTATTGAACTCAAGACTGGAGGAACTCAGCAGAGTTAGCTGGATGTTTCCCCGGTCAGGGAGCCCTGCAGATAACTAGAAAGGCAGCCCCAGAGAGCAGGACTCTTTGTTAGTATAGTTGGAAAGAATGGTATGATGAGAAGTAATACCAGATATATGACTTAGAAAATTCCATGTAGCATGCCCTTGAATCCTGATAAGAAGTGGAGATATTAATGGATTTTGTGTTATATAAATTCCTACATTTTACTGAGTATTCATCAAAGAAAATTCCTAACTTTGCCTTCATAGAGAAGAAGAGCTATTAAATGGGCCAGGCCCCAATAAGGCACGCTATTCTTCTAACCATTTGTGTCATTTTTCAAAAGTCTACAAGGATTTACACCTACTCAACAAAATGTTAATTTATGCTTCAGGAAAAAGAACAGAGGAATATATATCTTAAGGTGCTCTCCTTTTTCATTTCAGATCTGAATTCTGCACCAACTTAAAAATGGAATAAATTTACAAAATAGACATCAAATCCTCAACAGAGAGGGAGAAAAAGGTCCCTATTTATCATGTTCTTGCAATAGTGGCTGAGTGATATATTGTGATTACAACTTTTTTTTAATTGGCAGGCTTCTAGGATGCTCTGGGAATTGGTGACAAGATGATGGATCAGTTTCTTCATATTGGCTGGTTGATCCAACAAACCCAAAGCACATATTGACATTTGTCACTCAGCATCAGAGCCCTACAGACATCTCTGCTGATTAGTCAAACACTTCACCTCCGTTTAATTAATGTTTTAAGAGCAGAGCTTCACAGAGATGCTCAAGGGAGCAGCTTTTTGCAATATAATGGAAAAGGGGGTTACATAGACCCACTTGAGTAAGAAGAGAGCATGGGAGGAAAGGAAGAAATCAATGACAGTGTTTTAGCAGCTTAACCCTGCTGGCCCTTGCATGTTAATAGATTATTTATGCATCACTTTGCTATGAGAAGAAATTAGTATGATTAGCATTTTCTGTTTATCGACTGCTCATCACAAATCAGTAAAATGTTTACATGTATTTTGGTTTATTACCTTGAAAAAAATCATTGACAAGAAAGGGCAGGACAATGATTTCATCCTCTCATATAAACTCGAAGGATATTTTACCCTAAAGAAAAAAAGATATAAATGAACAGAAATTTATTTCTCACTGTGTTATAAAGAAAAGAGAAACTATTTTATTTCCAGAGAAAAACCTTTTATAATAGGTAGTTAGGAGGGAGCTTTGAAGTTTGACATGAGTCTAATCTCATTCTTTAGTTAATAGGCAAGGACTTTCAAAGAGTCCTTATGATGTTCACAGAAACTGTTCACCCTTCTGTGTCTCCACCACTCCGATCATTTTGAAGTTCCCCTCACCACACAATTTCAGTTATGCTGTGTTTTAGAAGAAGGTTGTGTGCTAATCCTATAACAAAGATAGTGAAACAGGTGCATGGGGAGGGATCTGAATATATTTACAGTTCTCCTTTGATTGGCATAAAGATTCACAGATATATGAGGAAAATTGTTTAGAGAAATATTTTCCTGCGTTCTATCCTTACGAATACCAAGTATGCAAGGATTAATGCTGTATTAGGCGGTCAGAGTAACCAGAAGCAAGTGCTCAGAGTGGGTTTCTAATCGCTGTAAACCAGCTCTTGGTAAACTGAAGACATTAGAGGTTTCAAAGCACAATAGAATTTCATTTTATTTTATTTTATTTTACAATATAATTCAATTCTACATATCAGCCACGGATTCCCTTGTCTTCCCCCTCCCGCCCCCCCCCCCCCAACCCACCCCCGCCCCATTCCCATCCCCTCCAGGGCAAAGACTCCCCTGAGGATTGAGATCAACCTGGTAGACTCAGTCCAGGTAGGTCCAGTCCCTTGCTCCCGGGCCGAGCTAAGCGTCTCTGCACAAGCCCCAGGTTTCAAACAGCCAACTCATGAACCGAGCACAGGACCCGGTCCCACTGCCTGGATGCCTTCCAAACAGACCAGGCCAATCAACTGTCCCACCCATTCAGAGGGCCTGATTCAGTTGGGGGCCCCTCAGCCATTGGTCCACAGTTCATATGTTTCCATTCATTTGGCTATTGTCGAGAGACAGCCCGAACTGACCTACTTTGGTGATAGGATGGCCAAACACCCTAATTGTCATGCTGGAAACCCCATCCAATGACTGAGGGAACTGGATGCGGAGATCCATGGCTAGGCCCTGGGTGGAGCTCCGGGAGTCCAATTGGCGAGAAAGTGGAGGGTTTATATGAGCGAGAATTGTTGAGACCAAGGTTGGATAAAGCACAGGGACAAATAGCCAAACGAATGGAAACACATGAACTAGAATTTCATTTTAATCTCAGGTCCTATAACTTGCTCCATGCAACTTTGAGCAAATGCAGAAATGTGAGATTGAAAAGGCTCTCTCTATCTGCTTCCTCCTTTACCTATTTGCTGTGTTTTGAACACGGTCCCTTAAAATCATGCACTGGAACTTTGTGTCCAATGCCATAGGGCAGCAGTCAGTGGGCTTTTAAAGTGGAATTAGTTCATCAGGCAATCCTCTCGGTGGGTCACTGCTGTGCAGCTGTGATTGCCTAGTGGGTTGGGAGCCAGTTTGAGCCCCATGTATTCTTGCTTTCTCTCTTAGTGTCTTTCCCCCTTTCTGCATCTGTCTATCTGTGTCTTTCTCATTCTCTGTCTCTGTCTCCCTTTCTCTGTCTTTCTGTCTCTGTCTGTCTGTCTGTCTGTCTGTCTCTGTATGTTGCCTGCCTGCCGTCTACTACAAGATGTTGCAGCACAAAGGTCATCACTAGACACCAATGGCTCAATCTCACTGTAAAATCTCTGTGATATTTTGTTGTAGCAGCACAAATGCGCTAGGCTGCAGTTTGTCACTTCATCTGAGCTTTGTTTTGGTCTCTCTGTCTCTTTTGCATTTAACATCCATCTACATCATCACAGCTCTCCCAATCCTATGTCCTAGACCCTCCCAATAATTCTATTGATCATTTTAATCAAGCCGGATTAAACTGAGAAGTGTTACTTACTATTGTTGTCAATTAATATGATAAGTTTAATTTAAATATTTGACTTCTATGTTTTCTTTTTTCAGCTTGAAGAAAAAATAGCAAGAAGAAAAACTGCAAAAGCAACTTGAAAAGAAATGTCACTGTGCACAAAGGTTTACACATAGATTTCCTAGTTCCAAACATACTGAAGAGACCTCTAAAATCAATTGGACTTAGTATCTCTCAATGTAATTTATAGTTTATAAAAGAAATATATATGTGCACATATATTTTTAAAGCTCAAGTAATACTGCAAGACATAATAAAACTCATCAAAAGAGTGCCATTTCAAAAAGCAGCTACTCTTAACTTTTGATTTTCTTATTGCTTATGGCCATGTTATTAAATAACATATATCGTAATAGTGCCATTTCTTGATTTTCAGTTTAAACTACTGTTTATTGATTTTTCTACCACAGAGTATCAGAATTTGGATCTTGTACTCCACCCATACATACTTATACAATTCCCCCTTCTGTATCCTACTGAAAAAATATATTGCCATTTTGGGCTAAATCAATATTTAGTGCTTGCCTTATTATAACTGTGGAAATAGCATATAGAGGGGAATTACATTGTAGGTTGTGTTATATTTTTTTCTCGTATGACTGTTTTTTTCTGAAGGTAACTTTTCTTCACACACACACATACACACACACACACACACACACACATCCAGACACATTTAGTTTGCTGTCTACTGGCCCTGATAATTATCTTTTACCTGTTTTTCATGACCCTTCTTAAGTCCATTAAGGCCCTTTAGCTTGACGGAATGCCTTACACATACATATAAAATGAAAAGGGGGTCTTGTTAATTTGAAAATGCTCTTAAAATGTATTTATTTTTTTTAATTTTACTTATTTGTGTGTGTACATGTGTGCAGGTACTTGGGGAGGACAGAGGAGAGGGTCAGATTCTCTGGAACTGGAGTTAAAAGAAATTGTGAGCCCCCTGATATGGATGCTAGGAACCAAACTAGGGGCCTCAGTAAGAATACCAAGTACTCGAAACTGCTAAGCCATCTCCTCAGCTCCTACAAATATCTTCTTAGCTCTCATTTCACAGTTCAATGATGACACCAAGTTTGATCTTATAGTAATGTGAGAGGTTTCCCCAATCCTTCCCTCTGCCTGGTTCCTAAGACATTTGTTGATGGAGGGAATTGGTGAGGTTCTTTTATCACGTAGAAGTTTTAGAAAAGCATCTTCAAAGCTGCTGTTGAATCACTCAAGCTAGATTCTCCCCATACATTTCTATATAAATAAATTATAATACAGGTGTGGTGAATCATACTTGTAATCCCACCACTCAGGAAGCTGAGGCAGGATTGCTGTGAGGTCGATCCTGGTCTACCTAGTTAAGTTTAGGCTGTATATACATATATGTATACATATACACGTACACATAATTTACATATGCATTTGCACATACATCATATACACATATACATATTCCCACTAATAATTCATTTCTTTTAGTCTACTTCTTTTTGCTATCTTTGAAGTCATATGGACTTGGATATATGATAGTAATTATCTGTAACATTTTAGATTTGGGAAAAGGCAATGGGGCAAGCTGAAAGTCTCAGCTACAGTTTATGCAGAAGGAATCAAATATCACAGCAACAAATATGGGCTTTACTATGCAAATTCCTGGATTTCTTTTCTGTTTCCATAAATCTCATCACCAGAAGCTTTAATGTGTTGATAAGTGACCCTGATCTACTGAATCCAGCCCAGTGACATCTGGAAAGATACTGTCTGCTCCTTGGAATGAATAGCTGATGGTGATGGCATGAAAGCTTGAATCCTTTGTGTCATGATTAGTCAATGCAAAGAAGGCAAGATTTCCATTGAAGGAATAAAAAGAGGCAAGCATGAAACAAAGCAAGAAGTCTCAGGCAAGGAAACAGATATGCTTGGAACTGGGGTGATTTTGGAATGGAAAGCAATTTACTCTTAAAGGCAGACTAGAATTTTGGATGAATTCTGAGTGTGGAAACAGGAGACGGGACAGGTTCCCATTGGCTTCTCTCCCTGGCTTAAGAGTGACTAATGCCTTGCTCTGTTCTCAGATAACATTCCTTCTGTTCCTTCATAATAGTTTCTCCTACCTCTTACAATGCCATGTTCATATTGGAGTAAGCCTTGCCTGTGACCTGATAAGCATATTTACCTCCTTAAACACCTTATCTCCAAATACATTACATTATCAAGTACAGGTACAGGTCCAAGTCAGCCTTGCAAAATATAATATTAGAGGAAGTCACAAAGCAAAATTATTCCTGTTTCATAAGTCATTACTTGAAGGAGATAAATTCCCAAATTCCCAAATTCCCAGATAAATTCTGAGAGCTAACATTCCTAAAATATCAGGAAATCTTTGAAAGATGTCATACATCATTACTCTATGTAATCTGCACACAAACTTGTAAAATAGAATTTGGTTTTGTATGGTGGTATTTTATTTGTACTGAAATGTGATTTTAATTGTATGTTAATAAATAAAGTTGCCCGGGGGTCAGAGCTATTAGAGCCATAGCAAGAGCGTGGCGGTGGTGGCGCACGCCTTTAATCCCAGCACTTGGTAGACAGAGCTAGGTAGATCTCTGTGTGTAAAGGATACAGCCAGCACTGGAGACACATGCCTTTAATCTCAATCCCAACTGTAGAAGACCTGGAAGTCTTTACAGACAGGCAGTGACGAGGCATGGGTTTACAACCAATGAGAAGGCAGAACCGAAAGTCTTTATAAAGACAAACACACAGGAAGTAGCTCCTTTTTGGAGAGCTCTCTTGGCTGAAGAGGATCGCTGAAGCAGGAAGGGTGAGGCTCTTAGCTCTGACCTCTTGGCTTTCTTCTCTGAATCGGCTCTGTGTTTCTTATTTAATAAGACAGTTGGTTACATCTACAGTTTTGTTTTGTTATTTTTAATCTAAATTTGACACTCACTAAATGATGGTTCAGGTGTGTGTGTCTAACATCTAGGAGGCAGAAGAGGACAGAGTCAGTATTTAAACTCAGGTACCTGAATCCAGCACTCATCCTTTCCTATTAGATCTGGTTCCCACTGCTCTGAGGTGAGGAAATGCATGTTTTCACCTCACAAGCACTCTTGCCCTGAATACTCACAGTGCACTCAGATGCTAGTTCAAACAGCATTGTCTACAGGTTCTTCCTTCATCTGAGCAGAGGAGTTCTTGATGAGTTACCTCCAGGATGAATTTAACCAGGGACGCAACCCTTTCTGCAAGATAACTAACGCGATGAAAAATAAACTTCTGTTGGATTGGCAAAAGGGGAAGAGTAATAGCAAGTTTTTTCTTTCTTTCTGTTTTCATCATTAAAGAAAATAAAACACATGCATCAGAACATAAGTTCAGAAACAGATCAAGGCTGAGAGCTTTTAGAACGGAGGTAACTAGCTACTTCCTTACTTCAGCGACTACATTTGGTCTGTGAGTTCAATAATGTTCCATAAAACCACGAAGAGTTCAGCAAGGTGCAATGCAAAAGTAAAGGCATGTGTCTTGGGAAAAGAGATCTGAGAGAATTAATTTGTTATTTAGAGGAAAGATCAGCTCCTGTAGGTTAGCTGTTCTATTTCGGGCTTGGAGGGAGAAGTGATTAACATTTCTTTCTGTTTGAGCGGGCTGTGGAATCTGATACAGGAAATAAACAGAAGGAAGTATCCGGCTTCTTGCAGAGAGAAATAACAATCAAATATGAGCTAGTCATGGCCTGGCAAAGACAATGGCTCAAATAAATAAAAGATAAGAGATAACCTCCCTCGATTACCAGCCATATTTCTAAAGGAAAACCTGCATGAAATGTTAGTGTGAACATTTTTGAAATTGTTTTTTATCTCTTATAGTTTAGGAATATATTTTACTTAATAACAGTTAATATAAAAGGAGCTCTAATAAAAATTCTGAAGTCTCTTTCATTACCTCCTGTAATTTTACTCTTTCCCGCAGAATACTCCAGCATTATTAATTGAATGCACAGTAACTTCCTTGGGAAGTTCTGTTAGTATAAGCACATCTTATTTATCTCTAAAGCTTTTTTGCATGTATTGTTTTCACTCTTAAAATAAGTCTTTAGTCCATGTAGTGTGTAGTTTTATTTAGGTGATGAGTCTGGATTATAACTTTGTATCTTTAGTTGTTAGTAATTCATCTATTGAATAATCAGTTTTTCTTAATGATTTAAACATATTCACACACATGAACAAATATACTGGGCTTGTTTCTCCTCTACTAGATCATTCATCTTTTCTTACTGCAATACCATACTATTTGAATGTTGGTGCTATGTGGTACTTCTTATAGAGAAAACTTCCATTTTCAGCCAATCTGACATGGATACAGACTAATTTCCCAGCATCAAACACAATGATCTTTGTAACAAAGCACCAAAATTGCAATTACGATATCTTGTGTTATTTCGTTATTGAAAATTGCAGAGTTGGGTCAAAAAGGAAACTTTAGCAACTAGCCATTTCCCTCTTCTTTAAGACCTGTTAGGATTAATGTTCATGGTCAGCTGAACTGAATTTAGAATCACTTAGGAGATACTCCTCAGGGTGTATCTGTGTTGGAGCTTCTAGGGAGGTTTATATGAAGATGGAAGACCTGCCCTGAACTTGGGCAACACAGTCTATGGGCTGGATGCAGGCTGAAAAGGGAAAGAGGAGGAAGCCTGCTGAGCAACAGCATTTCTGAACTCTGTGTATTCCTGACAGTAGTAGTGATTCGACCAGCCATTTCATTCTTCTGTCATCGTGCTTTGCAACCTTGATGGACAGTATCCTCTCAAACTGTTAGGCAAATACTCTCATCTTTCCCTAAGTTGTTCATTCTCAGGCAATTTGTTACAGCAATGAAATGCAGCATCATTGGAAAAAAATCAGAAATTGAAGGCCCACTAGAAATGTAATTAACTATGTAGTTTTTATGAAATCATAAAACATATTTTTACTGCACAGTTATTACTAACCAGACACTGTAATTATGTGATTTAATTTAATATGATAAACAATACCATGGAATGAAGAGTCATACCCATCTATCTGGAAAGGAAACAAATTACTTAAAAGTCAAGGGATTTCTCTTAGAGCCTATATTTTCATAACCCTACAGCCCAGGATTCAAATTCAGAACTATTCAGAAATGTGATCAGTGTACATTTAATACTTTTATCCACACACAGCATAACAATCCTAGTGTAACAGTTAAATCAACACTTGATGAAAAAAATACCTCTTGCTATGTTGAATTAAAAACATTTGAGAGAAACAATTCCCTCAAGAAGTTCAGAGTCATGCTTCTCACTGTATTCTCTGCCCAGTCAGGTTATTTACATGTTTTCTTTTCAATTAAGATGCCAGGCTTTATGTAGTGCATTTGTACCCTTTTATAGTAGTTAGATTTATTAACTACTGACTGTTGTTCGTAGTTTTCAACGTTTAGTACTTTGTATATGCCCGCCCTTAAAGGTTGATATTCATTAAATAAAAATGTGTTCTAAATGAAAGACATATTATACTTAAATGAATAACAAGTAATTAACTGCAAAAATGGCTACCTTTTGCTCAATTTTTAATTGTGCCTTGTGAATGATGATAAAAAGACTGAATTCTTTCTACACACAGATTCATATCCAATTCAACCTGGTAGTTTGCTATTATCAAAGCCCTTTAAAATAGTCCTAGTTAATACATATGTATGATCACTCCAAGGACAATTATATTTGATTCTTCCTACCAGCAGCTCTATTGAGTATATAACTTCACTAAGTTTCAGAGGATAATGAGATGGTGTGGTATACTGGGCAGGTACCATTGCTATGCACTTACTGACCTAATGTTCCAGAAGTGTTTGTGAGTCTGAAGGCATGGGTAACAATCTGTGATAGCCTTAGGCTAGCCAGAGATTGGAATTCTGTGATTATTTTCTTTTGTATAGCTAGGTTTGGCTCAAAACCTTACAATATTAAGGCAATCTATCCTTAAGGCTCTCAACAGATCTTTGCTCTCTAGGTATCCCAAAAACTATCTCAAAACTCAGACATTAATAAAATAAAAATAAAATCTACCACATCCATTTTGTATTACGGCTTCTTTATTATTCTCCTTAAAAAACAATAATATAACTAATTCTCTGAGAATTAATAAAACTCTTCCCGGACTCCTCCCAGATTGACTCTTCACCCTCTCCCAACTTCGTATCCTCTCTTCCTTTTAAAAAACATGACCCTTCACACTTGATTCGTGCTGCCCACTTACTCTCAGAGATGTAGTGTCATCCATTGAGGCATAGTCAACCTACCAGAGGCTACATTCTTAAAGCATCAGTTGATGCTCCTTCTCCAGAAGCCATTGGCTGTCTGTCAGTAGTTCCTCAGCTAGAGCTGGGGGGTTCTGAGGTTGCCCTCACTCTTTGTTGGTAGTTTGACTGACTTGATCTTTGTAGGTCTTATGCAGGCAGCCACAATGTCTGTGAGTTAATGAGTGCTGTTGTCTTGTCATGCCCAGAAGATAGTGTTTCACCTTCCCTCTCTACAACCTCTGGCTCTTACAATCTTGTATCTGTCTTTTGTTAATACAAGTAAAGACTGTTATTTTTTTCTCTTCAAGTTTTATCTTCTCCAGGATTCACAATAACCACTACCCTAAATTCCTCCTTAATCTCACAAATTGAGAAAACTTTTACCATGTGGTATGGTATTCATTACTGGCCAAGTAAGGTTGAGTGATTTGGGTTTCTGGAGTGTGTGGGTGGGATGAGAGGGGAGGTTCTTATAGAATAATTCTGCACATGCTACTTAAAGATAAGATGTTTAAGCTTTTCAAGAGAGAAGTTAAAGAAAAGTGGTAAAGAGTAACTGCAATGGAGAAGAGCTGGGTTTGTTTTTGAGGCATAACATACCTGATTCAGAAGATGGGTACAATCAATGTATCCTCCATAATTATATCCTGTATTGTTATTATACCCACCATTAGCAACATTATTTTTTCAAAAGGTACTAGTAAAATCATTCATGTTAGCCGGGCGGTGGTGGCGCACGCCTTTAATCCCAGCACTCGGGAGGCAGAGCCAGGCGGATCTCTGTGAGTTCGAGGCCAGCTTGGGCTACCAAGTGAGTTCCAGGAAAGGCGCAAAGCTACACAGAGAAACCCTGTCTCGAAAAACCAAAAAAAAAAAAAAAAAATCATTCATGTTAAAATCTGTGTTACAACTGTTTTGCTAAAATAATTCAAAAATATTTCCTACCCTGTACAATTTTAAAGCAATTTTAAAGTCTTTCGAGAGATAAATACACAAACATGATACATATATATCATATTTATCATATATATATGATAAATGTTTAGAAATGTTAGTTATAAGAGTTTAGAGAGTTCTTTTTAATTATGGCATTGAGCAGCTTAAAGATCATACCTTTGAATAGCATGTGCAGAATTATTCTATAAGAGCCTCCCTTCTCATCCCACCCACACTCTCCAGAAACCCAAATCATTCAACCTTACTTGGCCAGTAATGAAGACTGTACCACATGGTGAAAGTTCTTAGTCTATAGGTTGATGGACAAAGCTGTTATAGAAAGCTGTGACCATCAAACCGAAGAAAAGAGCTGGCTGAAAAGTAATGTAAGGACAAAGGGAACAAATAGACATTCAGCAAAAGTAGTTGTGTATATTAATAGAACTTCACTCATTCTGGAAAAGCAGGCATTTCAGGCTGGCAGGTCAAAGAGTATCAGGGGGGCTGAGTAATAGTTGCATCAAGAGGAGATCCAGAAAGCAGAATGTAAAAGTCCCTCATCTCTGACTTTAGGCTTGGCCCTTAAGCAGAGGAATTCCAACAAGGGGTCTCTGCTGCAAGACATATTGAACCCATTTTACAAATAAAACTGAGGTTCAGAGATGATGCATCAAATAACACAATTAAAGGAGGCTTCTCTTCAACTGCTTGTATTGAAATTATGTTTGCCATAATTCTCTTGTTTGTCACTTTGCCTTTGAGATGATTTAGTAAAACTGCAATAAATGTGAATTATAATTTTACTCTTTATTTAATTTTTAAAAAGGCTCATAGTTCAGTGAAGTAGCTGGCTAATTATGGACTGACTCTCTGCTAATTCTCTTCTAAATTCTTTCCTAGTCATTCTGGTTTTTCTGATTCCAGAAATGGTGTAAGAAAAATAAATAAATAAAAATGTTCAGAAACCCTTGCATTCCCCTAGCTTGAGGGAGGGCAGTTCCTCTGCTTGTTAAGACAAGAGGAAGTTGTATGAACTGTCTTCTATGATGCTTGGATATGTTTGGGGAATCTTTTATTTTCCTTTCATTCTAGGTCAAGATAAAATGATATATAAATCTCTAAGAGTTCATAAAGATTTCTAGGGGATGGGAGAATATGATGCAGCAAATGCTACTCCCAATGCTGATGCTCCCTCAGTTTATTCACAGGAAAGAAGATAGTGGAGTCCCCACAGGGTTTCTGGTGTGCAGGTGTGCTTTGTGTTAATTATTACATTTAAATGACAAAGCCTTGCCCTCTGAGAGGCACACACACATATTGTAAAGTTCACTCTCATAGAGCAACAGCATATCCTGGTATAGTTCAATGTCTGAAGCAACGGTACTCTAGCCTTTTGACATGAAAATGTGGAGTGAAAGGGTGATGGTGTTTACTGACACTCAGAGAACTGCCTTACAGCACTGGATGGATGACCCAAGTACTGTGGCTTCCATGGTTTCTACATCAAGTGCAATTCAAGAGAGTCTAGCTTTGGAACAGGGTACCAAGGCAGGACTCCTTCTGCTTTTTATCCATTAACAGGACATGGTAGCAATTAACCGTGGCAAATGAATATCAAATGAGCGGTATCAGAGACAGGAATTTGAGTTGTATTCTCATATGCTCCCATAGGAAAGCAAAAATCCAAATTTGGTAACTTATTGTTTACCTGTCAAGAGACTCTTGCTGGTAGGACAAAAAGAATGGTTTTCACAAGCTCACCTCTGATGGGAGTATACTTTCATCTCTACTTACATACATTACAGAAACCTCTTACTTTCTGCTCCTGCTGGTGCGTTGTTTTGCAGGTCATCTGTCTACTCTCCTTAGTGGCTGTGGAAATCTCTGTCTTTGGTGCTTTACAGATTTGACAAAATATGTTTTCGTGTCTCTGTGAGACTGAAGATTCATCTCTTTCATCAATTATGAAAATGTCTTCAGCTCTTCTCTAATGTCACCTTGGCTTTTTCTTCTTTAACTCAAATTCTTCTCCTAGCTTTAAGCTCTCAGAGACAAGTGCTGTCTCTCTGAGGTACAGAGTTTATGGATTTCTTCTGACCTATCTTGTAGTCTGGTCTTAATGTATTTAATTCTTTCTGCTGTACTTCTGGCTTTTTCATCACATTTAGCATATTTTATCCCCATAATTCCTTTTCAGTTTTTTTAGATACTGTTATTCTTGTTGTTCGAATCTTAGATGGTCTTTTAATAAAAAACCCAGAGCCAGATATCAGGGTGAAAGCTGAAAGATCAGAGAAGCAGAACAGCCAGCCACTAGTTCTTACCTCTACGAAATCCTCAGCCTAAAGAGAGGGAGTTCCTGTTTCCTCACGCCTTATATACCTTTCTCTGCCCTGCCACATTACTTCCTGGGATTAAAGGCGTGTGTGCTTCCAAATCAAAGGCATGAGATCTCAAGTGCCGGGATTAAAGGTGTGTGCCACCACTGCCTGACCTCTGTGTCTAATCTAGCAGCTGGCTCTGTCCTCTGATCCTCAGGCAAGCTTATACGGGTACACAATATATCATCACATCTTCTTGGCATTTTAAACATTCAAGTTTTGATAACTTACCATACTTACCCAAGCATTCTAAATGTATGTGGTATATCTAGTGAATCTTCTAACTAGATTTCTACAAGATCTAATTAGACTCTTTACCATTTTGCTGATCCTACCTGAGGTTGCTTTGTACCCTGTAGGAGGCTATTCTTGGTATAGTATGAGGTTATCTACACTAAAGATTTATCTATGGGGACTCAGTAAAGTCTGAAGCTAGGATGAGCCACCTGGAGTTAGTTTTCACCCACCAAAGGCACAGCAGGAAAGACCTCTGCTGCTAAATTCTTGGGATACTTTTATTTTTCTTAGAGACATTCAAGCTATGATACATTAGCTTCCTTTTCTACTACTCTCTCTTTTGGTGGATTTTTCTCAAGTTTTCCTTTCAACCGGGGCACTGTGCTTCTAAGTTACTGCCCTTTTGAAGCAGGCACTATTCCTACGCATCATCTGGTTTAGGCTCAAGGTCATTTCTTCTTCTCTGGCACAGCCATTAAAGCCTACACTTCTTCAGCACTGAGATTGACAAGCTCCCCTAGGGTACCTGGAGCTTTAGCATCAGCCTGCCATTCTAATTCCTGTCAGTCTTTGAATCCTGCCTCTGGAGACTAGCCTCACTTTCCAGCCAGCTCAGTTATTCATTTGGAAGGATATTTGTTATATTTTGCCAAACATTTCTTGGTGTTTTACATTAAGAGATTTTTAAGGTCCTAGTTTAGAACACCATCAGAAAGAAACTCAGAAAGCAGGAATTGGAGGCTTTTGATGACCTGTTCTGGAATCCTCCTGGCATCCATTATAAGCAATACTTCTCGCCATGAACCAGTCTACTTATATTTGAGGAAAACAACCTAGAGCTTGTCATTTTAATGTCTTAGTTTATATAATCTTCATGACTTAGAGGGCCAATCTAAGAATATTTGCCAATGGTAAAATATTTTTTATTCACAATTACCTAGTTAATTAAAATTAACTAAAGCTAGCAGAATAAAGTCTACAGACAGAAGGCCAAGAATTTCAATGTTTTGGCCTTAAGATCATTGCTTCATTAGAGGAAATAGAGAAAGATTTTTAACATGTTTCTGCTTGTCTGCATATCTTGCCACTTTCTATTTTAATATTAATTTTATTAGTTAATATTTATTAATAGTAGGAATATTGATGAATAGCTTTACATAGAGAAAGAAGGACAAAAGAAAGATGTGAAGAGAGAGTAAATGCACATGCTATGGAAGTTGCATGCTCATTTGTCCTCTGTATGTCCAATTCAGAATCATGGGCCACAATGGGATTACAGCAAGCACTCCAGAATCAGCAGGCTTTCCCTTTGTCAGTGTCCTGTTTGCTAGCAGGACAGCATGAACATGTAAGAAGGATTTCAACACATACAAAAGAATAGGTAGCTTATTCAATCACATAGAATGTCAATTTGTCTGTAAGCAATAGTATATCCACAGGGACTATAATGTCCAGGCTGGTTAATTCCTAATACAAAGCAGGCACAGGACCCGAGTTAGGTGGGAGTATCCCTTCAGGGTAGCATCACAGTGAAGCTATGGCCTAGGATTCATAAGTCTCTCCCTTTCAGCACTATAAGCTGTTTGCACAAAGTTAGGGGTTCTTCTTTGCCTAGCCATTTTACTACACCAGAGAATCAAATACCTAAATAGTATGTTAGGCTGTATTTAAATATTCTCAACCTTATCTGTGTGCTTATTGACTACGTTGTTTCTCTGTCTCCAGCTTTGCATGTAAGACTTGGTCTAATACAGTGCACACATTGAAAAAAATCACATTAATAAATCCTGCATATGTGCACATGGTGACCGTGTACATGTTTAATTAAGTTCGGGAAAGTCTCGGGACTCCAAAGTTTTACCCTTACCTTAACAACTTACACCTGCCAACATTTCCTCTGTCCTTCCTTCTCGCTGTTTTTTTTTTTTTTCTTGCATCCTTAGAATAAGTTTGATTACTTATTAAAATATTGTCAGATTTCGATACATACTTTGAAGTCTTGATGGTCCAGATACTCCAATCTTGGAGCCGATTATGTACTATCCTCTACGACTTAGAACATCGGCAGCCATTCTTTGCCCTTCCCCACTGCTGCAGCCATGGCACGCTCAGCCATCACTGCTGCTTCTCCACAGCTTCAAAGGCAAGTTCCCTTTGCCTTATAAGGCTTGTTCTGGGTGTCCGGTGCATTGTCTGGCTGCAGGGAGCCTCCTGTCACTCTGAACTGAGGCCTTTAACTGTCTGGCACAGGCAAAGGGCATTCTTGCACCTTTATTTCATACAGGGGAATTCTGAAGCTTCAGCGGCTGCCAGAATCTTCACATTTGCACAATTTGAGTATTTTGAGAATAATAATAATAATAAAAACAGAAACAAAAACAAATAATATTCCCATTCTGCAGTCAGAGAGAAGAAAAGACAGACTTTACGTGGTTAGTTCCTCTACTAAGGTGGGATCCATAGATAAACTTTTTATATAGTTTCATGAAGATAGTAATTACTTTCCTGATGCCAGAGCACTTGGATGAGAAGAAAAGTCTTTTCTGCTACATACTTCATTAGAATTGTATGTCCCCATGGCTCAGAAGTGAGTACCTGTCTGGAGTTACCAGCTACCCTTTGACATTATTCTTACCATATAACAAAAGATGCACACACATCCCCGCCGCACCCAACATAACAAGTGCAAACTTATTAACTTACCCTAGGGTCATGAAAAAGGAATAAAATGTGGTTTATTTTCTCAAGTCTGTTATCTCACTGGATATTTAGCATTGTTGTAGTTTCGTAGGAAAATTGTTCAATATTTGTATTAATGTATACAAACCTCCCAAATCTCCTCCCAAGTGACTTGTACGTCGGACTGCTTGGCATAAATCTGTCTGGGAACTGATGAACAGCACTGTCTATAAGAAAGAAAAGAAGAAAGACAGTAAGCAAACCAAGAACATAAAAGAAAGATCTCACCTGGTTAAACCGCTTGTAGGAAGAAGGTGGTACTGAAACCATCAATGGGCTGTGTATTCATTCTTTTTTCTATTAAATACTGTCAGGACAAAGATAGCAAGCAGGTGATAGGGCCTAATCTTCAACCTGGACCCTGCTTAAATGAACCAATAGTGTTTACTCTGAAGCAGAGTTCATATGTGCAGCATGTCCATAGCAGGATGCCCAAGGCTAAATGTGTATAACAAATACCCAATCCATTTTTCACCTGAAATCTTCTCTTAAGCTGTATCATTTTATAGATATAGAATGGAGATTTTCCTAATTCAAGCACACCACTATTAAAGGGAAACCTCCCGAGCTTCAGTAGGAGGATTCTGTCATTTTTCTGTGCCGGAGACTATGTCATGTACCCAGTATTGAATGAAATGGCCTGGGGACCTGACTGCCTTTGATATTCCTCGACCTTTTCCTTATGTGTGATTGATTGTGTCCTTGAATTTAGTACTGAATTTATATTTTGTATCATCACTGACTAATGTGATACTGATTTGAGAATTGTAGATGTTTGAAACACTAACTAGATTCTTGAAAATGTCTTAAATATTAACTAC
This sequence comes from Peromyscus eremicus, assembly GCF_949786415.1. Lineage (NCBI taxonomy): Eukaryota > Metazoa > Chordata > Mammalia > Rodentia > Cricetidae > Peromyscus > Peromyscus eremicus. The sequence goes on along the minus strand of NC_081417.1, from coordinate 108,253,793 downwards.
TCTGTCTCTCTCTCTCTCTGTCTCTCTGTTTCTCTCTCATACACAGAGATACACACAGAGGTAGAAGGTGAAGTGGTGGTAGTAGAAAGATGCTATGATGATCAAAGCATTATAAATAGTGGTATGTTGTTCAACATATTCATATAAACTCTTATATGATGTTAATCTCCTTTGTCCACTTGATAACACCTGAGTTATAGGAAATGATCCTCTTGGGCATGCCTGTATGGGATTATGTCCATTAGGATAATAATGGTGGGGCAGTCAACCCACAGAGGGTATCATCATTTCCTGGACTAGGGTCTTAGGCTGTATATAGAAAGTGATCTGAGACTAACCACACATTCCTTTTTCTCTGCTTCTTGGTTATGGATACAATGTGACTTACTGTTTCAAGCTCATGCTGCTATGTCTTCCTGGTCATGATAGACTGTAATTTTGAGCTATAAACCCAGATAACCATTTGTTCTCAGGCTGCTTTTGTGAAGATACTTTATTATAGATACAGGTCACACACTAAGACAAGCTACTTTATTATCTTATTATCCCAAATTTACCTATACTTGAAATGACTCAGAATTCCAGGCTAATTTGGCAAGGACCAAGAAACCATGCTTTAGGATTCTCATTAAAATTGGATTTCAATTTGTTTTGTGACTTTTCCTGGGGGAGACATAAACTTCTCTTCACCCCAGCTAGGAAGGGCACCTACAGACTAAAGGAAGTATTCCACTTAAGTGCAATTTGGTAAATGAATGGGTTTATTGAGGTTATTTAGAAAAACATGAATGCCTTAAATGCAGCTACATCACTAAAAAGTCCCCTAAGGACTTTATAATGAAACCACTGAATAGTACTACTCAAGTCAATCATTTACTTCCTATACAACCTGGGAAGAGAAGATGGCATGCGAGAATCTCTTGAGGGCTCATGAGCTTCTTCTGGATCATCTATCTTCCTTCAAAGGGGAATCTTAACAGGCCTAGCCAACTGAGGGTCTCCAGTGCTGTTCACAGCTACTCTGACTCAAGATATCCAATCTTGGAAAAAGCTACACAACACAGTGATATAATATTGTTATTTTAAGGACTAAAACTAAATATATTTGATTTTTTTAAAGGCATAATATCATGCAAATGGCCAGGCAAAGCTACTGTGATTTAATTTGAAATGCTATTTCAGTAGACTCCGAGCCCATACAGGTAAATGGTACCACATAGTATAAAGTAATTCAGAAATTTATTTGGATACTTTGATTTAATGAAATTCTGTGTGAGATTCTGGTTAAAAACAAAACAAAACAAAACAAAACAAAACAAAACAAAAAAATCATTCAGTCAAAGTAAGAGAGCTAAAGAAATCAAACTACTCTCCCACTCTTCATGACCTTCATTGAGTGAACTTGACTGTATTTCTCTGAATTCTTTTCCAAGCATGGGCTTAACATTTGTATAAATTTGGAGGGTAAGAGACATATACTGTACTTACAAACAAGGGATTTTGAGATGCACATTTTAAATTCAAATCCCAACTCTGGGAATTAGTAGTTGGGTACTGTTTCAACTAAATACAGTAACTTTACACAGTTTTCATCTGTGAAAAAAAGTGGAGATAACATTTTTTAATTGAGATAGTATATATAAAAATAATTGTTCTAGGTGTCCTGTAAATTAACAAAATTTAAAGGCAACAGAAATTATTTGATCTTAACCCATTCGAAAGTCTTCACAACAGCTGAGAACTTGTAGCAGTAAAGCATTATTAGCTCTTGATGGGTTGGGTATAAAGTCCATCTTCCTCTGAGACTGCCTCTAGATCTTAGCATGATATCTTTTATGGACAGCATTCTTTGTCAAACAGACAAGTCCTGCAATGTTATTGCTGTATTGGCTTTCCTGTGCAATGATGATGAAGACAGGACCTTTGAGTACCACTGTGACCCAAATCACAATGGTATTCAGGTACTCACTTTGGTATGGTCTGTCCTCTATCTCTAAGGCATTCCAAACAATCCTGCTTCGTTTATTTACAACATATTCCTTTCAGGTAAAGGCGAAGCACAGGCACTGCATCATGTCTCAAGACATCTTCTATGCAGCCATGACTTCAGTGTTACAGTGTTACCCTTAGAAGAAGACTGTGTCTTAGCAATTTCCACAATGTCCCTGCCACTAGACAATAAGCCCATTTCTCCCTAGACCACTTTCATTAAGATACCAGAGCTGTGCTTTGAATAATTGATTTATTTTTCTAAGTTCAACTCAAAAGATGTGGAAACCTACTTTTCTTAGCCTTACATTTTTGGAGAGGAAAGTTTAGTCACACTAGAACTAAAGCAGTCTTGCTTTTCAGATCTATTTGTCAGAGTTAGATTGCTGTGTGGGTTTTCTTATCACAACTGTTAAGGTTAGTGAACAAACTTGATACCTGATCTTGTTCATGTGTCTTGACATGAAATAAGGCTAAACTCTTTAGAAATCCTAGCACTGTATATGCAGCATATACTATTGAAGAGTCAATGTTATAAAACAGAAAGCAAAGTTAAAGCATGTGATTATGAAAGTGTCTACAAACACTTTGGAGTAAATTAAACACTGTGAGAGGCTGTGTTGGAGTTGGTGGGGTGGATGATAGGCTGGGCCAGATTTTACTGTCAGTATCTCAAGGGTCTTTTCTTCATGTAGACCTTTAAAACAAATCTAATAGCACATGTTGGAAGCATTTAAAAGAAAAATTAGAATGCCTGCTCTCTTAAGACAAAATTGAATGGAATAAACACACTTGAGTTCCCCATTTCTGCATCAATTCTTCTAAGAGATTGTGAGTTACAAGTGTGGTGGGACATGAAAATGTATTTGATGTCATAAATTAATTATGAAAGTAGATGATTGATATGAATGGAAACTTTCCTAATTAGATGATGATGAGAATTGCATGAAGGATAATGCACGACGAGTGTACTATTTGCAGGATGAATTTCTCTTGAGGGATTTAGGTAATTCATGCTTGTTATTTATACAATAGTAAAAGCCCCACGGTGGGAATAGAACTGTGCATTCATGTATCTTTCTTGAATTATCATGCATAGTATTTTGATGGGAATTTTAAGGTGGATAATATGTGTTATGCAGACTGACCTGTTTACGTGAATGAGACAGTTGCATTACTTAGTTAGCTGCCTTGAATGTTTTCCAAATTAAAATGAGTTATAGGTTATATAGTAAAACACAGGAGGGACAAATTGTCACAAACTGGATCTGTATAGAGTACATTGATTTCAAGAAAATCATGGAATGAAATTACTTTAAATTTCAGAAAATAGAATAAGAATTTTAAACATTTATGTTTTGTACAGTTTGGCTTACTTACTCAGTTCCTTGAGTTACATAAATCTTTATTGTATTGTTGTTGTAAATATTATTGTCATTGTCTTTAATGACAAGGACAAGGCAGTTCTAATGTTTAAAACAGAATAATGACTAATAGGTAAGATCAACTTTTTGCAGGATGGGATTTCCTTCAGAAAACAGCATTTTTTTTTGTAGAGATAAAGGAGAGCTAAAACTGTGAGCTTCTGAATGCTATTTCATTCAGTAAGGAAGTGAGTTACAGCAGGATTTTAGGATTAGCCCAAAGATGATGTGTGAATAGTCACATGACCAGAGTTCAGAGGACCTGTATATTAATCTTCCCTGTGCTTAGCTGGAGAATGTGTGTCTTCTGCTGTGAAAGAAGGGATCAGATAAAACTTAGCTCTCTGATTCACATGGATTGTTCTATGAAGAGAAAATTCTCCAGATTTGACCAAGGTAAGGACTAATGTTTCCCCCACATTCTGTTATCTCACCATGAATGGCTTTTTATTCTTGAATAAAACCCACCCAATTCATCAAATCATATTATTAGTCACTGATGGCATATGAATACTAAACAGTTTTATTTTAGGATCAAGAGAGAATAGCGCATTGCGGTAATGGCACATGAGTGAAGTCCGACTTCCTTAGGTCCTTCAGCTACTTTGCTACCTACTAGACATCCTGTAAGACTGTGACTTCCCAAGGACTTTTATAGGTCCGTTATGCTTAGAGTTAGTTTTCCTTCTGTGTTGAATACAGTTCCTGATGCATTCTCCCTTCCGGTGTATTGCCTTTCTTTGTCTTCATTTTCTTAGGTTTATCGATTTCCAGCTACACTTTATTTGGAAAATCCATAGCTTGTTAAGGAAGATAGTGGCAGCCAAAAGGTCAGCATCCTACTCAAGAAATGGTTCTGTACCTGAGACAGTAAGCCACATCTGGGCTTTCTTTTCTCCTCTGGAAAAGGATGAAAATCCAAATGAATGACACAAAGAAAAATATTTTGGTTAGTGGGAAAGACAGAAGAGGAAAAACAGAAAATAGAGTGTCTTTCAAAGCACTGGGTGAGAGATTTTATGTGATTAATGAAACTGGCTTACACATTTTTTGAGATAAAGCATTGAAACCCCTACCCCTTTTTTTCAGAAACAGAGGTATAAATTTAGATGGCCTGAAAATAAAAGTAGTATAATATTGTATTGTTATTATTAACAATGACAGAGAAAGCCAAAGGAAATTAGTAAGACGGAAGTATCTTTCTTTCAAGGATGACTATTTTCTATCAGTTTAGCCATTTTTACCCTGGCAAAAACATCATTAAATAATGTGTTTTTAATCAGTTCAACTAATGTCTTGGTAAATTTTTATTCTTGCCTAACAGACTGAATGCCCTTCGGTACTTTAAATAACATCCTATTAAAGAACAGATTGCTGCTTCAACCTTACCTATGAGTCCCAATATTTATATACCTACTTCTCCGTGGTTGAAGATAAAAAGAGATAGAGGTGAGAGGAAGCGAGGGCAGAAGTATGGGTGATACAAATACAAAGTAAGAAGATATGGGCCAAGAAGATGGTGAAATGGAGGAGACAGAGAGAATGAGAATGATGAGCAAGAATCCAGTACAGGCTTGGGGACTCCCTAGCTCTCCAGATACAAGCCACCTCCATTTGAATGGATGTGAAGCCCTAGACCAGCAAAGTGAGTTCTACCATTGTGATGCTGTGTTCAGATCCGGCTCCAATTCCAGTGTAGTTATGCAGGACCAGTAACTTGCATCATGTCCTCCACATCACTGATCATTGGCAAATCACTCTGGGGTCCACACAACTCTACCCATTGATGTTACCTTCTATTGCTTGATGGTCAGGCTTCTCACAAAGCTCTGAATTCTGAGCAATCACGACTCAAAGTACCACAGTGGGAGCTAGCATGCTTTTGATAGCTTCATGAAACTCATGTGTTAGAGGCACTGTCCTCTCAGAACAATTTGTCCAGTTCTCTCTCCTTCTGATGATAACCAGCAACAGACCACTGGTTGTATGTTTGTTGTAAGCACTTTAAGTAGTTTTGAACATCTACTTTGTGTGTGTGTGTGCGTGTGTGTGTGTGTGTGTGTGTGTGTGTGTGTGCTGTAGCATATATTTAGAGATAAGAGGATATCTTGTAGGAGTCACTTCTCTTTCCACTTATATGGGTTTGGGGAATTGATCTCATGTCATCAAGTGCGAGTGGCAGGAGCCATTGAGTCATCTTTGCTGCCCTTGTCCATTGTTTCAATGCAGGTAGCATTTTTTTTTTCCAGAGCAGTTTGTATAACCCAGCAGCCTGTTTTATTTCTTTGTTTGCTTTTTATGCTTTTGCATATAGCTGTTCTGTAGAAAGCTTCAATTCCTACTCCTCCTGTGAGAGACAGCTCAAATGTCCTGGATTCTTCAGCTTCCTCTGAATTCCCTGGGCAGACTTGTATGCATTGCCCCATGGTTCACAGTACCCTAGACAGATGCCATCTTACCTATCACCACACTGTATTTGTGTTTATCTTTTCAGTAAAATGGGAATTCCTCAAGAGTAGGGGCAGATCTTTTTTTTTATTAAGAAATTTTATGTATTTTACATACCAATTACAGATCCCCCTCTTTCCTCCTCCAGCCCTTGCAGCCTCCCCCCCAACCCACCCCGCATTCCCTCCTAGAAGAAGGTAAGGCCTCCCATGGGGTGTCAGCAGAGCCTGGTACTTTCTGTGAAGGCAGGTCCAGGACAGAACTTGTACATCCAATCATTTCCACTTCCTGCCACAAAACAGAAACAGAGTAGGTATATTAAAAATATTTTCCAGAAGATCAGTAACTGATGAACTCACTTATCCCTTTCAAGACTCCAAGATTATCTTTCTTTGTTTCTTTCTGTACTAGCTGTGTGGGTCTACTTTCCTTACTTCATTTCTCTCCTCGGTTCTCATTATTCCTTTACTTTTAATTTAGGATTAAAAAAATCCAGTGCACCTCCCTATTTAGAAGCAAATGGGCATGCTGATGATGCTGATTTGCATAGGTGCACTGAAAAATAATCACACATAGAAATGGATAGACTCCTTGGCATCTTTCAACCGACTGCTGTATTATCTCCGTTAATAAGATTCCTTAGACTCTGCACATTTTCCTGATAAGAATAACTGCTGTCATATTTTTGTTTCAATTTGAGCATTTTAAAGGCATTTGCTATTAGCACTAATTAGATGTATAAGAGCCTTCCTGAGCAAAGCAGATAGTCATAGCTAATTCATGAAGAATTAATGATAGCAACAAAATTGCATTATAGATTTGCACTTTGGGTAGGGTTAAATTGCCAAATAATATGAAAACATTTAAAATAGATTTTGTATTTAATACCAGTCATTGTTTTATTAAATTTATAATAATTTTGAAATCTTCTCAATCCATTCCAAATGAGTATTTGTACAAAAACACTTTAGAGTAAATATGCTAATAATATGAGAACGTGAGTGGAGGGACTAATATCATTATCCATTTGTAGAACACTTTTTATTATAATTATTATTTTCATTATTATAACTTTAGGTTATTTCATTTGTCATACCAACAGTTTAAACTGGATGCTTTCAGCACAGATGGTAGACATTAGAGATAATAATTTTAATTTGGAGAAATCAGTAAGAATTGGGCATAACTGAAGAGATCATTTGTCCAGTGATTTCTTCAGAAGTTTGAAGTATCTATTTATGTTTGTATATATTTTGTATGCTCCTCAAAAGTCACACTTTCTCTTCATATTGTTCATTAACCAAAATGATAGGTTTAAATATTTTATTTGACCTATTATTGGCTAGATGTTACAATCTATTTCATTTAAATGAATATCTGAAATGAGTTTTCCAGAAAGACTGGCATTCAAAGCTAATCTGGTAAAAGCCAAACTTGAAGGAAAATCGAGTCCTCCTGGACAGGATTTGAAATCTTTGCAAGTTGTGAAGTTACCCTGCAGTGATCTCCGGACTTAGAGAACACAACATTGCAGTAAAGAGGACTGAAAGCCCTTTTTTGTATTCCTACTCTCCTGCTGATACATGGAACCAGGAAAGGGGTGCAGTGAAAGTGAACTGACACTTGACCTGTAGAACACCAAACGCAGTGTCATACAACTGCATGCAATAGGCTTGTCTTAGATGGATGCATGGAGGATAAAACCTGGGATGCCCATCAGTATCTGTATTGTCTGCTTTTTATAATTTTTCTTTTGAGAGTACCACATTTGAGAACATTTTAGGACATAGTCTTCTTGAGTCTAGACAGAGAAGGAAATTAAACATTGCTGGAGGGAAATCCACCTGGCCGAAGGATCAGCTGTCTCTTAAACTGACTGTAAAAAGGTACACGAGACTCTCAGAACAATACAAATGTTTAATTGCTTTTAAGTTGTAGAACAAAGGACAAACCACCGTATAGAAAGAGATTCATTCCTCTACTAGCTCACTTTCATTTCCCATGTTAAGTCCTTGCTACCTTGCCCTCCTTTGTCATCTTCATAATTTGGCCTTCTCAAAATCATCCTTTTCAACTTTATTTCCCATGTATCTGGTTTTGCCCTAGAAAGCTGATTTCTCAGCCTACCTAGCCATTGTATTGGCTTCCTTAACTTTACACCACTATTTTCCATTTTAAATTAAAACCAGAGCTGTTTAAATACGAGCTGTGTCAACTTAACATCTTGCACTTTACTTGTTCTATCTTCATCTTCCAAGGAACTACCTTGAAGAGGCTGATGGGCATGGCCAATAATTTGTGGCCCAATAATTTAGACTTTATTTTGTTGTGATTTTTAGCATCTCTAGAGTATATTTCAATAAGGATAAGGAAGTTGAGTTCATCTGTCTTGGATATGTTATAGAAGTATAGGTTAAGGGAAAAGATGACCAGAACTATTTTGAAACTTCCTAATATTAAGTGTTCTAAAGAGAGACTCTTGTCCCTGCTGCTACTCTGCAGTCTTAGATCACAGTTCCTTCTGTCATGCTATTATGGTATCTACTGTTCTTGGCACAATATCTTTAGTATTTTTCATCCAGAAAAGTCAATATTAACATTCACTTTAATTATAGGTGCCCCTTTAATTAGAAATAAAATTTTCTATTGAAAACCAAGTTATCCTACTCGTTTTAAGATTTTACTAACAAGTTTAAAATATATCTCAGCTTTGAAGACATCACCAAAATTTATTAAGCAAACTTTCATGGAGAGAGGAAACTGCCTGATTAGTCATGCACAAAATAGACAGGCAGGGAATTAACTGGAAAAGCAGTGAATTGCATTATTCATTTTTAGGCTGCATATCATCCTATGACACTCACTATTCTTTTAAAGGAGACTCTGGAAGCTGTAATGGAGAAAAGAGAGGTTAAGTCTGGCTTATTGTAGAATGTAGCACAATGCATTATTTAGCAAATGTGCCTTTGTGCTCTTTTATGTCTATCAGTTAATACATCATGATAACCTACTCATCATCTACTCTGCAGAATGACAGTGTTTTCCACTAGGAATGTGGGCCCTTCTAAAATCCGAGGAGTCATTGCAAAACTGAAAATATATTTCCATTGAGAAACTATTATCTGGCACAAAACTGTGTGTCCTGCAGATTACTACAATATGTGCCATTCTATAAAGTTTTCCCACCTTGAGGATGGAGTGGAAGCTGACTCCCACTTCACTCAGACTATTGTGGAAAATTTGCATGCTTTGTGTACTCATGTGTTTATAAAAGCATGTAGAACTCATCACTAGTGTGCCTTCCATGGTCTCCTGTGTGCCTGTACATGGCTTCCTTTGTCTTTCTCACAGCTGTGTAAAACCAATGTCCTTTACTAAAAAATCCAAAATGGGATCCATATACAATGTTCTGAGAAACATAAACTCTCTTTGTACTTTGAGTAGTTAAAGGTACATAACAACAGCAACAACAACAAAAACATGATGATTTGGAATTGGATCAATATTTTCTAAGGTAATAAAGGACATCATTGCATTATTAGATGGAAACTGAGATTCTGGTGGTCAATGATTGGCAGTACCAAAATAGTAGCCATGCAATTGCCATCTGTTGTTGCCAAAATAATGTCCCCCAAAAAAGACGGGTTATGGAAGTCTATTTTTTTCTTTTCTCTTCTTGTCTTCTTGCTTTTCCTCAGTGTAGTAGAATGGCAAAGTAGGATGTATAATTCTGACTTCATTGTGATATTTCCCAGAAGGCTTCAGGTAATTCCACAGTCAGTAAGGTAAAGAACTAGATTAATTGTCCTATAAACACATTTGATTTCATCTACCTTTGAAGCTTTAGGCTTTCGAACATTAAATCCTAAATATGATAATACAGCAACTAGTTATGATAGAGGCTGAATATATAGCCTTTATGAAAAAAAGCATAAAATTATAAGTTTTGGATGTTGTATAGATTTTAAAGAACATGAACTTTTCAAATTCATAAAGCCCACCAAATTTTCTTTGGCAGCAAATGCAGATTGTCATATATCCACTGAAGCGATGAAGCAGAAGTTGCCTCTGAACCTTGAAATGATGCCAGTTATCACTGTCAGAAAGAGCTGATTTTCTTAAAGATCTGCTAACATTTCATTTACTCTATATAAATCACAGTTGGTAAATACCTAAAGACACTGATCTAGAATGAGGCAAGAAGAAACATTTATATCTGATATGTGTATCTGTGTGTGTGTGTGTGTGTGTGTGTGTGTGTGTGTGTGTGTGTGCTTGTGCTGACCATGAAGAAACAAAGGAAGACCAACTAAGAGGCTCTTTGAAACTCTGTCATTGTAAGCAGTACCAGAGGCAATCCCTTGGAGATATATTTTTTCTATAAAAATCATAAACCAAAGGCTTTTTCTATATTCTTCATATATTTTAGATATTAGTATAATCACCAACTATTTGAAAATTCAGAAATAACAATTACTATCACTTCTCTAGCTACTGCTCCTGTTTGTCTTATAGATAATAAAAATAGGCTTTTTTTGAAGAAAATTATGGACTACTTTTAAAATAATTAGTCAGTAAATGAATTTACAACTCTTATTCTAGCAGAGGCCTCTTTACTGCATTAAAAGTGTTTAAGATGCAATTCCCCAGACACAGGCAACTGAACAGAAATGGGTGAATGAGACTGCGCATGGCTAAAGGACATGATGCTAGGGTAGAAAGACAACCTACAGGATGAAAGCAAACTTTGTACGTCATGAGTTGGTTAAGGGGTCAGCAACTAAAATATATTTAAACAGTAGTAAAATGATTCACTGACAATATTTTGATATAGGCAAAGCACCAGAAAAAATTTTCAGAAGAAAACATGCAAATGGCAAAACCCTATACTCAAAATGCTTCAAATTATTTGTCAAAAGGAAATAGAAATTAAAACGAGGCCTGTTATAATGGTTATCATATTAAATTCTGATCTAGAAGTTGATCAAGAGGCTATGAAGAAAAGAGAACCTTGTATGTGACAGTGGCCATGTAACTAATACAGGCACTACTGAAAACAAACTGAAGGTACTAAAAATTAACTTCAGTATGCTCCGGTAATTGTCTTTATGGAAATATAAGCAAAAGTATTTAAAAGAGAAAGAAAGAAAATGGAATAAGAGAAAAAAATTAAAAATGTATCAAAGCTATTTCATACCTGTGCTTATTTTGACATGAGCAACTGTAAAATGTCCATTGACAGATGCACAAAAAATGTGATAGGTCTGTTATAGATGTGTGTGGGGTATGTGCGTGCGTGCGTGCGTGCGTGCGTGCGTGTGTGCATGTGCACACACAATGGAACACATTCAGTCTTAGGAAAGGAAATGCTGCCATTTGTAATTACAGATGAACCAGAGGAGCATTACACTAAGCAAAATATGCCAGACATGAGAAGATAAATTCTACGTAAGTTCACTTCTACAAATTACTTACCTACAAATTTAACTATAAATTCTAGGTAACTTACCTACAAACTCTAGGTAAGTTTTATGGAATATGAAAAAGTAAACTTATAAAGGTGAGAGTAAAATGATAGTCACAAGGTGTAGTAGAGTGTTGTAAGTAACTTGGGAAATGTTGGTCAAAAATAAAGTTCAGCTTAGGGGCCAATGAGATGGCTCAGAAAAAAGGGCTTTTTACTAAGCCTGATGATCTGAGATTGGTTGCTAGTACTCACATACTAGAAAGAGTAAACCAACTCCCACAAAGTTATCCTCTAACCTTCACATAGACATATATCCCCTATCCCTTTCCACACAGATGAGTTAAATAAATTTTACTATTCCATTGGACATCATAATGATGATGATAGTTACTAATAGCATATGTTTAAAATTGCTAAGTGAATATATATTAAATCTTCTCACCACAAAAATTAGAGTGTATGCCAGGTATGTTGATTAGTTTTATTTAATCATGCCAAAGTGTATAAACATATAAAATATATTTTTCCTCTGTAAATACATATAATTCCCACTTCTAATTCTCTACTTTAGAAAACTGGAGGAGAGAAAGACAGAGACAGAAAGACAGAGGAACAAAGATACAGAGAAAAAAGGGAGAGAACATTGAAGGAAGAAAGGAAGGAAAGCAGGGGAGATAGACCCGCTTTAGCCAAGTTCACACAGGTGCACAAACAAGGCAAAACTTCTGGAAGAAAAAAATTTTTGCCAAAGAAGAATTTGGGGAAGTGCTCTCATGGACCACTCAATGACAAAGAATGAAAACGTCTATCCTATTTCAGTGTTGCCATTATACAACCTCTGTGGATGCTAAGAAATGATGAGCTTTATTCAGCACAATTGTGAACAAAGTACCTTGTAGCTGACATTAAGCTTTTATTCGTGGGAGCAACCAGTAAACTTTGAACAGGTTTTTCCGATCTCCTGAAGTTCTCTTGCTAGTCTGCTAATAATTGAAACCAATGGTAAACCCTGGTCAGGAACCACTCATACAATAATAATGCAGCTATACCAGAACTCTTACGTTGTAAACAGCAACTGGTCCTCTGGACAGGCATAACTAATTCACAGTTTCACCTCTTTTATCCTCAATCACTGCCAGAATTGAATGAATGCCTTTTTTGCAGTCAAAGTGTGACATACCTCCCTAACTAGGAATTTCTTCATGGTTTCTCTGAGATCTAAAAGAAAGAGAGTAGCCTAATAGATATAGTAACACTGTGAGTAGCCATACTTTTTTTTTTTTTTTTTATTTAGGTGGCTGGAGAGACAGCCGTGGATGCTGGGAACCGAACTCTTATATTTTTGGTTGTGAGCCTAGCCTTTAACGGCTGAGCCATCTCTCCAGCCCAAGAGTAGCCATACTTTAATAATAGCCTGAGATGAAAGACCATACTAGTAGGTGTGCTCCCCAAACATCTGCTTAATTTTTGGTACCAAGTCTTCCAGAGTCAGAACAGGATCTGAGAACAAAGATGTACAAGTGGAAATAGTCTCTCTCTCTCTCTCTCTCTCTCTCTCTCTCTCTCTCTCTCTCTCTCTCTTTCTTTCTCTCTCTCCCACAAACTAACCAAGTCTTTGCTTCCTTTTCCCAAAATTATGGAATACACTTGTAAATGTAGTTAGCAATGATGATACTTCCACTAAACGACTATCTTTTATCCTACCTATTTGGTTATCAGGTGTTTTTTGTTTGTTTGTTTTACTAAACAAAGTAGAAGATTACTGATGTGATTTGAATAATTTACACTAATTATCTAGAAAGGCTAGGAAGATATTGTCTGGAAGTTCAGGATTTCTTTAAGTATTGTGATTTCCGTTATTTTTATCTACTTGGGACAGTGTCACTAACGCTTCAAATATTTTCATGAGTGATGGTTTAGATCACCATACTCAATCAAGAACCTGGGGCTAGGGTGATGTCTCAGTGCATAAAGCATTTGCACTGAGTTTTGATCTACAGCACCTATGTAAATGTCAGGCAAGTGTGACAGCCTGTCTGCAATCTCAGTCAACCCTTAGGAGAATGGAGACAGTGTAGCTAGAGTTTTCTTGCCTGGCCCACGGTCAGGGCAAATCTCTCTCACCTGCCAGTCCCACAGCCGCTCAAACCCAACCAAGTAAACACAGAGACTTATATTGGTTACAAACTGTATGGCCATGGCAGGCTTCTTGCTAACTGTTCTTACAACTTAAATTAATCCATTTTCATTAATCTATACCTTGCCATGTGGCTTGTGGCTTGTGGCTTACCGGCATCTTCACATGCTGTTTCTCATCATGGTGGCTGGCAGTGTCTCTTTGACTCAGCCTTCCACTTCCCAGCTTTATTCTCCTCCTTGTCCCGCCTATACTTCCTGCCTAGCCAATGGCCAATCAGTGTTTTATTTATTGACTAATTAGCAACACATTTGCCATACAGAACATCCCGCAGCAAGACAGGGATCCCCGGAGCAAGTGGGCCAGCTAGACTAGCTGAATTGGTGAGTTCAGTGTTTAAGTGGGGGACCCTACATCAATATGTAAGCAACTGAGTGAGACACTCATGTATGCACACAAGCATGCATGCACATGTAACACACACACATGCACCCATATACATAAACACACCAAAAAAAAAAGATAATAAAAATGAAGTAAAGAATCTTAGTTAACTGTGATGCCAATTCAGGGCAAAGGAAATGTAATGAAGAAACTATGCGATGCTAATATTTGCAGAAACAGGGCTCAGAATGGGTGTTGCTTTGCTTATATTCTATGAATATTTTTATTTATTAATCATTTTCTTCCTTTATCTTCATATAGTATATGGTATGTTGATATGTTAATGCTTATTAATGCTACAAATATAACCTTTAAGTTACAGACTATCAAGGAGTGGTTATGAAAGAAGAAGTATAAAATGATCATAAAAAGACAAATATAAGGAAGGTCATATTAAATTTATTTCTACTTTTTGGAATTAAGACATGTTATTCATTGGTAGGGAAATAATCATATCATGCTAGATGGAGCCAGCAATCAGTTTTTTCAACAGTTTGGAGTCTCTAACATGACTGAAATGAGAACTATAAATGCTGAGTGGAAAAGCTGTGTTGAAAAAAGTTTGTGTCTCTTAGTGAGAGGCATGAACTTTAGCCCTAGTAGCTAAAGGAGAAATTTCCTGAAGGAGGAGATTGGTGGCTCAGCAGCCCTTGATTAGGTGTGAGACTAAGATGTGTTGTACTCCGAACATATGGAATGTTTTCTTTTCCAAAATGAAGTGCCATTGGTTCCATCAGAACACAAAGTTTCCCTCTTCTGGGTTAGAATAAAATGCTTCTGTTCACCAGTCTCCTCCCATCGAAACAGTTGAGTTTGTGATATGGGAATCCACGATACTTTAATGATAAGTAATTAGAAATGACTGTAAAACAGCCTCTTGCTCTCAACAGCTGCAGGAGAAAATATATATTAACAGAGCATGAAAATTATAAAAAGTACCAAGTTATAAGAATCAAATGAAAGTTTGGAGGAACTTTGTTCAAAATTCTAAATGGGTATCACTAAACTGTGTTTTGCTTCAGGACCTTCAAACACACCTTATATCTTCCCTCCTCCTGCAATTGCAATTGGTACTCCTCTGGCAATTCTTTTGTATTCTGCAAGTCTCCATCATCCATATTTTGGTTCCTCATCACTCCCTTCCTCAGGTTACTGTATATGAAGCAGCACCTGTGTACACTAGTCATAATAATCAGACCTGTACCACTAAGTCACATCTCCAGGCCCCACTTACTAACTGAGAATGCTGGAAGGAAGAAGGACAGAGTCACTGGAGTTGCCAGGAGACACAGAGAGAGCAAGACATGCTGGAGGACAGGGAAAGCCATGAGCCACAAGGCAATACATAAATTAATAGAAATGGGCTAATTTAATGTGTAAGAGCTAGCTAGTAACAAGCCTGAGCTATCGGCCAAGCATTTGTAATTAATATAAGCCTCAGTGTGTTTATTTAGGAGCTGCTGGCTGGAAAGAAACTTCTGCCTACACCCACTGTCTTCATTTTAAAGTCTGACTTCTAGTTCTCTTTTGGATCCCTCATTTTCATTTTTTTTTTGTCTTTACTGCATCAAATACTTTGTGACATTATGTATTTACCTCCACATATGTGTATATTCTTTGTATTTCTTTGGCTGGCCCTTTTTGCTATACAGAAGATGCCTTCCCTTTCCCATGTCTTTCAATTTCTATTAAGTATTATTTCCTACAGATTGTAATCATAGTTTGTCCTTCAAGTCCTTCATTTTCTTTTGAAAAGTTATTTATTGACTTTGTCTGTATGTTCATGCAGGGGGAAGGGTGGGCCACAGTATTCATGTGGAGGTCAGAGGACAATTTTCAGTAGGTCATTTTGTCCTTCCACCATGTGGGTCCTGGGGATCAGTTTCTCAGGTTTGTTGGCAAGTGTCTTTGCCCACGAAGCCATCTAAATGGTCCCATAACCCTTTATTTCCAATTTAATATTCTAATATGATGTTTATGAATGACAAGTCCTTAGGTACTATTAAGATAAGCATATCTAATGAAGCTAAACATGAAATAATTTACCAACAATTACTGTTTTCTAGAAGAATTTTTTAAATTGAAAGTCTTCCCTAATGAACAAAAAAGACCAGAGCAAAATCAACACTGTTTTGATAATTCTGAGACACACTGTAAACACTGTGAAAAGACCTGCCTCCTTGTTTGAAGTCGTGCTGATTGGTGCATTGCCCTCTGTCTGGAACCATATTAACCTTTTTCTACAGTGAAAAAATTTGAGAGCTTTTCTATTTTTCTTCTTCGCAAACCTATATTAAGACACAGAACCTCTTTGGGCAGGTTGCGTTATTTCCAGCCTCACTCGGGAATGACAGCCAGGTCTGCATTTATGTTTGCTATGCAAAGCTACAGCATGTGTAATCCATAATAGAATGTTTAAACCCAAATCTAACTTGCATAATCCTCAACAGTATGTACCCCATCTGTCTTTGTCTCACTCCTACTCTGTGTATGTGTGGGTGTGTGTATGTGCGCACGGTGTGTCTGTGTGTGTATGAATACCTGTGAATGTTATTTTGCACATATAGAGTCAGATGAAAATTTCAGGTATTTGTCCTGTCTTTCACAGGACATTTGAGACAGGGTCTCTGCTCTACTTGATTAAGCCAAACCAGTTGGCCTACAAGCTTCTGGAAGTTTTTCTGTGTCCACCTCCCTTATGCTGGTAAGGGCATGCTGGGAATATGAACACTTGTACCACCACCGTGTCCAGCATTTACATTGAGTTCTGGGGATCCAAACTCAGATGACCACACTTATGGGGCAACGGTTTTACCCACTGAGCCATTTCCTCAGCTCCACTCTGGTTTTGGTTATGAGTTACAGTAAAATCACATTAAAGTATTAAACTGGATGGGTTTCTTAGAAAGAGAAATTTGAACTCCCTTTGTACCTTACTAATGAATTATCCCAAGAAAGTTCCTTTGCTTGTTGATTGGACCAAACTAAAGAATGTATGTTCGCTTCAAAACTCTGTAGAAACTGGCTTCTAGTGTCCCTCCCTGTACATATCCAGACATTTTTTTAATGTATCATGTGAGCATTTTTATTACTACCTGTTGAAGTTGGGTGTTTTCAGTTCATTTAAGGCTCTTACACTGATGTTCAATTCCCTCTTCTTTAAAAAGAAAGTAATTTTTGAAGCATAATCTAACACTTAAAGAACCTGTCCTCATTCTATGCAGTTAAAATGATGCTATAGATAACCATGACTGTGCTGTATATAAAGGCAGAGTGTAATTTGCATTTTAAGTCATTTGTTTTCAGGGATTCTCCTAGATATAGGTGCTATAGCAAGCACTAACAGCAGAGGGGGTTCCCATTCAGTGCTCAAGGGCTTAGCATCTAAGTTTATGGAACTAGAAGAATATGCTATTTACTTATCCCAGCTTGCTTCCGGGTGTTGGCACTGTGGTTGTCTGGGAGTAAATTTATTATCTTGATTAGCTCTCCTGAGGTTGCCCCTGGATACTCTTCTACAAAGAGGAAGGCAGGAGGTAGCTGGCTAATACCTATGGTGGCTTCAAAAAATCTTATGCTGAGATGTCTGTTTGCTTGGAATTGTAAGATGTTCGTTACCTTGACAACCTTAGGCAGGAAAAGGCTGGGTTTTGAGTGACTTTAGATTCCTTTGAAATTCCTTGTGGGAATAAATGATTTGTATGTCTAATCAATGCATGGCAAAGGCATGTTATTTAATAAGATCAATGAAGCTTCTATCGAGTACTTTTTGTCCTAGGCCTAATGGCATGGCTTCCTCTAAAATGTGCTCAACATTGCTTTGAATGTAGTTAATATTTCTGAAGTACAGACCCCAGGGAAGATCAACACATATTTAAGATGAGGTGAAATTCCAGAGTTGGAACATAACTATTCTTTAAAAGACCTCAGACACACAGTCTAGACTGGGGTGTTTTTCTTGGTGTTTGAGGAAATTCTGTAGTATCATCTCCTACTCTCTGAATTTTTCATTTTCTACTGTGTTCTTCTCATGACATAGTTTTATCTTCCAACTTCATGCTTACATCTATTGCTTTTAATCTGACTACACAAACAAATTGGGGTTGTAACCCTAGAAATATATTTGTTCCATTTATCTACAATTGAAGTTAATTTTTTGGATGTTGCATCAGTTATTAATTGTAACACATTATGTAAAACCTTACGTAGCTGAAAGTTTTCCTATGTCTCACCTGGCCTGTGGTCAGGACAAATATCTCTCACCCACCTGTCCTGCAGCCACTTGGACCCAAATAAACATATAGAAACCTTGCTTTCTTTATAGACTTCTTTCAACATGACAGTAAGTTCCCTTGGAAGGAACTATGAGGAAGGGAGCAGAAAGTTCCTTATCATTTCACCTCTGAATAGACTTACCATCACTTGACTTTTATTGTATCAGCTACAGAGTCAACTCTGATGCAGTGTGGGAGGGCTACCAAAAAACGTCAACACCAAGAGGTAAGCTTACCAGGGTATAGAAAATTAATTACATTGAAAAGAAGTTCTTCCCCAAGTTTTCTCTCATAGTTTTGGTTGTGAGCCTATTCTTTAATGGCTGAACCATATTTATAGACCCACACCTCTTCTCTCTAGAGCTACACATGGGTCACTTTGCACAGACAAAGCTGGGTTATTTGTGGGTTTTGATGTGTGTGAAAGACAGATAGAATGGGAAAAGATCTTCACCAACCCCACATCTGACAGAGGACTGATATCCAGAATATATAAGGAACTCAAGAAATTAGACATCAAAATGCCCAACAGTCCAGTTAAGAAATGGACTATAGAACTAAACAGAGAATTCTCAACAGAGGAAACTCAAATGGCTGAAAGACATTTAAGGAATTGCTCAACATCCCTAATCATCAGGGAAATGCAAATCAAAACAACTCTGAGATACCACCTTATGCCTGTCAGAATGGCTAAGATCAAAAACACTGAAGACACCTTATGCTGGAGAGGATGTGGAGCTAGGGGAACTCTCCTCCACTGCTGGTGGGAATGCAAGCTTGTACAACCACTTTGGAAATCAATATGGCGCTTTCTTAGAAAATTGGGAATCCATCTCCCCCAAGATCCAGCTATACCACTCTTGGGCATATACCCATGGAATGTTCAACCACACCACAAGAGCACTTGTTCAGCTATGTTCATATCAGCATTGTTTGTAATAGCCAGAACATGGAAACAACCTAGATGCCCTTCAACTGAAGAATGGATAAACAAAATGTGGTACATATACACAATGGAATACTACTCAGCAGAGAAAAACAATGACATCATGAGGTTTGCAGACAAATGGATGGATCTAGAAAAAATCATCCTGAGTGAGGTAACCCAGACTCAGAAAGACAAACATGGTATGTACTCACTCATAGGAGGATACTAGATGTGGAACAAGGATGACTGGACTGCTACTCACATCACCAGGGAGGCTACCTGGAAAACAGGACCCCAAGAAAGACACAGGGATCGCCCAATGACAGAGAAATGGAATGAGATCTATATGAACAGCCTGGACATGAGTGGGGGTAATGAAGGGCGAGGGTCGAGGGAAAGAGAGCTTGGGGGAGCAGGAGATCCCAGCTGGATCAACAACAGAGAGGGAGAACAAGGAATAGGAGACCATGGTAATGAAGACCACATGAGAATAGGAAGAAGCAAAGTGCTAGAGAGGCCCACAGAAATCCACAAAGATACCCCCACAACAGACTTCTGGCAATGGTCGAGAGACAGCCCAAACTGACCTACTCTGGTGATGGGATGGCCAAACACCCTAATTGTCGTGCTAGAAACCTCATCTAACTACTGAGGGATCTGGATGCAGAGATCCATGGCTAGGCCCCGGGTGAATCTCTGGGAGTCCAATTAGCGAGAATGAGGAGGGTTTATATGAGGGAGAATTGTTGAGACCAAGGTTGGATAAAGCACAGGGACAAATAGCCAAACGAATGGAAACACATGAACTATGAAACAATGGCTGAGGGGTCCCCCAACTCGATCAGACCCTCTGAATGGGTGAGACAGTTGATTGGCTTGATCTGTTTGGGAGGCATCCAGGCAGTGGGACCAGGTCCTGTGCTCATTGCAGGAGTCGGCTGTTTGAAACCTGGGGCCTATGCAGGATCGCTTGGCTCGGCCTGGGAGGAGGGGACTGGACCTACCTGGACTGAGTCTACCAGGTTGATCTCAGTCCGTGGGGGAGGCTTTGCCCTGGAGGAGGTGGGAATGGGGGGTGGGCTGGGGGGAAGGTGAGGGGGTCGGGAGGGGGGAGAACAAGGGAATCCGTGGCTGATATGTAGAACTGAATTGTATTGCAAAATAAAAATAAAAAAAAATAAAAAAAATTAAAAAATTAAAAAAATTAGAATAATGACAAATGAATATGCAAATTACTTCTATCAATTTTGAAAGTGATGGAGTAAAAATTATCCAATATGAGTAATGTAAAGATAAAAAAAGAGATCGTATAAAACTTTGTCTTTAGGCATTTTATATATGCACCCTGAAAAATGTAGAGAAGGTCTCACAGACATTGTGTATCTCTTATCATCTAGCAGGAGTATGGGCCGTTTTGTGCTCTAACAGTTTGAGATACTAATATACATTTCACCGAAGACAGAGGAGAGAGAATTTTAGGCCTTCATTATCCAATATGGAAACTATAAATCACATATGGCTATCGTGCACTAGAAGTAAAGTAGCCTTAATTAAAATGTACTGAGTGTAAAATAGATGTTTTATGTTAATATTTCTATGTAAATAACATATTGATATGATATGATATATATATATGGTTATGTTATAGATCTCTAATTTATTCATTTTACATTGGCTTAAAAATAGCAGCTACTGAAAATCCCTGCATTACTTAAATAATCCATGTGTGTAGCTCACCTTACCTTCTCATTAGAGAGTTTACTCTTGATTCCTGGATGGAAGGTAGCAATATGTAGAAAAGGCTTCCCATTCCATGGACTGTCTAAGGTGCTTTTACAGAGTGAATATTTGGTTGAAAAAAATAACAAGGTCAGACCTCAAGTAAGAAAAATGACAAGTAAACATCATGGAGTCTGAGTACAGCAAGTGCACACACCAGAAACGATGAACATTTCACATGTAACCTCACCACTCGCCATGCATACACCAAAAACGATGATCATTTACCATGTAACCTCAGAACTCGCCATGCATACACCAAAAATGATGATCATTTGCCATGTAACCTCAGCACTTGCCATTCGTAAATATTCCTGCATTCTTTCTGAAAACATTTCATTACTTTTTCAAGAAATCCCTCATCTGAGGAATATAAAAGATGGAGAGACTTGAGTTTTATTGCTCTTGGGCAAAGCCTTCAAACAAAGCAGAATCATGGTCTCCAAGAATATGTAGAATAGCTTGTATTAAACCTGGAAAGTGCAGATATCTAAAGATAGATTTGCTTCATTCTTTTCTGGTTATCCTCAGTATTGATTTGCCATGTTTCCTAGTGTATTTTCTATGTGTCTCCTCGTTTTTCATTTGTATTTTATCATTCCATCCATGGTTATATCTTATCTATTGTGCTCAAAATGTCATCCTCTGTATGGCTGTTCATAAAGTCTGGCAGTTTCTGAGTTGGGTCAAGTTCTAAAATTACAAGATACACATGGCAGCCAAGGTTTTCTTTTTGGCACTGGTTGAAAGGAAAATATTTTTCTTTGTCTGAGGTTATCATAAGAATGATATTTTGCCTTCCAGTGTTCTTAGTTTGCCTTCCTGCTCCCTTCAACTTGAAGATGTTTCAGTTTATAAGCCACGTACCTGTACAGTTTCACCCAGAGGTACAACAAGGATACACAATGCCTTATTTTAGCTCAGCATGGTATTATCATTAAAGATAAAGAAATGATCAATTACCTACTACAAACAAGTCTGAATGATGGCACCAACAAACTCAGAATGTTCTCTCCTGCAGTGGTGGCCTTGAGGCATTTAGGCCATGTTCTTTTGGTGTCTGTGCTGCATTAACACAGACACACTAATATTATAGCACCATTTCCTATGGGGGGCTGCTTCGCCAAACACTTCTCTGAGTCTTTTAACATACTATGGGGGTAGTAGCACTTGCTGCAGACCTAATGATGAGTTCTTGGTACCTTTATATCACTGAGATTTATGGTTTTAAGGACAAATGTGGGCTTATTGGAATTAATATAAGTATATATAAGAAATTTAGCAAATTGATACTCAACAGCTGCAGTATCCATTTCAAACAGACACGGGAACAATGAACATCTATTTTTTTTTTTAGCTCATTCCACCCCAATATCTACTTTCTTTATAACTTCTTCACATCCACAAGGCATCCAGATGTGACCCTTTTATTTAATCTTTCCTCTATCCCAAGGCTTGATTTTAAGAAGATTCTGGGTAATGAACCTCTTTGGTGTGGCCCTAGAATGTTCCTTGAGTATGGTTAATATTTTTAACTATCCATGGTGATAGCATGGATTTCCAGGCTAAACTGAAAAGTCAACACTTTTCTTTTCTTTTCTTTTACCAGCATGCTGTTATTTGAGTGCTTTCTTTGGATAAACCATTGTCAAATCAAATCAGAGAGTCATTGACAAAAAAAAAAAAAACCTCAGTCAGGGAAGTATGTAATGTAATAACAAGTCCTGAGTAAAAGGCTAGTCAACAGATTCAGTAAAGGGAGCTTTAGAAACCTTGTGATTTCAAGTAAAATGGAACCAGTACATCATAAAATAACGCCAGTGACAATGCCAGGTGACATCATGGCAGTTTCCAGTGAATTAAGGTGTTGTTCAGCATTCATACTGGAAGCATGGGAGCTATATTTATATCTCCAGCATAGTGTTATTCTAGAATGAAGCTACACAGAGCCAGGTCTGTGCTCTCTTTTGACATCAGCAGCTCTTGCCACTTTATCTGTCCACAGAGAACAAGCTTGTCCTTTTTGAATAAAAGAATACCAAATGATTAAATAATTTGCCACCAAGTCTGAATTAGTCTCATTTCTATTTTGAAGCTACTTGTGTCAATCTAGGATGTCCCTGAAAAAAAAAAACATGCAGGCAACAGTTTCAGGAGGAAACAGTTCTTTAAATTTTCTCAAGCCTCCACTAATGAAGCCTAGGGAAATTCAGTTTTGTTTTGTATTTCTCAGAAATGATCTGGCCACGGGGCAGAATGATTTTTTGAAAACAAGGAAAATAATCCACCAGTTCAATCTGTACACTGTTTAACACACATATTCTCTCCATTAACAATATGTTGTAGGAGAGAGGCTAGGGGTCATTAAAGGACCTGAAAACACCCTGCAATGTGTTTGCACAAGATTAGCCTCTCATCAAAAAGATGTATTCATTCTCGTACAACCTATGTCAGGGTTGCTGGCCTTTATGTGTGGAACTTTTCCAGTTCATCAAGGCAAAAATGCCCAGAGCTGTTTTCTGGGATTGAAATAAAAGAACAAGATGTGGTTGCTAGAAACCTTTGTTGCTATTTCTATCTCATACTTTTCTTTCTGTTTTCTGTTCTTTTTGCCCACCCAAGTTGGCTTTGCTTACTAAACAGAAGAGACCTTGTGGAAAATTGTGATAATGTACTCCCTCAACCTGATGCACACAAATTTGGCTTAAATTTTAATATCAGGGAGTTTCAAACCGAGAATACCTCTCTGCTTTCTATAGGCTCACCTCAGAGCTAGTTCCTCAGAGAGAGGAATTAACCCAAATTCTGTCTAGACTGCTCCATGATAACTTACACAGACTGTTTCTCATGCTCTGTTGCCATTGCAGAAGCTCAGAAAAACACTCCCTAGTGTATGGTGCTCTGGTATGCTTAATTCTTTAACCTCCAGTACATTGGAAGGGTCACAAGTCTATCTGCTACCCGATACCCTCTTCTGGCACTCCACCTCTCAATTTGGCTGAATCCAGTAGGAAAACCACCCTGTGGCTGGACCCACTCCACCCAAGCACTCTAATCAGATAATACCTAACTGCTCCACAAGTCTGGATCTAGTAAGAGACCTATCTCCTCTGTGGCTCTGCCCACTTAGCGTCAGGACCCTTGGAAGATGGCCAGATGCCCCATGTGGCTGATTTCAGAAGTTCACCTCTCTTGTAGCTCCATGAACTATATCCCCAAGCACACCCTGAAGGTGCCTAGTCATTCTATGTTGCTGAGCCCAATACAAGTCCTGCATGCCCAGAAGTTCTGCTTACCCTGCCCCACAGCTTTCTGCAAGCTCCCTGATGATCTGCATGACACAAGCAATAAGGAGGCTGCTCCCCTCATTCCCTTGGAACTGCCTTAAACTACCCAGCCTTGGGACCCAGGCTAGTGGCTCAAAAGACACGACCAACAGCCTATACCGAAGTGTCCAGGAGGGTTGAGGAGACAGCGGGACCCTCCCCTGTCTGTTTCCCCACACCCCACCCCTGAAAAAGATAGTCTGTGGCTTTCCAAAATTACCAGCCTCACAAAAACAGTCCTCAGTGAGAATAAGTTATATAAAATGAAGCTTAAAATCAACTAAGCTTAAAAAAGGTGAATTCAAATAATAAACACACTTGTAGGAGATTAAACAAAACAACAAGGAATGATCATTGAAAAAATTGAAAAATAAAGTTTCAAAGAATTATTGGAATTAAAACAAATAAATACAAAATGTACCACAATTCTATGGGATACAATGAAAACAACCTCAAGAAGAAAAACACATAGTTCTAAATGTCTACATTTAAAAAACTAGGAAGACCTAAAATAAATAAGTTAGTAAATAAAGAAATAAAGTGCCTGTTTTGGGGGAAACAATAACAAATCAAACTCAAAGGCAATACACAATAAGGAATAATCAAAACCAGAACAGAAGTTAATTACATGGAAATAAACAGAAAAACAATTAAAGAATCTATCAAATGAAGAATTTGTTATTTGAAAAGATAAACAAAAAATGCTTAGTCAAATTAGCCAAGTGGAACAAAGAAATAAGCAGGCACAGCTATTCTAATATCCAACAAATTAAACTTCAAACCAAAACTAGTCAGAAGAAACAAGGAGGATCACTTCAGAGCTATTAAAGGAATAATCCAACAAGAATATATTATAATTATATACATAATATGAACCAAACATGGCTGCTTTCAATTTCTTAAGAGAAACACTTTTAGATCTAAAACCACAGATTAACCTCAATACAATGATTGGTAGTAGTTTAAATATTCCACTCTCACAAACAGAAAGATAATTTAGAAACAAAGTACAACAAAATAAACAAAAAAAGATCAGAAAATAATTGGTGCTAAATGACACAATCAATCAAATGGCCTAACAGATATCTATAAAACATTCTACCCGAACACTAAAAAAATATATATTCCTCTACACTGCCCATAAACTTTCTCCAAAATTGATCACATATTAGGACACAAAGCAAGTTTCAGCAAATAGGAAAGTTGAAATAACATCCTGATTCTATCTGACCACAGCAAAAGAAACTACAGAAATACATCAATTTATGGAAACCTATCAATGCAATTTGTAGTGATAATTAGGTCAAGGAAGAAAGAAAGAGAGAATTTAAGAAATTCCTGAAAGTGAATTAAAATGGAACATGGACAAACCTATCAATATCTATCAACACAACGAAGTAGTCCTAAGAGAGAAGTTTACAGTGCTAGGTGCCTACATCAAAAAAATTGAGAGATCTCAAATTAATTATTTGAAGGTGCATGTGGACATCTTGGAAAACAGGAATAAGCAACTCACAAAAATAGTGGATAAAAAGAGATAATAACAATCAGGACTGAAATAATTTAAATAAAAATTAAAAAAAAACACTAAAAAGAATTAAAAAAACAAAATTTTGATTATTTAAAGAGGTTTACAAGAATAACAAACCTTTTATCAAATTACCCAAAATAAGATGACACAAATTAATAAAGTTAGAGATCCTATGGAACACATTACAAATAATGCTGAAGAAATTCAGAAAAACATATGGACAAACTTAAAAATTGTATTACACTAAACTAGAAGATATAAGCAAAATGGAAAAAAATTTAAATATATATGATGAAATTCAACCAAGATGAAGTCAAGAAACACTGATTGTAACCAGTGAGGTAAAAGCAGTAATTAAATATCTCCCAACTAAAAAAAAGTCAAATTCTACAGGACCCTCAAAGAACTAATGCCAATACTCCTCAAATTATTCCATAAAATATAAAAGAAAGAAAAATTCTAAATTATTTTTGTGATGCCAGCATTACCCTGATACTAAGACCAGATAAAGTCCCAACCCAGAAGAAAATTATAGGCAGTCTCTTTGATGAACACAGATAAAAATGTTCTCAATAAAGTACTTGCAATTGATGAACACAGATGAAATGTTCTCAACAAAGTACTTACAAATTGAGTTCAAGACCACACCAAAAATATCATCCATCTGTTATAGAAGTCCATTGAGATACTTTTTTTTTTGTCTTTTTTTTTTTCCAGAGCTGAGGACCGAACCCAGGGCCTTGCGCTTGCTCTACCACTGAGCTAAATCCCCAACCCCAAGATACTTTTATTAAATTTAATAGACATATATATGTGTTGTAGTAAATATAATCAAGTAAGTAAAAGACATATACATTAAAAATATTAAGACACAGGATAGAAACTGAATAAAATACTGGAAAATGGAGAAACCTCCCATGCTTATGGATTTGTAGGATTAATATTTTGAAACTGGTCATCCTACCCAAAGCAATATACAGATTCAAGGCAAACCCCATCAAAATTCCAATGCAATCATTCACCAAAGATGAAAGATAATTTCAAAATTCACATGGAGACACAAAAGACCCAGAGAAGCCAAACAATCCTGAACAGTAAAAGAACAGATAGAGATATCATTGCCCATGATTTTTAATTATACTACAGAGGCATAGTTATAAAAATGGCATGATACTGGTATAAAAACATACACATTGATCAATAGACTAAAATTGTGGTGTTACCTACAAGCAGATACTTCTAAAGTCATGTGATTTTTTTAAATAAAGAGATCAAAATACATTCCAGAAGAAAGAAACCATCCTCTACAAATGGTTCTGGTCAAACTGGATATCAAGCTTGACCTCACCTTGCACAAAACCCAATTTCCGGTGGATCAAGGAACTCAACATGATACTTGATGTACTGAATCTAATAAAGGAAAAATAGGGAATCTGGTTCAATTTATAGACACAGGAGAGGACTTTCTGAACTGGACACTGTAGCACAGATGTTAAGACCAACATTTGAAAATGAAACCAAAGTTAGTATGGTAAAGAAATACCATCACTGGAATAAAGAGACAGCCTACAGAATGAAAAAAAAAATATCTCCAGCCAGACATCTGACAGAAGATTAATGTCCAGAATACACAAAACTCAAAAAACTAAGCACTCAGAAAACAAATAACCCAATTATAAATTGGGACATAGAACTAAACAGAGAACCCTTAAATGAAGAAATAGAAATGGGCAAGTAATATAGTTTTATGATTTTTTTCAGGAAAATACAT
This sequence comes from Peromyscus eremicus, assembly GCF_949786415.1. Taxonomy (NCBI): domain Eukaryota; kingdom Metazoa; phylum Chordata; class Mammalia; order Rodentia; family Cricetidae; genus Peromyscus; species Peromyscus eremicus. The sequence continues at coordinate 108,226,275 of NC_081417.1, read as the reverse complement.
TTTAAGATTATAATTTAATTAAATCATTTCTACTCTCCATTTCCTCATTCTAAACTTTCCCATTTGTTTTTTTGCAAATGGCTTTTTTCATTAATTTCTGTTGCATGTATATATTTATATATGTATATGTATATGTATATATATATTCCTAAATATAACCTACTCAGTCTACACAATGTTATCTGTATATATGTTTTCAAGGCTGTTTGGCACTGGACAACCAATTGGTGTGCTCTTTTTTCGGAGGCCTATCTCTCCTGCTTACAGTTCTCCTCAGTTGCCTGTAGTTCTTTGTGCAGAGTTGAGGCTTTACGGATTTTTTCCAGTCCACATTCGCATAACTATAGTTCTTTACGCTACTTATCTCATGTTTAGGCAGTCATGTTGATGAGACACTATGAGTGCAGCTTCTGACATTACTAGGAGACACAATCCTATAGCAAACTCCCTGATTCTCTGGCTTTTAGAATCTTTCTTACCCCTCAACACTCAACATCCTTAGCCATCAGGGTAATACAAGTAAAACTACTTTGTGTCTTCATCTTGACATAGTCAGAATGTCTTAAGATCAAACAAACAAATGACAACAAATGTAGGATGTAGGGAAATGGAAATACTGTTGGTAAGAGTGAAAATTAGTACAGCCACTATGAAAACCAATGTGTAGATTTCTCCATAAAGTAAGAATAAATCTACCATGTGATCTAGATGTACCATTCCTGGGCATATTCCCAATTAGTCTCTACATCCTACTATGGAAGTATTTTTTTCATCAATGTTCATTGGTGTTGTAACCCTATCAGCCAGGAAATGGATGCAAACTAGATGTTCATCCATGGATGATTGTTCAGAGAAAATGTGATTCAATGCACAATGAAATATTAGTTAGCTACTAAAATGAAGTCATGAAATTTCTAAGTAAACTGAATATGGCTAGAAATAATCATCCCTAGTGATGTAGCCTAGACTCAGAAAAGTAAGTGCCTCATGTTCTCTTATATGTATATCGTTTTAAATCTTTAGATATGTGTGCTTATACTGGAATTTCCCTAGTAGACAGAAAACTAGCAAGGGACTCTTGACAGAGACTTCAAGGATGGGAAGTAGAATGAAGTGTGTATGAAGCGAGAAAGTGAGATAAGGGAAATGGAAAGGATTGGGAAATGGGAGGAGAGGATATAGGGGTAAGCATAAAGACCTTCAAAAATGTCATATGGAAAACCTACCACTATAGTAATCTCCTAATTATATATGTATAAATAGATAAAAGGAGTTTAAATGGACTTATTCCATAATAGTGGGACAATGCCTCTCAAAACACCATAGGCTATCAAATAAAAAAAACCTTAGATATATTACAATTATATGTTAATTTTTTTTTTTTTTTTGGTTTTTCGAGACAAGGTTTCGCTGTGTAGCTTTGTGCCTTTCCTGGAACTCACTTGGTAGCCCAGGCTGGCCTCGAACTCACAGAGATCCGCCTGCCTCTGCCTCCCGAGTGCTGGGATTAAAGGCGTGCGCCACCACTGCCCGGCAATTATATGTTAATTTGTGTCTATAATAATTGAAACAATTAAAGATATTTTACTGGTGAAAAAATAATGTTACTCATTTCCTTCTTAATTAGTATGAATACTTATGGTATGTCCTTTCCTCTAGAGAGTTGCCTTTATTACATTATTGCAAGTATCAAATAAAAGTGCTTAGCTATGTCAGATCTCTCAGAATGCTGATTACAGTCAAGTCAAGAGAGAAGATAGCTCAGGAAAAGTAGAAGGTTGGACAATGAAAAGAAAGACAGAAGGAAGTTAGTAGGTGTGGAGGAGGGCGTGCAGGAAAGGAAGAAGACTGTTGAAGGAAGGAGGAGCTGAGGCAGAGTCTAGATACATCAGTAGAAGATAGTGTTTGAAGCAAATACTGGAATTGGCAGATAGGGAAGTAATTCTATATTCAAAATGAATAAGAATATCACTAAGAAAACGTAGAGATTACCAAGTTTCCCCTAAAACTACATTTTCTTATGTTTAAAGTGAAGAAACATCTTTTCTCTGCCTTTTAGCTAAAATCAGAGTAATTTCAGTTTGTGTCAGTTTAAAACAAAGAAGATAGCAAGCCCCAAAGACTGTCTCCAGTCTAAAGAACAGATGACCAGATTCCTTGTTTGACAGTTGCACACTCCTCATCATGAAAGGTAGCTCTTATCTTTATCAGCATGAGAAAAAAGTGTTCCTCTGACACAGACACAACCACTTTGATGACACAATTATAAAATAAATAACATAAAAGATCAATTCAATTCATTCCATTTTCTTTGGAACTGTCTTGTACATTCAGAGAATTTATATTCCCCTCAGTTACTTTGCCCTGAAACTGTTTGAGATGGCTGTTAATATACACTGAATTAACTGAATAACAGCCATGTGCCTTGAAATTTCCCCACCAGAGTCATTGGGTGAGGGTAGCACAACGCTGCATATGGACACAGGAGAGAAAGGATACCATAGAAAGCTCTTTGCACCTCTTCAATTCCAGGCTGAAATTTGCTACTTCCTACACAAGTGACCAGGCAGCTACAGCTTAAACTTTTTTTCTCTTATTTTTGAGATTAAATATAATTACATAACTTTCCTCTTTTTCCTTCCTCTGTTGAACCCCCCCCCTTGCTCTCTTTTAGATTCATGGCCTCTTTTGCTCATTAAATTGTTATTACATGCCTATACTTATATGAGCACCAAATATATTCCTAAGTATAACCTGCTCAGTCTATATTATGTACTAGTATGTAGGTTTTCAGGGCTGGCCTTTTCTATGCAAAATTTTCTTGTTCCATGAAGTGGATGTAAGGCTTCCACAAACCTGTGCTTTCCCTGCCATTTTAAACAGGTTTCTGGCTGACTCTAGGACCCGGGCTTCACTTTTCTTTGAGTATTTACATTTGAAAATTTTCAATTACAGTAATTTTTTGTGCTTTCTTGAGCTGTAAATCTTTTGCCAGACACCTAGACAATTTAATGTAAGTGTAATTAAAGAAGGCAGCACCCTTATTTCCTAGTGTCTGTGGGAGATGAGGAGGCAATTTAGTTTTTAACCATCAACATCAACTAGCAAATGCTGGTGGCCTATTGCATCGACCCCATCCCCCAGTACTCCATCATTTTTTCCTCTGGTTTTCCCCACTGCTGAGCCATCCTACTCATGTTCCACAGGACTTGAGAACACTGGTTTGATTTTTCTTCACGTTGACAATTTCAAGTCAAAGGCCATAGCCATATTGCCAGAGTGATCCTTAGTTCTCAGTTGTGAATTAAAGTAGCAGAGTAGGTTTAACACTAAGATTCAGAAGTTGAACAGCTCGTGTACCTCATATACGCATCTGAACATCACAATGACCCCACACTCACTGGAAATTCTATGCATTTCATCGTTTATCTATGAATATTAAACCCTTAGATTTGCCAAATTTAAATTAGAGAAAAACTAGGATATTGGGTTATATTCCCCATGGATTGTCTGTTTTCTCATTCATTATAAAAGAAATGCCAAGTTCTTAACCCATTTTATTAACATGTATTAAAATTTAATACCAAGAGCACATGCTAAATAATGAAATGCACATGTTAATACATAAGCCTTTTATTTATTCTGCATAAAATATCATTTTATATTTAAAAACAGCCAGACACTAGATGCCCTAAATTAAAGAATTCATACTCATTACAAGAATTCTCACTTTATAAATAGTAATTTTTATCTATTTGTCTTTTTTATAAAAGTAAAATGCTGATCAGAAAGAGTTCCAGTGTTTCCATTTTCTTACAACAACTTAACTAGTGTTGTGGATCCTCAGTTAGTAAATGATTGTAAACAGAAAACATGAAGAGCATCCTCCTCACATGCCCTGTTCTCCATTGCCACTCCTTTCTTCCTGCTAGAACCCCTAGGTATGGTTTGGAGATGAAATGTCTCCTGAAAAGTCTCAGGGCCCCAGTAAGTAGTGCTGTGGAGAAGGGGGTTAGATCATTAGGAGAGCAAATTTATTATTAGAATAATCCATTGGTAAGATGATGATTGAGTGGCCTTTTGTAGAAGGGGCCTAGTTAGAAGTCAGTCAATGGGAATGTTCCAGTAAAGCAGTGGTTCTCAACCTCCCTAACACCGTAACTTTTTAATACAGTTCCTCGAGTTGTGGAAATTGTTGCTACTTCATAACTGTAATTTTGATACTGCTTTGAATCATAACGTAAACATCTGTGTTTTCTGAGTCTTAGGTAACATCAGTGAAAAAGGGTCCTTTGACCTCCAAAGGGGTCACGACCCACAGATTGAGAACGGCTGTTCTAAAGATGTGTGTGTGTGTGTGTGTGTGTGTGTGTGTGTGTGTGTGTGTGTGTGTGTATGTGTGTGTGTGTGTATATAAAATCCTCAGTCCCTTGCCTTTGTTCCCTCTCAGTTTCCCTCCATAATGAAAATCTAGCTACATCTTTCCCCAGAGAAAGTAAGCATGGAAAGATACTTTGAGCATCTAAATGATTGCTAGGCAGATTACTAATGGATTCAACATTTAACCATGGCCTTTTTAGTTTAAATAAATAAGTAAATACAGTAACAAATAATGCTGGAATAGTTACTGATTTTCTCCCTTGTTTGTTCTTGTATTCATTAAATATTTGCCTAGTCCCTATTTTATACTAGATACTAAATAATGTGTTATCATACTTTCAGTTATGGCAAAGATGGAGTGGATCAATCTGTAACTGTAGTTCAAGTATTTAACATCCTCTTCTGTCTTCCCCAGGAGCCAGACATGCACTTGGTGCACATCTATACAAGCATACAAACACACATATATAAATAAATAAATCTTAAAATAAATTTAGAAAACCTGAATAATAATGTGAAAGATCTGACTAACAGGTCATTTTTGCTGCAGAGATAAATGAGAGAACAGAGACCCCAAGAAAGGAGGAAAAATGATCTCCACCTAATATATCTGTCAGAATATAGTTTTGGAAAAATAAATCTGAGAAACAAAGTGAATGATGAGAACCAAAGGGGGGAAAAGGTCAAAAGTTTGGCAATGGAGGAGGGCTGTGAGTAGTTTTCTTGGGACAATGAGTATAGCAAGACTCTAAGAAACGTCAGACATGGTTAAAGGGAACTGTACCTTTTGCATATTTCTATTTGAATGCTCTGAATCCCAACATGATCACACTAACATGCCAAGAAGCAGAACTGAGGGCCCTTCCAGGGACAGCATCTTCAGCTATCCCCGCCTGGTGGAAGAAACAGTAATTGGAGTTAAGTACTTGTTGTGAATACCTAAAGCTTAACTAGAAAGCACTCAAGGTGCTTCTCCGGTAGTCACTTAGAGCTGTATCCAAGCTTTGGAGGCAAACTAAAAGAGGCAGAGCCTAATGAACACTGTAAGTCAATCATAAATCAAAACAGTTTTGAATAGATTATATGGATCTGTTTGTTCTCTATTTCAGCTTCACTTCCAAGGTAAGTCAGTTATTGATGGAGGAAGAGAAAATAGTCCAGCAAGTATATTTTTTATATATAATTTCCAACATTCATCCAAAAATTTGCAGGCATACTAAGATACATAAAGTGGGGGCAAGAAACAAAGGTGGTACTGGAGAGATGACTCAGAGGTTAAGAGCATTTGCTACTCTTGCAGAGAACCTGGGTTTGGTTCACAGTACCCACATGGTAGCCCACAAATGCGTGTAACTCCAGTTCTAGGGGATTCAGTGCCCTCTTCTGACTACTGCTGGCCCCAGGCATACACATGGTACACATACATACATGCCGGCAAAACAACCACACATAAAATGAAATAAATATTAAAAAATGTAAATGGGGCAAAGGCAGATAATGGAAACTGCCATTCTTTGAAATGACAACTTCCCATCAAATTTATATATTAAATTTCTAATTATCCTGATGGTTTGTTTTGGAGGTAAACCCTCCTTATATAATGGTAATTTAACTTAAAAGATGTGGGGGGAAAATTAGAAATCTTGGTCCAATATAGTGTCCTTACTATCACGAGACAATAGAATGCTCTCTCCTTCCCTTCCTCTAACCCTTCCTTCTCTCTCCTTGTATACATGTACACAGCAAGAAAGCACACAGGTAGCATAGTATGTGCCCTCACTGGAACTTAAGTCAGCAGGCAGACAGCCAGAGGGACCTTAATCTTCTCAGCTTCTAGAATTAATACTACGAAGTTTTCTATTCAAGTCACTTAATCTGGTACTTGTTATTATAGCAGAGTAATACAGAGTCACTTCTACAAATAACCCAGTTACGCTTCTGATGTGTACATTGGTATTGCCTTGGTATTTGTTTATGGTTTACAGCGGTCCAGACCTGAAGAGTTCTTTGTGTGATATCCTCTATTCAGGTGTTGCATCCCACAAACTCCAGAAGCTTCTGCCTAACCAGTCTCAGATAGTACTCCCCAAATTTAAGAGTGACTGGCACACTTTCACTGAGTTTGTTTTGGTAGAAATTGTCATCAGGAGGAAAGCTAGAAATTTAACAGGGTCCCCCAATTTTTTTCCCTCCTGTTGGGCATCATAGCTGAGCAGCATTTATTGGTCTCGATGTCTAAAAGCAATTATTTTATTTATATACTTTGGTATTTAAGTTGATTGCTATGATAGTTCAAAATCTATAGTAGTTGTGATTAGAAGATGAACTCTTCTATTTTATTAAACTAGGAATTGTAATTTTAAAGAAAAAAAATAGATAAAACATAGCTATTAGGCTCCTGGAGTAAGAATCATGTCACCAGTAAACATGGAGTACAACACTGAGAAAAAGAACCATCAAGATAATTAGTCTAGAGCATGGATTTGAAAGCATTTGCAAGTTCTTTCCCAATGATCCAATAAGCCAAGAAAAGAGTAGTGAAACAAGGAATGCAGGAATATTTTCCAGGAATGTTTCTAAGGAAATAAAAAATTCTATCTAAAACATGCAAAGACTTAAATAGCCCAGGTGATTATCTCATCTTTATAGGTATAAGATTTAGAACTTTTAAAATGCTGCCCATAGTATTAAAAAAAAAAAACAGAAGAAAGGCAAATATTTATCAATAAAAATGAGGGTCATGTGCACATAAAATATATTCATGGGTAAAAATTATGGAATCGTCACACAAAAGTAATACTGTATTCATGAAGGGGAATGAACTGATATATGGGAACAATAAGATCTCTCATAAACATATGCTCAGCAAAAGAAGCCAGACACAAAAGAATACATAATGAATGGTAACATTTATGTTTAGTTCAGACACAGATGATCCTGATATATGGTGACAGAAATCAGAGCAGTTGTTATTGTTGGCATGAGCTTGTTTCTCAGAAGAGACATGAGAGGAACCCCAGCTGCTGCTTCTTTTTCTACCTTCATTAAGTAGGAACTAGCCAATAAAGCGCACAGTCCTAAATATTCATCAAGCTCTGTACTTGTGAAATCTTTATACTCATCTACATGCTCATTCAAATTCCTGTGTTTATTATACTATGCTAGATTTCATAAAACCACAAACATTACCCTAAAAGAATTACCACAGAGTATAATAAAAGACTTGTAGGTAGAAACTTACAATAGCCACAGTTCATAAAGCTAGTATAAAATTATAAATAAATTATTGGTCTAAAGTTATGAACAGAAGATTGATTTGACTTTAGTAGATGTAGGTAGAGTTGGGAAATGGTATTGCTTTTTCAGAAAAGATAAACTGTGAGTCAGAACTAAAAGGAAAACCAGGTGGCTAATAGAGAGAAGTGAGTGTACTTTCCAGTTTAGAAAATAACACTGCCTCTCTAAAATTGGTTATATACATAAGGAAAATAGACCAAATAGACCAAAGTCCTATTTGTTTGGACCAAACTCAGTAGCATTAAATTAGTTTGGACAGAAAAACAGTCTTACTGTGATTTCATTGGGAGATTGGTTGCAAGAACTAATGTTATTCAAATGTGTGGATGCCCAAATCCTTATATAAAATAGTGCTTAGGCACATCTTCCTGTGTGTTTTAAATAATCTCTAAATCATGTATACTATACCATACATTGTAAATGTCATGCAAATATTTTACAATATTATTTATTGTAATCATGAGATATAAAATATGTGTTTATACTCATATATACACTTTTTTCTTTGAAACAGTTTTGGTCTTCAGTTGCATGAATCCACAGATGTGACATCCAAAGATATGCAGTAAGGCTGGAGTTTTAATGAATTCAGATAATGGAGAGAAGAATTTGTATTTCTGTAGACACAGGGGAGCCATTTAACATTTATGAGCAGGAAAAAGTTATGATCAAAATTATGCTCCAGAAAAATAAATCCATTGACCTCAAGATTATTGGAAGGAGAAGAGAATTGATGTAGCAAGAAAACATAAATGGGTGTTATGAAAATGTAATTCAGTTCCATTTAACAAACAGTTATTAAAGGTCTACTGACTGACTCTAGCAAAAATTAGTGAGCACATGCATTTGGTCACTGCAGTGGGAGGGTGATAAGTAGCAGACATGACACTTTTATTAAAGAATGATTTGAAAGATTATTTATTGGGTAGTACTAATAAAATTTTATGGCAATGTATGAATTAAGGATATGTATGGTTACCATACAAAGCAATCTCTGCAAATGCATAGCAGTTTATCTTTCTTACACAGTAAGAAGATTATGTCTACATATTGCTGATGCTAGCTCATCATCCCAGCAATGCCATTGTACCAAGGATCTTTCTTTCAGCTTTTATTGTGTATGATTGATAAATAAACTATTTATATATACCCAAAGTATGCAACATGATGTTTTTATACAGGGGTACATAGTGAATATATACAAAACATACAAGCAATTGGAAAATTGATCACACATATGAATAACACCTACACCTTTTCTCTGGGTGTGATGAATATTACCTCAAATTTGCCTTCCAACTAATGGTCATTATAATGCTGAATAGTAGATCCTCAGAATTTATTCATCATGATATCTGAAACTTTGCACACTTTCATTAACTTTTCCACATTTGAACACCCAAACACCAAGACTTCTACATTTTAACATATTGATGCTTTGATTTCTACACTACTGTGCCATTTTTCATAAATATTTATTGTATTTTCAATACAGCTGCTTCAACACGGAAATTAGAAGAAATGGTGATATGTGACTATTGTGTGACAAGTCTAAACACAGCTGAAATGGAAGCTTTGAATGTAGAGAATGAGAACAGGATACACAAATGCCATTGTCCTTGGGCAAGATACATTATCAACATGCCAGATCCATATAGCAAAACAAAGTATAGTTAACAAAGATTAAATGAAGAGCTATGATTGCTCTTAGCAGAACAGAATCTTTCCAAGGTTAAAATACATTGGCTACATAATGGATAAGAGATGGCTTCTGCTCTTAAGGGCATACTTAATGACTATCAGAATGTTGTAGGTGTCTATAAGAAATCACTATATTTAATAAGAGATTAAGACTTTCTTATTCATATGTGTGATCAATTTTCCAATTGCTTGTATATTTTGTTAACTATTCCTTATTACTTCCCAAAACTGTTTCTAATCATATATAATGATCAACAGGATCAATATAAATAATAGAAAGGGAGTGGAGAAATGGATATTATCTGCAGTTTTGTGATTAAGTTCTAAGTTTAATGCCAACTTAACCCAAAATAATGTTCCTAAAAAAAAAAAAAACTTCTCATCTTTTAACACATTAAGAAAGTGGGTTTATTTTGAGAAATAACTTCTCAACACTGAACACAAGAAAGAAATGAACATGAAATTTTTAGATTTTATATGTTAGGCCCTTGATGAGAATTGCTTCATACAGATGAAGTTTTCAAGCATGATTTCACATTCTTTCTCTTAGGATTAATTTTTTTGGGCCAGACCATGTATAATATTTGTAATATATTACACAATATATGCATATTCATAATATATAATATAAATACATCGTTTAGATATTTTTAAAGTTTTATTGTAATATTTATTGCTTCACTTGAAATCCTTCCAATATTTATTTCATGTAATTGTTCTTTGAAGAAGGGTATTTGTGTACCTAATTTCATGTCATATTTTTGTATGTTGAAGTCAATCAATGAATATTTATTGAAAAGGAAGGGATCTTATACTTTTTCCTTAATGCTGATTCTAAATGATTGACTCTTTAGTACTCCACAGACAAAAACTTTTGGTATTAACTCAAAGGGTTATAGTGCAAACATTCAAACTTAAATAGTTCTTATGTTTTCCAATGATATCACAAAGCACTCAGGATGGCATATCCTACCTCTTGGGTCTTTTGGTAGATAACTGACATCCTCATAAACAAAGGGATTCCTAAAGACAACTGTATCAATGTTAAGCTGGCACATTATTCCTGACTACCTAGATATTAGGACAGAGCTTAAACTATAGAAATAAAAGCTTAATATAGTTTTTAGGCTTTTCTTATAACATATTAGATGATCCAAGCAGGCTTTAAGAAATGTGGGATCAGAGAAGTTTCATACCAAGTTTCACAGCTGAATAATGCGCTGTTGATTAAGAAAAGATTCACATGCTATAGAAACAAAGCTAGTCAAATAAGTCATTGAGCATTCTGTTGTCCGAGCTGAGGAGACTGACCTTTATTTCTGCACAGACAGATAGCATTGACCCTCTTTTTTTCTTTTCTTTTTTTTTTTTGGGGGGGGGAGGATTTTTCGAGACAGGGTTTCTCTGTGTAGCTTTGCACCTTTCCTGGGACTCACTTGGTATCCCAGGCTGGCCTCGAACTCACAGAAATCTGCCTGCCTCTGCCTCCCGAGTGCTGGGATTAAAGGTGTGCGCCACCACCGCCTGGCCGCCTTGACCCTCTTCTCAGAGGCAGCCTTCAAGGATATTTGCCTCCTTGCCAAGTATTTCTCTGTAGCAATATCTACTAATGTTTTGAGAAAACAAACAACTTGAAATCTCAGATTTCTATATGCTACGTTAGGGAAGAGATAATTTTCATATGTAAAACTTTAATTTCAGATGTTCAACATCAGCTGCTTTCATCATTGGAGTCCAAGTATGATACCTATGCAAAATAACTGAACATCTAGACATTTCATAGACTCATCTGGAGATTGTACTATATACTTAAATGTAAGCTTTTCACTCACATTTTAAAAGTGGTGTTGGAAAAGATATGTCCAAGAGAAACAGAAATGATGAGCACACTTCTGAAGTCATGAGGTCAGATGTAAGTTAAATCATGATGCTTTTGACAGAAATAAAAAATAATAAGGACAGGAATATTTCATTTGAGATTGCCTATCTGCAATGCAATTTGAAATTCTCATTCAGAGATTCTTTGCTACTTGAATTAAGCAGGAGTATGTTTAAGAATGGAATGGTATGCCCCAGTCCCCAAGTAAGAGATATAATGAAAAGCAGTCATCAGGATGAAGTTACAGGAAGGGAGCAGCAGAGGTCTGATTCAGGGCACCTCATCCTGGGATAGCTCAGCATAGACCTCTTCCTATTTGACACCTCCCACTCATTTCCTGACTTAATTTGACTTCGGACCTCTGGCTTCATATTCCATTCCCAATCCTACACTTACATCCCTGTACCTGACAGTCAATTTAACATGCCTGGCCTCCAAGACCTTGTCTCAGCATTATACTCCTCCTTTGAGTATCTGATCCTGGCCGTCTACGGGGAACTTGGACAGGTAGTATTTGTCTTATATGTTTTAAGAGGAAAATAGTTGAGTGTCTAAGAATTCCTTTATAGGCAGACCATATTTATTTCAAGACAGCACTTTATTAGGGCTATAAACACAGCAATTAATCATGTTCCACTTTTTGTGGTATGCAAATGCACACGCACTAAAAGGAAGAGATTACTTAGAATACAAGCTATGAATCACAGTACTCCTGTGACACACTTCAAAAATGCAGAAGGGATGGAAAGTGCGTTCAAAAATTTAGTATGCTTTCAATTTGTTAACGTGTACTGACTCCACTGGGTCTCAGCACTGCCTTGGGCTCTTGTGAGGAACGTTAAAGCAGGAAAAGGAGCTGAAATTTGAATTCCTGATTGGCTTCTATTCTCATGTGATGCGATATTAGTATCTGACTGTCATTAGAATTTACATATTTCAATACTATAAAATATTTATAAAATTCATATCTTTGAAATGCTATTTTGCCCTTTTCTTTTTTTTTTATTGGCTTCTGGTGAAATCTATAGAAACAAGTGGAATTTCATTAACTTTTCTGATTAGGAAGTTGCACTCTGTGGTTCTCAGATGGCTCTTTTAAGTAATAAAAATAATATAAATAACTGTAAGCACATTACATAATGAAAATGATTTGAATATCACATCGATATTCCTATGGTTAGTCTTAATTGTCAACTTGATACAGCCTAAAATCACCTAGAACAAGAGTCTTAGAGATTATTATCAAGTTGACCTACTGGCATGTCTTTGGATTACTATCTTGATTGTTAATTGGTGTACAGAGAACTAGAGCCCAATGAGTGGTAACATTTAACGGGTTGGACTCTGAACTATACAAAAGTGGTGAAAGCTAGCTGAGTAGAAAGCAAAGGAGCAAGCAAGCAAGGACTCATCCATTTATTCTCTGTGTTCCGGACTACACATGAAGCTTTTTGATCCTGCCAGATCGACCTGTCCCTCTCTACGATGCTTTCTGTGAGGGTATTTTTATCATAGCAACTAAAAGAGCAGGTTCAATGCTTTTTTCCACGTAGCTATCTTCACTTGGAATGTCCTTTCTCCACATGTCATCTAGAACTTTCTGCTTATTCTTCTGACCTCAACAGCAAAGGTGACAGTACAATGATCCTTGAAGTATCCTTCCAACATTTAGTAACTAGATGGGTGGTGCACAAAGTTGATCTTATCTGGTTGTTAACACTGGTGGCCTACTTCACTTCTGAAATGTGTAGCAACAGGGGCCAGAACTTCTATAAATGTTACCTTCTCAGGTGATGTCATGCTGTTGATTCAGAGACCATGTTGTGAAAATGACTAAGCCAGTATAAAATAAAGACATAGAAAGGCTACATCCTCTTCCTGCTTTATTGACACTATTACTTCAGTTGAATCACATGCATTTGTATATATGTTTAATTGCTTGGTTTTTAATTAAAATATATAATCTATAACCCTGTTACTAGATTTTTTGCCAGTAATCAGATTTATCCACCTATTCTACCACCTATTCTATGCCCACACAGACATGTTTAGTAATTGTCTTAAACATAATTGCCCAAATCTAAACTCTTAATTTCTTTAAACCTTCTGTTTCAACCTAACAAATGAAATCTAAAAGTAGAGTATAAAGGATCAAGCATTTTATAGGAAATATAATTGTATATTTATATTTAAATAAAATATAACTAAAATTGTATAATTACATAATATCATATCCAGTAACAAACAGCAAAATAGAGTCTAAGACACTTACTATGTAAACAAAATCTACTACTAGGCCTGCAAATAAGAAGGAAAATATAATATTTAATACTAAGAATATTAAATTAATTGAAAACAATTCAGAGTAGATGTAAGTACTAAAATTGACAAACAAGGTTTTAAGGTAGTAAGTGTAATTGTATTCCTGTGTTCAAAAAATTAGAGACAGAACATATTTTAAAAACACAATAAAACTTATAGATCCTTTGTAACAGAATATTATACACAGTATATGAATAATTAACGAGGAGATTATCACTTCATCATTGTGGAGATAAAATACCCAATAGAAGGTTACCTAGGAGAAGGAGAATTTATTTGAGGTTACAGTTTAATGGAATATAGACTATAACAGACAGAAAGGCATGTGAGTAGGGACCAGGAATTTAAAGAAACTGACCACACTGTGTCTGTAGATAGGAAGCAGAGATACAAATGTTGATGCTCCACTCCTTCCTCCTTTCTGTTCAGTCCATGGAGTATTGTTGACACTAAGGGTAGATTTTTCCAACTCAATTCATCCTTTCTGGAAATAACCTCACAGATACACTCAAAGATGGGTCTCCTTGGTGATTCTGAAACCATTCAATTTGGCAATGAAGATTAATCATCACGAAGACCTACCAGAAGAAATAATTGAAAATACAAAGCATAAAGAACATAGGCTTAAAAAATTAACAAGTGGTCAGTGAGTTATGGAAAAATTTCACTGGCCTAACATACCTACAATGGCACTCTGATGCAAGCAAAGAAAAGAGAGAGGAATTATATATAAATAAATAAAGTGATTGTGGAAATTCTAACCCCAGGTTTCCTACCACTAATGCATTCACCTGACTGTGGTGGTGATTTGAGTGAAAAATGTCCTCCATAGGCTTATACTTGGTCCCCACTCAATGACGTTGTTTGGAGATGTTAGAGAACTTTTAGGATGTGCAGCCTCACAGAAGGAATTATGTCACTGGAGGCAGACTTTGAGAATATACAGCCATTCCCAACATTCACTTCTCTGTTTCCTGGGTGTAGAGGGACATGTGATCTCTCAGCTTCCAGCTCAGGCCAACTGTTGCCTCCTGCCACGGAAGACTATTAATTTGGAATCATAAGCACAAATAATTTCTGTATTTTAGAAGTTAACTTGGTCATAAAGCAGTATTTCATCATCTTTTGGCTATTTGGAGAAGAATAATACAGCAGGAAGGGGCAACCTCTTGGTTTAGCAGATAATTGTTTGTTGGTTTCCAAATATGTGAACATGAGGAAAATATAAGAAAATAAAACACTTTGAAAGATAACAAACTAAAGCTAAGTATTTCTAGACTACCCTTTTGTCTCTTTCACTATAATTCAAGAGACTAGTGTACCATTTTGTTTCTGCTGCTAGACAGAAAACAAGATTCTGTTAATAAAATTAAGAATTAATGCCAAAGACTATGCCATGAATTAGCCATTAAATAGAGACATGTTTAAGTTGCAAATTACTTTAAAAGTCATTAACAATCCAAAACTTAATAAAGTGAAATCTTTACCCTATTAAGGAGATTAACAGACGTTGCTTTTAATGTTTAATGAAAAATATTTATCTGCTGCTATAATGTAATCCTGTTTTTTTTTTTAACCTTTTTTGTTTTTACTCTCTATCTAGTTAGGTATGTTTTATTTCTTTTAAAAGGTTGGTTTTTGTTTTGTTTCGTTTTGAAAGACCACTGAGGTATTTTTCCCAATACCAGTTCCAATCTTAAACAAATGACATTTTTAAGGATTTCTCTATAAGGCATCTCCAAGGAGCAAGATGAAGCCTGAAGGAATCCGTGGGAGTAATACAAAGAAAGGACCATTTATTTTTCCACATCCAGCATGGCACATGGAGATTTGTAACCACAAAAACAGTGTGTTTAACTAATGTAGCTTCAAGTTGTGAGTGAGACAGAGTGACAACGGGGCTTTATTTGGGGGTCACCTTTTCTTTTTCTTGGATTTATTTAAAGAGAGTTATTTCTCTGCCATAAACAATGAGTCAGACTTCTATGAGAAAAATAGTGCAGCTTTAGTATTTGGGAAAAACATCCTTATAGCCAAGAGGGAAGCTCTCAGTTTAAACTGCTGCGATTTAGAAGCTTCTTCTCAAGATTTGTTTACAGGTGGCTTACTTTCTCCCAAGCAGAAGAATGCAGCAAACAAGTAGCAGGTGGAAAGATATGGAAAATTGTCCTTGACTTAAGAGCTGTGTAAGAGTGACCACAGAGCTGTAAATGGCAAGAGGAGAGAGACTGTAACATGAAGAAGAAGAAAGAAGATGAAGAGAAGAGAAGGAGGAGGAAGAAAAGGAGGAGGAAGAAGAGAAGGAGGATGAGAACATGGTGGTGACTCCCTAGAGAGACAAACTGATGTCTATCCATGGATACCTGAAGTGATGAGTGCTGGCCAGTGCAATCCTGGTTTCTGATTGGAAACTTCACTGTATATAACTGCTTATCTTAGTTCTGTGCAATCCAAAGAGTACTCCCTCACTTCACTGTTTAGTCTTACTACTAGCTTCTGATGTTCTTTCTTTTCAGGTCAAGAAAAAAATAACAATAATGACATAATTAGAGGGGAGAGAGAAGGAGAAAGAGATAGAAGAAGAAAGGAGGGAGAGGGCAGGGGGAGAGAAGGAGTGAGTGAAAGAGAGGTGGGGGTGAGGAAGAATGAGAATCTCTCCAAATTCCATTTAGCCTCTTCAGGGCATCCATTCCTATATAAAGGAACCCCTTTCCTTCTTGTGTATAGTTCTTGAAGACTGAAACACTGATCACCTGCTTTTTTCCTTGTGTGGTGATAATGTGCCTATGCTTATCCTTGAGCACAGCTGAAAAGGTCATGACCTTCTGAGTACCTGCAAAGATGACCTAAATTACAGAGGTTCTCACCCTATGGGTATCGCCCATTTGGTGGTCAAATATCAGCTATCCTGCCTATCAGATATTTACATCACAATTCATAACAGTAGCAAAATTACAGTTATTAAGGAGCAATGATATAATTTTATGGTTGTGGGGTCACCACAACATGAGGAACTGTATTAAAGGATTATAGCATTAGGAAGATTGAGAACCACTGATGTAAAATATAATATAAATTATAAAGATATAATAGATAAAATTAGTATGAATGTTAATTTTAGTTCTAGTAATATTGACAGAATATTGCTCCTATTGAAGACCAGACACTCTTCCAAGCCCTTCAGTGTAGAAATACAAAGATAACAGCCCCTGATTCTAGGAAGCCTGAAGTTAAATAAAAAAGGATAAACAAGTAAACAGAATGTAATGGACAGAAGCAGAAAAGAGAAACATGTAGAGATACTCACCGATGTTTGATACCACAGTGAGCACTTTGGATTGAGCAAGTTTTCTGCAGGGCAAGGTAAAGCATGGTGATTCTAGCTGAGAGGACAAAGTGAGCTGAAGTAACATGTGTGAAGTTTTAGGATACTTGGAGATAGAAAATTGTTTAAAAAAAAAGTGTTTTTCAACTGGAATAGTAAATGTAGGACTTACTGAAAAGAAAATTGCCTTGCCATATATTTCTACATTCATGGCTTGTTTTTTTGTTTGTTTTGAATTTGAAGTATGATATGTATAACAAAAAGTGAAAGCCAGGTGCATGCCTTTAATTCCAGCACTAAGAAAGCAGAGGCAGGAGGATTGCTATGAGTTTAAGGCCAGCCTACATGTTTTGATGACAGTCAGACCTACATAGAAAGACAGGGAGGGTATAACCCCCAAATAAATTATATGTATGTGAAACTCTATAGCATGATAAAAAAATTCCTAAGTTATTGCAATAGCTGGCATCTAGATAAAGAAAATGACACTATAGTAATAGAGAGCCTTTGTCACCACTTTTATAGATTTGATCAGTCACCTCTCACCCCTGAAAATTGTTATCTTTGTCTCTACCATTGTATCACTGTCTCTTCATTTCTCTGTGCTCACAATTTAATACAAATGAAATAACGTATTAGACTCATCTATGTTTGACTGCACTTAATCTTTTTATACCATATAAATATGGATTGTTCTTTTGATTGTTGATTGTAATTCAATTCATGAGATTCTATGGATGATCTATTTTTTCATGTACATTTGAGATTTTCATTTGTTTTCATCTTAATTTTCCAAGCAAATGGATTAAAACCAATTCAATTCCAAAATGACTAAACAAATGTAGTCACCTGCTGAATATAAATATAAGTGCCTACACACAATATTCAAGTATGAGCACTGTTCAGCAGTTTTCCTTAATAGAGATGAGTGTCAAGTCCAGGCTGTGGACCTCTGAAGTATGTGTCACTTCCGTGTCGTGTCATCTTTTATAATCTACGTTATACCCTGGCCTTTGCTGACATCTCTGGAGTTCTGTGACGTTGTCTCTCGTTAGGAGAGTCCTTAGATGAATAATGCATATTTTATTCTTGTGCAAGGGTTAGCTCCTTTTTTTAGGTTTAGATCATTGTAGCAAACATTGTGCATGTCTTCTTTACACTATGGTATAAAAATAATAATGAGTATAACACATATATATTATATTTATTCAACATATATATCAACACATAAATACTTTGCACACATTTAATTGTGTAACTCCCGAATAATTCTAATTTTTGAAAGTCATTCTTATTCCCTCTGGTGAAAAAAAACGAATAATTCTCCTCTGAATGAAGCTCTGTGATTTGAGCTGAAAAGCAGACTTTCATGCTTGCCATCTGGATGGTGTCTCACTCAGGAAACTGACATAGATTCTCTCTCTGTTGTCCTCTGAAGAATCATCCATCCATGGTTCGCTTCTCTCACAGTCTTCACTGTTGGTACCCGTTTAGGAAAAGCAGTACTTCCAAAGATACTGTGTAGTGCATACAAACTTTTCCAGTCCTGATTACCTCTTCCAACCCTTGATATCTACTTGTGTAAACGGATCAGAAAACTAGAGAGAAAGGAGCCAGACCAGGGAAAGGCATGAGTGAGACTTTCAGTCACAGTGCGCATACATCCAGAGACTGAGAGGACCAAAGACGGTTAAGAAAGCTGCTCCATGGAAACTCAGAGTGCTGCCTACACCTGAGGCCTAAGATCACTATTTTTTTTCTCTTCTAGAGATCAAAGGATGTAAAATGTGGGAGGCAGAGTAAGAAACGGTTTCTCTTTACTCAGTCTTGCTATTGTATAGCTACGATTTTCAGGGAAGCTCTGAAGTTCATTTCCCAGCCTTCATCTCAACCACTATAATCAGCTTTCATGTAAACAATCTCAGTAAATCACAGGAGAGGTGTAAATTACGTACATGTATGGGACTTTGCTAGTGGTTTGAAATTTTAATAACACTAACATCCCTTCTGTAAAGATTAAATATAAAACAAACTTCTTAGTGAAAGTTTCTCTTTTTACTTTTTTAAAATTTGTAAGATTATGATATAATTATAATGTTTCTCTCTTCCCTTTCCTCCCTCCAAACACCACCACATACCCCTCTCTATTCTTCTTCAAGTTCATGGCCTATTCTTTTATTGTTATTGCATCAGATATGTGTATGTATATTCATGTATATTCCTAAACATAACCTACTCTGTCCATATAAGGTTACCTGTATGTATGTTTTCAGGGATGACCAATTATTACCAGACAATCAAATGCTGTGATCTTCCCCCTGGGAAGACTACTTCTCCAGCTCACACTTTTCCTAATATTTCTGATGGATTTTTGATAGTCTATTCTTTATTACAGAGTACTACTTTCCCTGAATAAAATACCTCAATGTGAGTTTTTTTATTATTTGTGAATAATAGAGGAAACACTGAAATTTAATAATATAAGGCTCAAATTATTATTATATTAAATATTTAACAACAACTTAATATTCATTATTGAGCCCAATTACCTTAATTCCACCATATTTACTGAGTACTAAATGTAAAGCCTTTGTCAGATCTTGGAAATATAAAGCCACTGAGGGCCATCAGCCTGTATTTCAAGGAATTTACATTATTATAGAAGACAATGAAAAAGGAAAAAAAATAGACAACATGATGAGATGTATGTCATAATGAAACTGCTATATTGGAAGCCAGAAGGGACAAGTTTTAAAATTATTTGTTCATTTGTTGAGGGGTGTTTTTGAAGCTGAGTTCACTACATCATCAGTGCTGGTCTTGAACTTACAGTTCTACTGCCACATCCTCTTAAATGCTAGAATTACCATGATGAAGCACTATAATTTGCTGTTTGCTTTAAATAACATGTTTATGTATTAAACTTACAAAGAGTGATAGATGATATCTCATATATCTCATAGTGATAGAATTTGAAGGCTGGATGATTTTTTAGTATGTGGAAATAGAGAAAGTCATTCTAAGGCTAACTGATACTTCATTAATCTTCAGAGCTATGTCAACTGTGTGTCACTGAAGACTAGGACTCATAGTCCTGATTTCAAGCTCAATTTTCAGTAAGCAGAAGCATATTCAATAGTTTACTCTATATAATAAAGACAGTGAAGTAAAATTATATATCTTTAATACCATAAATTTACAGACAAAATACTTCACAATCTCAAACAGTCTTCTGTGGCATGTTATTACATATTCACAACTACCATGGCCATACTCTTTTGCATGTAAGAAAACAAGGATAGAATAGTAAAGAACTGGCCCAGGATCACCACAACAAGACATAGTAACATCAAAGCTTTTTTTATTATTTGCATTCTTTACTTTGTATTATTTTTGTACATTCTCTGTTCTCAATATCATAGTTACTGTGACAAATGGACAATGTAAACTTCATCTGACAAAGTGACTAGACCTTTTCTTTTTAAAAGTATATCTAATGATTTTTAGACAGGGCTAATTCAATGCAGAATAGAAGACAAGCTGTCACATATAGGACAGAATGTATTACAAAAGCACAATTGTCTTGAAGAAATACCCAAAGAGTCATTTCAAGTGTATATTTTTGACAGAATGTATTACTAAAGCACAATTGTCTTGAAGGAATACCCAAAGAGTCATTTCAAGTGTATATTTTTCAGGGTTCTCTAAAGGAACAGAACTGGTCAAATATTAGAATATATATAAACCATTAGATTGGCTTGGTTTATAAAATGTGGTCAAGGTAGTTTGAAGTGTCACTATTTTAAGTGAAAAGGAAACTTTTCAAGCAATTCCACTGACCACTGCCTATGAAACAAGCTGAGCAGAATACATCCACACATCTCAAAGTAACAAATGCTTGTTTGAGTCTTTAACTGACATTGCTACTCGGTGATGACCAGGTTAGGTGGGATTTGAGCAGTGATTAAAAGTGAAAATGAAAGCATTGACAGCCCATGGCAGCTCAAACTTGAAGGAAGAATACTTTTAGAGGACATGCAAATAGCCAGCTTTAACATGCAGGTCATATTAGTCACATGAGAAATAATCCCAGACGTCTTCAGTCCTGTCAGCTGTGTCTGAATAGTTATGCAGGGTATTATAACTTTGAGTCAATCATCTATGTGCTGAGACAAACCTGTCAGAGAGGGCTAATGAGATGATCAGTGATACTTAAAAACCATAGTTAAATTAGTTTAGATGAGGCTGTAATTCTCATTTTCATCATAGATTTTATTTTCTTCTGTCAAAAATGTAATAATACTGAATAGACCTTAAATGATTGAAGGCTCCATAACAGTTTCTCTCTTCATATCTCATTAATTACTCAACCTGATAATGATGACCAACCCCATAAATGAAAATAGAAAAATAGGCTGAAATGAGGAACCATAAACCTTGCCTTTTGCCGATATAAATATTGGTATAGTGCAACATTTAAAATGATTTAATACTTGACATCCAAGAAAAAGAAAATTCTGCAAAAGTTAAATTCCATTCCTTTAATATGAACAAGTGAAGGCAATTTTGCAAAGAATTACCTTTTTTTCTATGATCATTTCATTTTTTTCTGACTTTTTATAATAAAGTGTAGTATATCCTACATTTTTCTTAGAATTGCTATGGATACACAGGGAAAGGGTAAAATAAAGTAGTAAATAATGTAGATGTTTCTTTTTTTGGCTTCTAAAGTTTTAATATTAGAATTGTTACAGAGTTCTAATTTCCAAAGTGGATAATGTATAATGATATTCAAATTATTCAAATGAAGGCTTGATGGTGCCAATTTGCTGTAATAAATCAGAACATCAATGTAAAGGTACCTGTAAATCTCTATTTTTAATATTTCTCATGGAGATTATATTGTATGGCTAGAATCAACAACCACAATTTTATCAGACATTAAATTTTGCGATACATTTGCTACTTTGTGAATATAACCATTTCTTTAGAAATGGAATCCTAGACCATATAATAGGAGAAATTAAGCTAAACTCTATCATGCGTTTAACTATTTCTCTTTTTCTTATTGTAGATGTGATACGGTCAGCTGCCTCAGAAACCCCAGCTGCCTTGACTTGCCCATGATAGAGCACACCTTGATATTTGAGACAGAAGAAACTCTTTCTCCCATGAAGTCGTTTCTGTTGGAGAACTTGATCACAGCAATAAGAAAGTAACTAAGACCAAACATTCTGGTACCGTGAAGTAGACTATTACCTGGTGGTGAGGTTCTTAGGTCATGGGAAATGTTTGGTTGTTTGAATGTGGCAGAATCTAGTATAAATATCTCAAACTATAAAAAATCTATCACGGTGTAAACAGGATACAAAGGATCATTCAGGTAGGAGCTTGGGAGACAGCAAGGCTTAGAAAAATGCACACAGGACACTTGCCCCATGAGATTTCAGATAGGAACCAGGACTCTATCAGAAACTCGGCCATTTATATGATACTTTGGTCAAGAATCTGGCTTTATTTTCTCTATATTCTTAGAACCTGTGTGAAGTTGAATTTAAAAATAATGGACTAAATTTTTCCAGAGGAAATTCAAAGACATTAAAATTGCTGCTGAGAAAGTGCCTGTAATTGCTTTTTTCAGTGGATAATTACTACTGAAGAGAAACCTTCTTTCCTACACTTGAACAATAGGAAAGGTGTCCTGAGGGCAAACATAACATCCCTAGGAATCTGTCTTGTGAAAATCCAGACTCGTTGAAATGAAGAAAGCCTAAACTGAAGGTGTTCCTTACTCCTAGAAAACAACTGTCTAGGAAAGTGTTTCCCCATGGTTACTATACAGGAGCCAATGCCACAGTCTAAGAGGGCCAGGCTACATATTGAACTGGTTGGGGAACTTCATAACATCATGTCGGTGGTACTTGTTTTGCAGATATGAAAGATAGAAGATTGAGGGTATAACAAAGGTTAGAGAGCAAATAGCTGAACCTAAGCAGTGTGTGTCAAGTCAGAGTTCCTGCAGGCTCCAGGGTCAGAGTTCCAGGGACCCCTGTAGCTAGAGTTTTCCTGCCTGGCCCACAGTCAGGACAAATCTCTCTCACCTGCCAGTCCCACAGCCGCTCAGACCCAACCAAGTAAACACAAAGACTTATATTGCTTACAAACTGTATGGCCGTGCCAGGCTTCTTGCTAACTGTTCTTATATCTTAAACTAATCCATTTCTGTAAATCTATACCTTGCCATGTGGCTTGTGGCTTACCGGCATCTTCACATGCTGCTAGTCATGGTGGAGGCTGGTAGTGTCTCTGACTCAGCCTTCCACTTCCCAGAATTCTTCTCCTCCTTGTCCCGCCTATACTTCCTCCTGCCTGGCTACTGGCCAATCAGTGTTTTATTTACTAACCAATCAGAGCAACACATTTGCCATACAGACCATCCCACAGCAGACCCCATTGTGTGGAACTATAAAGGGGAGGCCTAGTTTACAGGGGTGGGGGAGCTCCAGATACTGGAGATGTAAGGACCATGGGATGTATACTAAGGAGAGTTGCAGACATGGAATGAAGCTGGCCCAGGAGAGAATCTATATGTGCTTATGGAGGCAGATGTTGTAGGGTGAGACTTTTGGAGTCCAGATGATTTGCAGTACCATCCCAGATGAGGGACACCAAAGTTCAGGAATTGATGTTTACCCTGCTGGACTTCGATTTTGCTTTTGTGCAATTGTTTCTTTGCTACTGCCTAGTTCTTCCATTTTGCAACAAAAAGATTACTCTGTGCTTCTTATGTGCTTTTTATGTTTGCAGTATGTAACTTGGGTTGCTTTTATAGAAGCTCACAGTTAAGAGCAGTTGGACTTTTGAAGTATCAGGAGTTTTCAAGACTATTGAGATTTTTAAAGTAAAACTGAGCATTTTACATTATTACATGATCATGTGTGTATGGGGACATGGGATGGAAGGTTATGAATCAAGAGTGCTGTGTTTGGGTGTGAAATTCACAAGGAATGGAGTTGTAATAGTTAGTGCTAATTGTCATATTGACAGAATCTAGAATCAATCAGAGATGAGCCTAAAGGTATGACTGGGTGATTACTGATTACTTTAATTGCTTTGGGAAGCCCATGTGGGTGGAACTATTCCCTGAGCAGGGATTTTGGAGCATAAGGAATGGAGAAAGTGAACTGATTACTAGCATACACTCATCCCTCTATACCACTCTGATTGCAGGTGTGATGTGACAAGCTGCTTCAAATTCCTGCTGTCTAGGCTATGATAGACCTTGAATTGTGAGACAAAATAAAACCTTTCTCCTTTAAATTGCTTTCATCAGACTATTTTATCATAGTAACAAAAAGTAATGAAGATTATATATGCACATATATGAGCATATTGCACATTAAGCAAATAATTATATTTCTATATTAAAATTATAAAGTTCATAAAAAGTCATTTATCATATGCTACTCACCATCCAACATCATCATTATAAATGTTAGCATTAAGCATGTAGTATGAGGGCCTGCTACTAGTTATGTGGGAGATTTACATCCAGGGGAGAAGGTAGCCTGTCACCAGCTTAACATTTGTCAAAGGATCTCCTTCAGAGTCTTTCACATGCCAACAAATAATTACAGCAATCATCTCTGATTACAAAGATTTTTCTACATACTCTTTTAAACATTTGTCTAAATTTTTTGATATAATCTTCACAAACACCCCTTGAGATATTTGTTATTAAATATAACTTAAAGCCTAAGACAATGGGAATGCCTCAGGCAAATCAAAATCCATTATATATTTTTAAACTAAAAAGATGATAAAAATCACACAAAATGCCATCTTCCTACAGGTAGCAGTGGCAACAAAACACTTTCTTCATCTAAGTACATCTAATGTGACTAGCAGAAATATGGCAGACCTGTTTCCCCCATTGCCTGAAAGAAAACCCTTCCCCCATACCTCCTTCTGTGCCTCTGAAGTGTTCAGTTCAATGAAGGTAGCCTACTTAAGTTTGGGACTACATCAATCAGGTACTGTAGGGCCAGTGGGCACTAGAGACCTTCTATTAAGTTTTCTTATGAGTCACTAGTGAAGCATAGTAGTTTTCTGCCTCTGGCACTCTATAGGAAAAAAAAGGAACAAAAGGAAAGCAGGCAATTTACTCCTGTCACATAGATTAATCAAGAAAGCCATAACCTTTGTATCTTTAGCTGGTCTCTGATAAGGCGAAAGGTCGCTATGATAGATACAGGGAGGAATCACTTCAATCATCTTTAACCATCCTAGGACATAAGGCAACTTAAACCTTTCATTTAAAATGTGTATCTTTTCTATTGAAGTTTCTATAATTATTACCTGTGCTTCTTCTATCATGCTGCATTTAAGAACCAAAGAGAAAAGAGCCGAGTTTTTCAGATCAAAGAAAAAAAAATTGACTAAGAGAAAAAAAAAAAGGTTGTCTTTCTACTAAACGCACACATATTCTGTTGTTATGGCAACATGAGATCTAAGAATGATACACCAAATAATATGGCATCGAGGCACACAACTATTACTATGATCAGATGTCACAATAAACATGATTCAGCTTCTGACTGTCGCATGCTGTGCTGACTCTGGCTTTTCTGACAACTTTCACTTGAGGCCAAAGCAACTTACTTTAATGGAAACCAGAGATAATTCATCCTCCTCCTTGGTTGGTCTTTGCAGGAAGAGATACTATCAATTCCACTGAAAAAATATGAACAGCTGTATAAAACTTGGGCTGTTGTTTCTTTATTTCTTATAGATGATAACCTATACAGCATATCATTACAGAAATACATGCAATGTAGGAATTTGTTTATGTGTGTATACATAAGAACCCTCACTTGACTAAAATTTGGCTAAAATGTCTAAGTTAAATGATTCTGTTGGATTCACCTAATTCACAGAAGATATTTGTATATCCTTCAACATATTTTTAATCCATAAAAA
The DNA here is from genome assembly GCF_949786415.1 of Peromyscus eremicus. NCBI lineage: Eukaryota > Metazoa > Chordata > Mammalia > Rodentia > Cricetidae > Peromyscus > Peromyscus eremicus. Next base: position 108,200,392 of record NC_081417.1, on the reverse strand, counting down.
TCTTTGGGTTCCTGATTTGTACATACTGTTTTGTGGGAAGAATAAGATGTGATGTCCTATAGAATATCACGATAGCTGTAGTTCATTATAACCTATTATAAATATAATAATGAACTATATGTGTTCAAAAAGTTTAGGAGCAAAGGAATGCAAAAGGCTTAAGATATAAATGCTAATTATCCTGATTTGATCATTAATTATTAGAGTATATTCCATAAATATGTACAGTTATGTGTCAATTAAAGGCAATATATGGAAACAATAGAAGGAATCTTGTCTATTAGTGTAGTGCTGAATATTTGTAATTTGTTCTATTGTTCATAATTTTCATAATATTCTGATATGTATATACATAAATGAATATTTTATCATTGGTGCTGACTTGTGACCAGGTTGTGTGAAGTTCCCAATGAAAAGATGGGCGGGGGGAATGGTAGAAGGATTGCTTACAGGTCAAGAGCAATTTTCTGCAGGAGAATACAGAGAGATCACAGCAGTGAAAAGGTCAGACATCTAGGAGGTCTTAGAGATGATGGAAAAGATCACACACTTTATAGAAGCATGAAGTACTGAGCACTGAACGAGGTGACTGAAATTGGCTTCAGGGACTGTGCCCTCTTTCATGTAGGTGCAGGAGTGGAATGACAAGGAAAGGCTGTGCGGCACCGAAACCAGGGGCTTCAAAGCCTGGTCCTGGGCTGGATGCTATCATCATATGCTCTTGCCCTCTGTTCACTTTGATTGTGCACTTCCACGGACTTTTTGTTCAAACCACGGATTTGTCATCGAAATGTGTCAAAATAGATGTGTGACTCATTTTTGTCCATTTCCAAAGGGTCTTTAACATTTTTTCCCTTAGGAGCTCATTGCAACAGAAAACAGATTCCAGAAAATTGCTACTCAGTTAGTATAGCTAATTTCACTGCTTCCCCCCCCTTTTATTTGAAAAATATGCCATTCTACAACACAGTATATTTGTGATGGGACTGAATTAAGGGTGATAATACTGAACATACTAATTTAAAATATATGCTAAGGTTCTTAGCTTAGTCAAACACAGTTAATGGTTCTCTTCTCAATATTCTCACTGACTAACCATTTCAAGAAATAATTTAACAGTGAGTGGTGAGCTGTACACTGATAAGGGAGGGCTATCATCCCTAAAGCATTTACCATCAGTTTACTTCGAGTGTCTTAAAATGCCAAAGAAAATGAAATTCCAACCAGTAATTTAGCCAATGTGCTAAATGTATTTTCTGATGAGATTGCTGTATATTACTGAACCAAATTAAAATGTCAGTAATAATGGATTGGAAAATAGAAGGGTTGCAGAAGGAAGAGGAAGGCATTAGCAGAATGAACATAGATTTCTGTGCATGTTGATCTAACACTCAAATTTTCATTTTTAGTAAGAAGTCCAGGTTATGTGGCTGTAGAGAAGGTTCCAGAGTTAAGTGCAGCATAGTGCTCCTTCAGAGAACCTGGGCTTGATTCACAGCACCTACATAGCTGCTACAACTATATTTCCAAAGGTCCAACACCTTCTTCTGGCCTCTCTGGTACAAGGCATGCACGTGGACATACACGCAGACAACACACTATAACAGATAAAATTAAATAATGATAAATTGTTTTAAAGTCCAAGTTACTAAGCGTCATCAAAAGAGTGTGACCTGACTATTAATTCTGGAAGATGGACACGAAACCATGCAAAAACAGTTATATCAACAATCAATTACCTATTCCCCATAAAATATCACAAGAACCCAGCAGGAGAGAAGTTAAATTCTAAAGTGTCTGTACAACATAGTTGTGGGGACTTGGGCTAAGAACACGATGTTGAAGTTCTCAGAAATTCTCAGAAAGTTTCCTCTTGTATAGAAAGACCTAGAAGGGAAAAACAACCATCTTACCATTTTTCATGTTCACTTGGGACTGGCACAAGTGAGTAGTTGTTCCCTGTGGTCTTGCTCTTCAGCAGTCTTGAAGGACCTTAGGTTTTGAAACACCCACTCTCATTAATCACCAGATCCTCACACCGAGTGTGCTCTTCAGTAAATTCCCTCTAGCAGTGCTAAGAAGGGAGATGAAGTCAGAGACACACGCATGTTCATGAACACACACACACACACACACACACACAAATTTTGTCATTCCTTCTTTTCATTTATTGCTCTGTTCTGTAGGTCACTATATTGTTATCCATATTAACAAGTAACACTAATATACAGACGTTTTTGAAATTTAATTATGTAATACTGGTGATCATTTTGAAGGATGACACTTTTCAGTGGAATAAGATTAATACAGCAGTGGCTTGCTCCCATTAAAACCACTTGATAAAATAAACTGGGTGGTGGTGGCACACGCCTTTAATTCCAGCACTTCAGTCAGAGGCAGGTGGATCTCTGTGAGTTTGAGGCTAGCTGGGTCTACAGAATGAGTTCCAGGACAGCTAGGGCTACACAGAGAAACCCTGTCTCAAAATACTAAAAAGAAAGCAAAACAAAATAACAAGAACACTTGAAAGGAAATGATATCAATCATTCCCCCTCCCCGCCCCCAGATATCCCATTGTATTGGTTACCATTGCTGTTATGATACACCTGACAAAGCAAATTAACAGGTAGGCAGTCTCACGGTTTAAGAGTGTGTTCAGTCCATTATGTCCAGAAAGGTCTGTGTGTAGAAGTAGGAAGTGTTTGGTCACCTTCACCTGACCAAGTTTTTCATCATTCATATTTCCCTGCTTTGATTTTTGGATCCCCCCCCACCGCAATTTTTTAAATAGTTTTTCGAGACAGGGTTTCTCTGAGTAGCTTGGGAGCCTGTCCTGGATCTCTCTCTGTAGACCAGACCGGCCTCAAATTCACAGAGATCCGCCTGGCTCTGCTTCCCGGGTGCTGAGATTAAAGGCGTATGCCACCACCACCCAGCATTGGATTCCCTTTTTAACTCTCTTTTATCTTTACTGTTTTGTTCCCTATGTCTATAAAAAATAACCTTGCAATTTTGTCATCTCTTTCCCCACAAGTCTTTTCTGTCACCAGTTCCGTCTTCTACACACTCCCATCCACAGATACCTAAATGATGCTGCTGTTTTCTCGGCTAAGTATGATTCTTTCTAGGTATGCTGCTAGAAGTCACACCTTGTTGGTTGATCACATATGCTGCATAAGTGACAAAATATACTGAGAATTTACTTCAAATATGAAGTTATGTGTAAAATTAATTATAAGAAGAGAATGATCATTTGATTTGTCATATCATCAGCTTATTCAACACCCATTGCCTACAGAATATGAACATTTTTGTTTCAATTCAAATCAAAGACTTTTCTTGACATTATGGGACTAGTTATGGACATGGAATAGTCATAGATTTTTTTCATCTTTCTTTGGAGGCTAATTAAATACTATCACTATTCTTCTTTACCGAGGTGCTTTTGTTTAGTAACTAATGGGATGATATTTGACAATTCAAATATCAGCTTGACAATATAATAAACAAATAAATGTAGTTAGGAATCTTTATGTTTTAATAATTTATCATCAACTCATCTTTATGTGATTATTTTTACCACCTAACAAAAGATCCAAATTGGAACTCGTCTTGATATTCATGAGCTGATTCAGTATTATATTTATAAATTAATCTAGGGCTAAATACATTCCATGTACTATTTCATCTCATCAGTTATAAATATTTATCACATTATTGAAGACTATGTTGAACAAATGTCCTAAAGGGAAAATAAATAAAACCACTAAGCACAAAGAGATATCCTCATGTCTTCTATTTGAGGAAATAGATAATGGAAGAAACACTGTATAAAGATTTATTTTATGTTTATCAAAATTATTCAAATTTTGAATTAAAATTGTTCAAAGTGGTGGTATCTGAAACACCAAGAATATAAAAATATTGTGTTTAATTTAATAATCTTAAGACAGTCTTCCCTGATGAAAGATTGAGAGGTCATAAGAAAAGTAGGTGTTATTAAAAGAAGAAATGATAGAGATTAGAGAGATGATTCAATAGCTAAGAGTACTTGCTGCTCTTGCAGAGGACCTACGTTCAGTTTCTAATATCCCTACTGTCTCACAACTCCAGTTCTGGGCAATCTGATGTCCTCTTCTTGTCTTCAAGTATATTGCATACATATGATTCATATCCACACATGCAGACAAAACAACCACACATAAAATTTTTAAAAAATAAGAAATTTTACATATATTCTGAAATACATTTAAATTATCTTATTTTTAACTTTCTATGATTATTAAATTGCTGTCAAGAACTGGGTGTCTTGTGTTTCATCCATACATATGTTTGCATATATTGCATATATAGTGACATATCAGTTTATATAATTTCTCACTTGTTGTCTTAGTTCTTTCCATATTGCTGTAAAGAATACCTGAAAGTAGCTATTATAAATAACAGAGAATGCCAAGTATATGCTTGGCTGTGGTGAGGACTTTACGAGTATATGACAACGTGACAGATGACATTATGTATAAGAACAGATTTCATGAAAGATGTGAAGGAAGTGGTTCAGGAAACATGCTTACTTTTTTGTGAGAATAATCTACTTTAGTAGGAACTAATAAAGGTCCTAAGAGTACTACCATAATCTCTTCTACGTAGTTTTATATTGTTAAAGGTTCTTCACCTAATCTTTGGTGGTTCATTCAGATTAGATTAACAGTAATTGCTTACCACAGAATTTTCCCTTATTTAACTATACCCTATTTTTTTGTATTATATTGTGATGATATTACAGAGTGTGATTTAATTTCCTTTCTTTTAGTTAAAAAGTGCACTTGTTTATCATGAATGTGGGGGCATGTGTATGCATGCCCCAGTTCATGTGTAGCTGTCAATGGACTTCCTTCTGTGGTGCTTGTTTGCTGTTGGTTGCATCTCCAAGCCTCACTGACATCACAGGACTGAACCCTATTAAAGTGTTTTTATGCCTTTTATTCCATCCTTCAAATCTTCAATGCTATTGATTTTTGAACTTGTTAAACCTGTACACCCTGACCTCTCCTCCTATGTGCTTGTCTTTGCTTGCTGTTTCTCAAATGGCCACGGAGGTGACTATATAAAAGGTATAAATTCTCAAGGACAAAAATAAGGGGGATTGAGTTCATTGGAAGGAACTAAACGTCAAGTACACAGCCAGAGACTGCTGATGACCAAGATAGCCATTAGGACTGGAGAATTAACAATACCAGGCCTTGGAATAGGCATCCCAATTAGTGAGAGGAGATAGTGCAAATCTCTAAATAGGGTAGTTGTCAGCCTAGATGTGGAGGATTCACACCTATGCCACTCCATTCTCTCACCAAATTAGAGGGATGCCTGACTCTAAAACAAAGGGTTATACTCTGAGAAATGTAGAATAAAAGAGCTGGAAATCACAACATCATACACTTTGGAAAATGGGGATGGGGTACGTAACCATCAAAGAAGGTATCATCAGTTCCCTTAGTTCTTAGAATGTCTGCCACCAGGTAATCTCAAAAACAGAAGTCTGTGAACACTTCTTTAAAGAAACCCACAAAGATACCTCTACTATAGACTACTGGCAATGGTCAAGACAGTGCCTGAGCTGACCTACTGTGGTGATAAGATGGCCAAACATCCTAACTGTCATGATAGAACTCTCATCCAGTGACTGATGGAAGCAGATACAGAGATCCATGGCCAAGTCCCACGTGGAGATCCAGGAGTCCAATTGGTGAGAGAGAGGAGGGATTACATGAGGGAGAGATATCTAGACCATGATTGGAAAAAGCACAGGGACAAATAGCCAAACTAGTGGAAACACATGAACTGTGAACCAATAGCTGAGGAGCCCCCATGGAACTGAACCAGGCCCTCTGGATAAGTGAGACAGCTGATTAGCTTGAACTGTTTAGGAGGCCCCCAGGCAGTGGGACGGGGTCTGTCCTTGGTGCATGAGCTGGCTTTTTGGAGCCTAGGGCCTATGCTGAGACACTTTGCTCAGCCTTGGTACAGAGAGGAGGGGACTGCACCTACCTCAACTGAATCTACCATGCTGGGCTGACTCCCCAGGGGAGACCTTGCCTTGCAAGAGTTGGAAAAGGGGGGTAGATTGAGGGGGAAGGCTGGGGGGTGGGAGGAGAGAGGACAGAGGAATCCGTGGCTGATATGTAAAATTAAATTAATTATAAAATAAACATGTAATAAAAAAGAGTAAAAAAAGAAAAGAAATCAGAGGATCATAACTGATAATCCATAAGCACTCTTATGGGTAGTTGTTCATTGTTAACTATGAAATCCCCATTTGATACCTAGTCCGTGAAGATGATCCAGCAAACTACCTAATAGCACCTGTAAAACTGTCAATCACTCTTGAACATGAACGGGCACTCAGCAGTGTCGAATGAAATATTAACAAAACATTCACTGACACTCACTCCCTGCTTTGAGAATTTTTTTTTTCCTATCCAAAGTAGTAAGCCAGAAAGGGGCATATACTCCCTCAACCTCCTCCTCCCACTTCAGACAAATTAACCAAATGTATCAGACTGTGATGTCAAGCTTCCACCAATAGGGTGAGATGGTTACCACCCACTCACAGACAAAAGACAAAGGCAATCTTGGCCATGCATGCTAAGTCTGCTTGGGTTATCTCAACTTGTACATATTTTACAAAAATAAATTGCATTATAGAGTAATTTTTGTTTTATGAATGCAACGGTGAGATTATTCTTTGCCAACGCATGGAGGCTGCTTTACTTTACCACATCAGCATAAAACTTCACTAGGTGACTTACTTTGAGGAGTGAAATGTGAACAGATGCTGGTTTGTTACCCTGAACAGAGATTTAAGATTTTCATTAGTTTTGCCATTTCCATTATGTATAATCACACCACTGGTGGACTGAGAACACAGAGAAAGAAAGATGCAAGGAGGAAGTTTTAGCAACTGGAGAACATGATGGAATACTATATGTGGCATGTCCTTGTCATTGACAATATCATATTTGAGAACTGCACATTTGAGCTAAAATATTTCACAAAACCTGATAATATTTTAAGTAAGCTTATGATTTTGCATTGAGCCACATCCATAGCTACTCTTGGCCACATGTGACCCATGGGTCCCAGGTTGGAGATACCTGAACATGAAGCTATAGTGGGAATACAGTGGTGGTCCTTTCTCTTGGAGGATATTGTAGCCTTAATTCTGGACAGCTCCACCAGTTGAACCCAAAGTGGTAAACACTACAGATCATGAGTGACAAAAAGTTCACATGGTCATGGCAGACAGGGAAGCTGCTTAGGTACCACTCTTTTCCTTGCTTCTGCAAAAGGAAATACCCTTGAAAGTATCACTGTGGTCCCACACTGCTCTGCAGTAAGGAATGAGGTGAAGTAACAGGTGCTTCTAGCTTAACCATAAAAAACTATGTGGCATCCTCATTGATGCTGCTTCATTGTCAGTCTGTAATGATCTGTCCACTGTTTTTGTTTGGGTTTTTGAGTTACAATGCCTCTAATCTGCTAGTGGTCAATGTTACCACCTCCATGATGGCAGTTACTTAAAATTAGATTCTTGGTACAGTTAGCTATGAAGTCATGTGCATCTCTAGATTTATTGTTGTGCAAGCTTTAAAGTCCACATTTGATTTTTTCAAGAGTTATAGGAATGTACAGATCATTTATTTTATATTGTGTAACTGCTTAAGAAATTGCTGCATAGCATTTGAGTTGAAACTTTAGGTATGCAGAGATGCTCATGGTATATCCTTCTCATGTGGTGTTCATAAAGTTTGTAGACATCAAATGTATCTGGGATAATCCTTGGTTTAATTCCTGATATTTTCCACTTAATGTCATCTCAATCTTATAAATTTTTCTTTACTTATTCTTATTCCAAATAATTTTATTGTTTTATTTCATTGGATTTTCTATTTCCAGTTCCTTGGATTGAACTCTGACATGTAGGCTTTTATTTCTTTTATAGTGTTTGTTTTCATACTGTAGTTCTAAATTCGTGGGTGTAGATATGGGATTATTTTTCTAATGGTATCATCTAGTTTTATAATTTTTTCTCAACATTGTTTTAGCTATATCCTAACCTTGTTGATCAGTTATATTATAATCTTTATTCTGTTCAGTGTGCATTTATTTAGTTGAGGCTACATCTTTGTCTCTGAATCACTGAGAAATGTGTGCCTTAGTTTTTAAGTGTTTGTGGAATTTTATGCCATCTTTTAATTTTTGGTGTCTAGTTCAATTCTGTTGTTAGAGAATATATGCTATGTCAATTATCTTAAATTTCCTTGAGATTTGTCTTATGAACTGGAATAGCTCATGTCTTAGCTATTTTAATGTATGATAAGGTAGATCAACTAGACTTTACATTTCTGCTATTTTATTAATATTTATATTGTACAAGCCTCTATTGCAGGCTATTAAGAAGACTGAGGGAGCAAGAACAGTGTTAATTGATGATCTTGGCTCAAGAATGAGTTCAAAGCCAACCTGGGGTAGTTAGTGAGGTCCTAGCTCAACATAAAAAAGTAAGTAGAGTGCTTGAGATATCAGTAGTAGAATGCATGAAGAGCATGTGTGAGGCTATGGGTTCAACCTTCAGTACCACCAAAAATTGTGTACACTTTGTGAGAACTGTGCAGTGAATGACATGGAAACAGATGCTCAGAATTTGTCACAATATGAAAAGAGAGAAAACATACTGAAATACAAGAGGGCAGAAGGGAGTCCCAGAGTTGGGGCAGCTATTTGGCCTTATCTTGTGACCTATATGAGTGAGGTTCATATATTAGATAGATGGGCATCACTATATCTTGTTTAGCAGTCAATTTGCATTGTAAATTGCTTTCCTTGAGGCTGGCCATCTGTTCAGGTACATGAGTTATCTGGAGTTAGTATTCACCTGTTTGTGTAAGAAATGGTAGATCTTCAGGGACACTTCAAGTAGATGTGGTCTGATTTTTGAGGTGTGAAAATTAATGGAAAAATAAATGTTATATAGGAACAAAACACCAGAAATAAAAGCAATTTTGCTTTTATTTCTGGTGTTTTGTTCCTATATAACATTTATTTTTCCATTAATTATTTTTAAAGAAATGTACCATCATATTTGAAGTCATATTCTTGTATTTGAAGAATTTTTTTTAAAATCCACTCTACTTACATCTGCCTTTTATCTGAGATATTCAAAACATTTACATTTATTGCTATTATTAGTAAGTTAGGGGCCTAAGTCTTCCATTTGTTTTCTTTTATTGTGTGTTGCCTTTGTTTTGGTTTTTCTATTTTCTTTGTATTGATTTATTATGTAACATGGGACATTAGAATTCTTGTGCCTTATCTAAAGTGTCTTAAGTCTATCCTTCTATCCTTTTCCTCTGATTAAATATTATAAACATAAATTATATTCTGTGGGTGTATACATTTGAACAGTTCAAATGAAGTATAATTTATGCATTTAAAATTATTTCATTAACCTATTTCTTTACTGTATGTATGGGTGTATCCATGCAATGCTGCACACATGGAGGTCAGATGAAAATCTGTGGGAATGGATTCTCTCCTTCCTTCTTGTGGGTCCCAGGAATCTAACTTAGATCATTGTGTTTTGCTGAGAGTGTCCTTACCTACAGAGCCAACTTGCCATCCACCAATGTACTTCCTTTAAAATTCCTTTAGCTTCCCTTTTAAATATAAGCATTTTAGTATATACTATGTACATTTAAAAACACATCAGAAAACAAAACTTTTGCTTCATCTGTAGCACATAAGCTGGAAAACTACACAGAGAAGTAAACTTTATTACATCTGGCCATATGTAATTCTTTATTTCCTTGTTCATTTCGCTTTTGTTAGTGATATCCCTAGAATCTTCCTTCCCTCATTTTCTTTCTCTTTAGAGAATCTCCTTTGACAATTCTGCTAACATAGATTGGTTAATGACAAATTCTTTAAGTTTTCTTTTCTATGAGTAAGTATAAATTTCTCTTGTTTTCCTAAAGCTGATTTTATATGTTTTTAGCTGAAATAAAACACTTAACTTTCCCCCCTGTTTCCTCCTTCCATTCCCATCCTGACTATCCCCCTCAAATCCTACCCTGTCACTCCTATTCTTGAATAAGTGCACCTCCTACTCTTCCTCAAAGAAGCCTCTCTTTACAGCAAATGGAGGTGCTCACAGAAAACTGGACACATGCAGAGATCCACAGCCTCAACAGACATATCTGTATCTCAGAAGGGTGCAGATAGATTGTAAGCACTAAAATACTTGGAAGTCTACTGAGAAACAGTGTCTCCTAGAAATGACTGCATAAATAAGACCATAATAGTGGGAAGATGAATAGACACATTGGTGTGAGAGAAGAACATTTTTGTGGGGTCTGAGTCTGGACAAAGAACTTCAAGCTCATTTTTATTGGGTATGGAAGTTTGAGCTGGTAATCCTTTCCTTCAGCACTTGAGGAATACTGAGATCTTCCCTTTCAGCTATCAGAGTTCTTCATGGATAACTGTTCATCTCTGGACTGTTCTTACCTAAGTGTAAAAGATTGCTTCTCACTTGAATATTTCAATATTATCTTTGTCTTTAGTTTGATGATTTTAGAATATGGCACACTTGTTTTTGCAGCTACACTGGACTTACTTTAGCTGTAGTTCACTCAAGCACTTGGGAGGAATGTTCCTAACCATTGCTTCTCTAAGTTTCCAGGGTTACTTTTTCTTATTCTTCAGGGCTCTGCTAATTTTTGGTCCTTTCATCACAGCACTGTGGTTCTTTAAGGGTCCGGGGTTTTGTTTTGTTGTTGTCATCATTTTATTGCAATTTCTTATTCACTTTGATTATCAGTTTGAATATCTGATCAGTGTATATTCTCTTTTACACATTCAAAATGCATTTGTCTGTGTCTCAGCAGCCCACAAAATCAGCCAGCATCAATTCCAGGTCAAAAATATCTTGTGAATATATCATCTAAATCAAGTGAGGGTAAGGCTGTAGCCACGATTCATCCTGAAGTAAAATTCCTCTGCATTTGTGAACTTGTGAAATCAAACTAGATACAGAGCTAGTGTATAAAAGCATAGAGCAGACATTCCCATTGTAGAAAGAGAAAATGGAAAGAAGGGTACACAAGTTTTGAGCAAATTCAAAGTCTAGCAAAGCCAATGCCATTAGATTTTAAAGCTAAATATAGTCAATTTTTAAATCTGTGATATGTCATGGGAGTACATCAGGGCAGTAATCTACCATATTTCTGGGAATTTGCTTATGCGAGGGCACTTTCTACCTAAAGATGTCCCTGGAGAAACTGGAGGATGTGGTTTGTGCCACATGCATTCTTCAAATGTTTGTCAAACAATCAAGCAAGACAGTACACATAAATAAAAACATTAGTATATTTGAAGGGAAAATTCAATGTACTTACAGCCTTCAAAAGTTTATTACAACTGATATATATGTACCCTTCAGACTTACATGAGTAGATGCATATGTCATCTTTACACAAAGTGATAGTGCAACATCAGGTAACATAACAGGCTCTTTTGAAGCATGTTGCATTTGGAAAAAGAAATAAAGATGGCAGATGCATGGATGGATGCATGCATGCATGCATGCATGAATGCATGGATGGATGCATGGATGGGGATGAGGGAGGGAGGTAGTAAGGAAGGGAGGTAGTAAGGAAGAGGGGAAAGAGGGAAGGAGTGAGGGTTGGAGAGGGGGTTAGGAGAGAGGGAAGGAAAGAGAAACAGAGGAACCTTCCTGATATGAACCAGACCATAATCCTGACTCTCACTCCAAACAGCCTCAGCAAAGTTTTATAATCCAGTATGTCAACACTAAAGCTGCCCACCATTCCCAAGTAAACAAGTGTTAGAATTTAAGAGTAAAGGAAGACTGGGGTTTAACTCTTAGTCACTTTTCTTTGCACAGCTAGTGTAAGAACACGCTTTGGAAATACACTGTTTCTTTCCAAATAGACAGTTTGGAAAGCTAAAACTTACTATAAGTTGAAGCATTTTTCAAGCCTGTTTTTTAGGTATAAAAAAATAAATCCTCCCTGGTTACAGATTTTACAGCGTATCTGAATGAAGGGTGTCCCTTTTAAGTGAGTACCAGCTGCAGACTCCATTCACCTTCTCTGAAATCACATTTGTATAATATCCCCTGTGGCTCTTCAGTTTTTCTTAGATTTCTTATATTGGTATGCCCCCTCCACACACACCTTCTCCTCTCTTCCAGTAGCAAGTTTCTTTCACAACTTAGAATCTGATCTGTCTTATAAAAGGACATAGGTGAAACCTTCTGCTGTGACATCAAAAACTCACTTGTATAAAATATGACATTATACCTATTGTGTCAGACATGGCTAGTTTCTCATTTGTTTCAAAATTGATCGCTATTGATCCCCTAGGCACTGTGACTTCAGACCCCTCATGTCACTGTCCCCTAATGGATATAGTTTTGTACCTCTTCTCTTAGACTCACAACCCTGTAGAGATGTCTGATTTCCTGATGGGCTTTGAGCAATTGGAGTTGATGGCGCATTCTAATTTACTATATGGCTATGCTTGGGACAGTCTCTCCTCTCAGACTCTGAGCTGATTTGATGCAATTCTGACCTTTATCTTTCAATTAAAGAGTAGGGGGAAGCAAGAGGGAGATGAAAATTCTGCTGATTTTTATTCTCCCCAAGTAGCTATCACTTTTACAACTGCACACCTGGGAATTTGCTCTCTGGGTTGTTATTTTGGTAAAATCATTCCACTTTCAATTCAACATTATAATCCCCTAGGGTCCACAAACTTATTTTCATCAGTGTCATTTTGTTTTGTTTGTCATTTGTAGAGAATTACAGTTCCTGGAACTATGCCAATCCCTGGTATCCATATTTTACCTATTTCTCTGTATTCTAGAAAAAGAAGAATGTGGTTGTGCTTTGAAAATGTTAACCATGATTTGTATATGCATGCCTGCTGTCATTATACCCTTGTGAAGCCATCCTATATTTGAAATGTCCCTCAGTTCTTATTCCTCCACACCCAGCTTGAACTTGCTCTTAGCAAGGCTTGTAGAACCAGTGCTATTATGTTAATAGCTGGGGTTCATCAGCATAAATTGCTTTTGGGGTGTTCCTCGGTGCACCTGATGCCATATTTGATGTTATTGTTTGTAGTGAACAACAGAGACACTCAACAACTTAGCTGTCTGTGCTTAGCTGTTGCTGCAAGGGAGCTCAGGGGCTTTTAAATAAACTATGTATGATTCCCTCACATGAGATGCTATTTAAGTGGCATACCTGACAGGCCAGAGCATTTGAGGGAAGCTTAAATGCATCAATGGAAATTTGCAGAACGAACCCAAGAATCAGTTTCAGAGCTTAGCCTGATGAGATGGTGCTGGACTAGAAGTCACTGGGTGAGCCAAAGTTGGAGGAGGTAGGGAGACAAAGGCAGATGTATAGATGTGTGCAAAATGCAAACATTTTCAGAGATTTGGTATTGGGCACTGGATGAGGCAAGGAAGGTACAATACGGTACAACTGAAAGTGTGTGTTTTGTGACACACCCTGAATTACAATAGGAGATAGAGAGAGAAAGAAAGATTAGGTGTTCATTCAATGGCAGCTTCTGTTGTAAGACAAGTTGGAGGTCAGGGCTACAATATACCTTCTCTAAAAGATTAGAGAGAAGGAGGGAAGGAGAGAAAGAGGAGGGAGGGAAGGAGGCAGAGAGGAGAGAGAGAGAGAGAGAGAGAGAGAGAGAGAGAGAGAGAGAGAGAGAGAGAGAGATCTGTTGCCCCCTGAACAGTGTATTCTTATACCTAGTCCTTGTGGTCATACAGCCCACTAAATTAACAATCTATTTTTTCTCCAAGTATATTTTCTTGAGCATTTAATGATAAAGGAGTTTAAAATAATATCTATATTTTAGTACTTGATAGTGCTTCGTGTATGTATAGGTTTATATCTTTTCCAACTAGAAAACTGTATGTTTTGAGTTGTGGATCATATCTTTGCAACTCCAGAGCTTATAATAGTACCTGGAACATTTGTAGTTATTCAGTCAGAGGACTGAATAGACTTTGGAATTATAGTTTTGTAAACATATTCACATTTAAACCTGGTACTTCATGTCAATTCCTGCTCTATATAAGGTGCAACACATATCTGAACTTAGGCTCTAGCAATTGCTCACTATGTAAATTAGGAATGATCCCCTGAGCTTCAGTTGCTGGAAGGTACAGTTCAAAGGGAGAGAGAAGGCTGCCAGTGCACTGTATCCTTGTCAAGTGTAGAAAGTTCATCTTTGCTTTACACTCCCAGTATAATATTTCCCATGGATAAGAGTTCTCAGTTTTTCTAACTTCTTCATAGTTCATTAGATGACACAGAATGCACTTAGAGACCAGGACACTAAGTACAAAGAAGGTAAAATGGTCACATGACTCAAGATTGATAAGGTAAATAAATGTATGAATATATGCTGTTGTTTGGGTAGCATGCAAAGCAAATATAGCAATACTCAGAGAGAATTGCAAAGAAATAATAACACTGCATAAACATATTAAGATGGTTTGAAAGTGAAATTTGAGAAGTTCTTTAATCAATGCAAAAATAATGTCTACCTGTAGAGTAAACACTTACAAACTAATGGATTTAATAAACTTCAAAGGATTCTAAAAGAGGAAAACAAAAGTTTAGACATTAGATGATAATGCTCACATTTAATCAGAGAAGGGACTCTCTTGTCTCTAGGCAGGGATGTTCCACTAAATATACATTTTATACATTTCTTTACTTGCAAATGCATTTGCTTGCTTACGGAAACTGCTTAGAAACCAGTGTTCTCTACGTTAGAGTTTTTACTGCACTATCATCACTAGATCTTCTTGCTTATCTTTATAAGGTTCTTATCTTTAAAAGACCTTCTTAAGAATTGTTAGCAATCACTATACAGATGGCTGTGGCCACAGTCCCAGAGCACCAAGAGGCTGAAAACCAAGCCTTGCTTCACTGTAGTTTGGATGTGCTCCGACACTGACTTCTGTCAAACTCATGAATTTTAATCTGATTATGAGGCGGGACTTTTAAAGGCTGACTAGATCTCTACCCTTATGAATGGATTAACCCCTTAGTGTGACCAGTAGATTTACAGATTGTCATTGAGTAGATCTCTGGCAAAACACCCTTTGACCAGGTCTCTCACACTCATTCTTGTTATGTGGTCCTTTTGCGTTTTCTCAGGTCTATGACAACAAGAAGGCCAGATGCAGCTCGATGAACTGGGTCCATTACCATGATTCACAATAAACCTGTTTTCTTAACAAATGTTTTACCCAGGCTGTGGGATGGCATTAGTGGCAACATAAAATGGATTAAGGCAGCACCCTTGCCAAAGAAAACAGTTACTTTAACTGAAAAAAATAGATTAGCATTCAAAGCGCTTTACATATGTGACGGATATCCCAGGGCCTCTGCAAAGCCCAGCAGTCACACCTCTTTCCTTTCAGGCTTGCTAGAGAGGTATTGTACCCCATGCACACTTTATTGGCCAGTGAACTGCAGGATTAAAAAAAAAAAATACAACTCCTGCCAAGCTGCTGCAAACACCAGGCACTGTAGTTTAAGGGATCTCTTGAGGAAATACAAATCATTGCACTTAATGGCCTGACTGTACAAACACTCACTGAATGGTGTTTATTTCAGGATCCAAGACCATAAAATTTGTCAGTGGCCTCCATGTAGGAATAGCCTGTGAGGACATTTCATTTTGCGATCTAATGCCTTTAATTTCCATAGCTTCCATGAAAATAAGACTAGCAGCTTGTAATGGTGGAGGGCAGCCTGCATCCGATAAGCCAGAAAGATTTTATTTCTGCATTTACATCTTTAAGAAACAGCAAAGTTATGTGGTATATTCATTTTATGGTAATCAGACACAAAAGGGAGAAGGAAAAAACAGGCAGAGGGAAAGAGAAGTGGGTGTGGGAAAACATCTGGGAACTTCTGCTAGCAAACACATGACAATTTTACCAATTGATGAGGAGGTGGCATCACTCAGCCAAGCGTTAAACCAGACTACTCATCTAATTTGGCTCTCAATGAATATTTTTTTTTCTGAGATTTCAAAGGCGATTTTATAGCGTGCAGTGTGTTTTCTGAGTTCTAGAAATCAAGCAGCCAAGGATAATTTTCTCTCTAAATATTGTGATGAGAATTGGATCCCCAAGGATCATTTGATGATTGGCTTTTAAAGGACAGTATGAAGCTGCCACTATGGCATGGTCAAAAGCATGCTGTACCAAACTGCTCAAGTATTTAATTGTTGTCATCAACAAATTCATTCACAGGTGTAAACTTCAGTTAGAATCATTGGTCACAATTATGTAGTTGGATTACAAAAATCTTACTGACTCTATTTGAATATACTTAATGCTTTTTAAAGCCAACTAATAGCAATACCACAGTACTCTTGAATGATGGTTTACTGTTTTTTGTCATATCCTTTCAACACATATCTTCAGTTCTTCACCTGGCAGTTATGTCTAACAGTAACAACTTCCTGGAAGTATTGTGAAGATGAAATAAGTACATAGTCCTACATGTAATGGAGGCCTCATAAGCATATGCTTCTTGTTCCCGTGGCTTTGATATATTAATATTCAGTTTCCTTTTTTATAACTCTTGTGTGTCTTTTTTTGTCAGAATAGAGAGTTAGATGTATATTAACTGGAGTTTGGCAAACTGATTGTGACATCCTGAGTAGATGGGAATTTATTTATAACTTATTAGTGGATTTCACTGAATATGTCATCCCACAGATATTTGTACTAGGACAATATTCAGATCTTTATGGTCAATTTTGTTGACTTATAAAATTTTTCCATGGTATTTATTAACAAACTAATCATAGCTTATATTCATTTACTCATTTGAACCTGTTGAGGAATTATTTTATGGTCATATAGGTCATATATGTAAGAAAGTTTGGTTTATAGTACAATAAGAATGAAACAATATATTTTTTTGGAAAAATATTGATTATATTAAATTGGTCACAGAATTGTTTTTGTAGATATTGAAGTATTTCAACTAGGTAGATACACCTGGTAGCCTAGTGTATTATTGTGCTTTTGAAAACACTCCAATAAATAGGCTGCAAACCTGCTTTCAATTTTTCTTACCTCACACATTTATTTCTTTTATAGAAATGAAATGTTACCTGTTTATTATAATCCATGTGTACCATTGGGCCCTATTTGCTTTTGTCTGTATCAAGAGTACTGAAGTTGACTTCAGTGACCTATGGCTCATGAATGGCTTAAGTTACTACAGTTTTGCAAAAGTCTGCATGTCACAACAAATACTCTATTTCTCTGACATTGAACATTCCTATCGTTGGCAGGATTAAGAATTATTCTATTTCAGTTCCACTAACTAATCATGGGTGAGTAGATTACTGGATGAATCCCTGCTATTATATTACTAATTCTTTAATTATTACAGAACATGATATTAATATTGTGATTTGTATAATTTGTAAATGATCTCCCTCAGCTTATCATTTCTTCCTACCATCCTGCATATCTGATCACTCTGTGTAGTAGTTTATTGGTTACAGACATGTTTGGAATTACTGTGTTCCCCACGATGACAAACATTTTTTAACTAGGAAGCAAAAATGATGGTACTTCTGCTGCTTCTGCTGCTGCTGAGCTTATGATTGTCCCAGTGACAAGGCTTTAATACCAACAATCAAAGGTGGCAAATGTCAGTGATACCAGATGATAATGAAAATAAGAACAATAGCCGGGCGGTGGTGGCGCACGCCTTTAATCCCAGCACTTGGGAGGCAGAGCCAGGAGGATCTATGTGAGTTCGAGGCCAGCCTGGGCTACCAAGTGAGTTCCAGGTAAGGCGCAAAGCTACACAGAGAAACCCTGTCTCGAAAAAAAAAAAAAAAAAAAAAAAAAAAAAAAAAAAAAAAAAGAAAATAAGAACAATAGGTAAGTGCAAAAATAAAATAATATTTCAATCCTAAGGGAATTATTGGATGGGCAGCTGTAGATAGTTGTTGACTTGTGGAGAATCAGTATTCTTCAACTATAGATTTTGTTATCAAACTGTCTATATTCAACCTCTAGCTCTACCATAAAAATCTGTGTGAGCTTAGAACATAATGGATTTATGTTAAATAAGCAATAAATGAATCATCAGGTTGTTAGAAGTCAAAGCAGAAAATGAACTGAGCCTACAAGGAGGAGATTTGCAGGATCTGACCTCAAGGATGCAGTGGATGGCAACTTTCTTACTTCAAGTAGGAAAACAAAAGGAAAAGCAAGCTTCCAAGATGACCATAATTATTTCAACTAAGGATGTATGCTATTCAAAGTACCTCCCTAAATCTCATTATAAAAGCTTAGGCAATGGTGTACATTGATGTAGTTTTATAAACTTTTCACCTCTGAGATATTTTATTCGTAGTTTATAATCTGGAAATATATTAGATACAAAGATTGAAAGCCAGGTAATATTAGTTTAAAGCATAAATATGTTTGTGTTTTCTAAAATATTTTGGGAGTATTTAAATGTTAATTAAGGGTTCATGAGTGCTAGTGTGAAATCATGACAATTCTTTTGGGGCAACAAGATGGCTGTTGAATTCATCCATTGTATCAATATTCAAAATGGATGGGAGATATCTAGTTTTGACTTTTATTAAAAAAAATAAAATACTTCATTGAACTATAGGAGTTTGTGCTTATTTCTTTCTTTATTATTATTTTTATTTGAACTAAAATAAATGAATGGCAAATATTAACTATAGATCTGATTGACTCTTAAACAAATTGTTCTGTGAAGCCTAGATAAATACATGCAAAGACTGAGACCAGACCCCTATCTCTTACTCTATATGAAAACTAAAAATAGATATGGATCAAAAACATTCAGTTAAGACCTGTAACCATGAAACTGTAAGAGTGATACAAAGGGAAATATTTCAAATAATAGTTGTAAATTTCTGGATAGGACTCCAAAACTTAGAAAAATAATAGCAAGGGTATAGAAAAGATTGTATTTCATTCAAAGGCATCGACACAACAGAAGAAGTAACTACTGGAATGAAAAGATAGCATACAGAATGGAAGAAAAATTGACAGTATTCATTTACAATAGGATTAATATCCAGATGACCTAATGATCTCAATAAGTTAAACATCAAAAGAACAAATAATTCAAGCAATGAATTGGAGAGTGAATTGAGCAGACAGTTCTCCAAAGGGTAGGTTGGGGGAGCTACAAGTGACCAGGAAATAATAGCAAAGACATGGAATAATGCTGAGAAATTTTAGCTTTCATGGAATGGAAAACCAAAAGTACACTGAGAGACCATCTTTCCCTATTCTGAATAGTTATCTTCAAGAAAGCAAGCAGCAATGAAGGCTGGCTAGGATGTCGGGGAGAGGAGGAAAAATAGCAACAAAGCTCTCCTCATTCACCATTGATGAGGAAGGAAATTAGAACACTTTACTTCCCAAATCAGTGTGGAGGTTTCTCAAACAACTAAAAATAGAACTCCCATGAGATCCACACTATTCTGAGTTTCTGCCCAAATGAATCAAAGAGGCATATGACAAATATACTATCACACCATATTGGTCATGCCACTATATTTCCTTTTTTTTTAAAAAAAATGTATTTTATGTATCAGTGTTCTGTCTTCATGTATGCTTGTATGCCAGAAGAGGGTATCAGACTCCATTTTAGATGGTTGTGAGCTGCCATGTAGTTGCCGGGAATTGAACTCAGGACCTCTGGAAGAGTAGTCAGTGCTTTTAACTGGTGAGCCACCTCTGGCTATACATGACAACCAAGATATATAAAAAGCTTAGGAGTCCATAAACAGATGAATGAATGAAGAAATATAAATATAAATTTGACATATACATGGAATGTCATTCATCCACAAAGAAGAATGAAGTCAGGTTACTTGCTAGACAATGAATGGAGCTGCGGAACATGCTAGGTGAAATAACCCATTCTCAAAAAGATAAATATCTCACCTCTTATATCAGGATCAAAATTATTTTTAAGAAGCCATTAATGTATAAGAAAAACTACTTGAAAGTGGAGAGAAGACAGGAGAGGATAATTGGGAGTAAATATGATCAAAGGACTTTACCTAAATGATGATAATGCCATAACGAATCTAATTATTTTGTGTAATTATTATATACTATTTAAAAGTAAATAAAAAACCTACAAATGAAACAAAATAGTTCACTCGGACGGTGAAGGTTAATTACACATCTCTGCAGCTTTGATAAAAGTTAGGAATTTAGTAATAAATTCATATGATTATTGTGCAGAAGATGTGTCAGAGACAGAATGAACAGCCATCTTTATGCAATGATTTAAAGGGATTTTGTTATTGGGAGATTTGTAAGTCCTAGACAGTCTCTGAAGTAATTCCTCAGTCTTTGGATGCTGTGATTTAATCTAGCTAATCTTCAAGAGCATCATTATGTAGTTAATTCAACATCATCATTGGGCAATAACACTTTATTAGAAAACAAATCAGCAAAATAATAAATAGAAAGTAATTGCATTTCAGACCTCTACTGATTGAATAACATGATAGCTTATCACACACGTGTGCACTCATTAACACAAGGTTTTACTCTGAATCCTCTCACCCTCCCCAGACCCCCACCCACAGATAACAAGAATACCTAGGGCCAGTCATCTAAAGGTTTTTGTTCACTTGCTTGCAAATCATTCAGGTTTAATGCATTATTCTTCATTTTCTAAGCAAACTGCAAGTGTAGCTACTTCACAATACTAACACTGTTTTCCTCAGTATAATAGCCATGTGTTAGAATGTTTTTTGTTAAGATGTCAGCCCATTTGTAATATGTACTATTATCATTTATTATACTGTACCATATAATTTAAGTATTACAGAAACAATTATTACAAATTAAAATTGTACTAACTGGGTAAATTTCTGTGCACAATAGTTAGGAACTAAGAGCTTTAACTTTATTGTATTTTAAATAATAATTAATATTTATCATTTAATTAAAATTACAAACACTGCTCAAAATTCAATAACATTTATTCCTTTCCATATTCAGCATGTTTCTGAGTGAAATATTTCCAAAAGAAAGAATGCTTTCTGTACAAATCCTTTTTAGAATTGAAAAGGAAATAAATAGTTGAAGTCCAGCTGAGAACTTCCATCAGGAGTATAATTTCTCCAAAGCTATGTTTGACAAAGGGTCGACATGCAGAACAAGTTGATATTAATGTGCATTTGAATAATGCATTTTGGGCCATGTTTTACCACTACAAATTAGGGAGAATCACAAGTTTCATAGGTAGTAGGCACATTCCTGGTAATTACTATAATTTTACATACAGCAAACCTGGCCATGCTCTCAAGAGACTTTGCATTTGATGCTGTGCTGTGTCTTTATTAGAGTCTCCATTTTCCAGTGAGCTATTATCTTCACACATGAAGGTGATCTTAACTTCCTTATCCTATGTGCTTTATTTACAGTGGGGCCATAGGTTATAAAAAGAGAAGGACAGCATGAGATCTGAAAGAAAGTGACTGGACAATCAACTTCTGTTTGCATTGACCAGAGAGTTAGAGGACAAAACAAGCACAGAAATTTTACATATAACAGAGAACTATGAGGAGAGAGTGGCTTGTTAAAACAACAACCAAACCAAACCAAACAAAACAAAACAAAATGGAGACAAAACTAGTGAAAACTAGAAGTCACAATGATATCAAGTTGATCTAAGTGGTTGGCATGGCAGGTGTTTCTGCTTCACTACAGATCTTTAATTCAGTGTGGAGGCAGATATTTTCAAACAAGTCTTCAGATGTATGAAAGCATTTCAAGGCATTAAACCAAAAACCCTACACAAAAGCAGAATGGAAATGGAATTCAGTTTTCAAGCCAGCCCTCTTTCTCAGGCCTGCTGTGGGATGTCATTCTGTATGCTGTGAATAAGTGTTGCTCTGATTGGTTGATAAATAAAATACTGATTGGCCAGTAGCCAGGCAGGAAGTATAGGTGGGGTCAGCAGAAGAGCAGAATTTTGGGAAAAGGAAGGCTGAGTCAGGAGTCAACAGGCAGACACAGAAAAGGCAAGATGACAAGGCAGAACTGAGAAAAGGTACCAAGCCACACGGCTAAACGTATATAAGAATTATGGGTTAATTTAAGTATAAGAGCTAATCATTATTAAGCCTGAGCTAATGGCTGAACAGTTATAAATAAAATTAAGCCTCTGTGTTTTTATAAAGGCTGCGAGACTGTGGGTGAGAGATTTGTCCCAGTCATGGGCCAGGAGGGACACAGAGAAAGCTTACAACTACATTTGGCATACCAACATGGGGCTCTCGAATTTCTATAAGGCCTAAAAAAGGTTTAAAAGGACTTCTAAACACGAATAACAGAGCCAAAACCAGCTTTCTACTTCATGTCTCATGCGTATTGAGATATAGAGACACCAAGGTACAGAGACACTGTGGCATGTGGACTTGAGCTACAGTATGGTGGGTTCACCACGAATGGGCTTGAGTGCAGCATAGCGGATTCCTGTCACTGTGCACAGTGGCATCTGCAAGCTGTGCAGCATGGTGCATGGTGGATATAGCTTTTATAAGTACAGGCAAAAAGGAAAGGAAAGAAAGAAAAGGGTTTTGGGCTACACGCTGCTGGATGGAAGCATAGACCCACTGCTTCACAGAGTCAGCCATGAGCATGGTTCTCCCAGAGCTAGCAGTAAACGTAGTTCCACAATGTTGAAAAGCTGAGGTGGGCAGAGCCAGCAGCCAAAGCTGCCCTTTCAGTCCTAGTCATGCTGCAGTTTAAAACAATAGATTGACAATAGAACAGATTCAGATGAATTAAACCTTTAAATGGTTTACAATGTGTGTAAAAATGCACGTAGTCTTGGAAGAGAGAGGAAAATGAGGATAGATAGTTATATAAACAAATAGAAAGTTTTAAAAAATAAAGTCCTTTAAAGGAACAGTAAAAGTACTATAAAAAATAAGCCACGTAAAGATGGAAATCACACAGAGAGTCTGGATTGTGTTGTCTTTGGGAATTTTAACTGCAAAAAGACATTTGATTGTAAAGGTTGCTCAGTTAAACCAATATGTATATCTTAAAGGTATCTTGACTTCAAAATTTAAATCTAAGGATATGTTACTTTGGAAAGGAGGCTCTGCTTTTGTTTCCACAGGAAACAAGAGGCTATGGGTTTGTTCCAGGATAAGATGGATCATATTTGATCAAACCAGACCTCCGGAACTTTAACAGATGGTACCTATCAACAAAGGTTATAGCCGGTCTTCCCAGGACTTGAACATTATCTGGAATTTTCTCAGAATGATCATAAGACTGCCAGCATGCCCTACCAGCAGGAAGTAGTATGAGCAGCTACGCCCAAATTCCCAAAGTACTGTTTATGTTTATTTTTATTTAAAGGGAATTGGTTATAAATACAATCTCTTTCTAAAAAAGAAAGAGGAATAATATAGATATGATAGGATAAAAGGGTAGATTATTGAAACAACTTTTAAACAGCAACAACTTGTTAAAATGCTTTACATTGCTAAGGATTTTAGTTTATTGATACAAATTTTAGGTTACTTTTCTTATACTGTATGTATATTTCTACTCTTGTTTAAAGTATTTTGTTTGTAGAACTCATTTGAAATTGTAGTGTATAATTAAGAAATACAGATTAATAATTAGTCATCTATAATAATCACACTTATAGTCATGTTAGTTAAGTTTTCTAGGTATGCATAG
Source organism: Peromyscus eremicus (assembly GCF_949786415.1). Classification (NCBI taxonomy): domain Eukaryota; kingdom Metazoa; phylum Chordata; class Mammalia; order Rodentia; family Cricetidae; genus Peromyscus; species Peromyscus eremicus. Next base: position 108,176,517 of record NC_081417.1, on the reverse strand, counting down.
ATATATTTCAATTAGATAGGTAATCTTCAAACACTTCAAAGATCTACCAAATATGGCATTTAAATTGTTTTAAGAACTGCTGGGCGGTGATGGCACACGCCTTTAATCCCAGCACTTGGGAGGCAGAGCCAGACGGATCTCTGTGAGTTCGAGGCCAGCCTGGGCTACCAAGCGAGTCCCAGGAAAGGCGCAAAGCTACACAGAGAAACCCTGTCTCGAAAAACCAAAAAAAAAAAAATGTTTTAAGAATTTTGACTTTCTGGACATCTAGACATGTCTGCTTCTGGCAGCATCAATCTACTTCAGAGAAGATAATGGACTTTGAGGAAACTCATTATGGAGTTTGCTTTCTTTGTAGCAAAAGTTAGCCACTGGGCAAAAAAGTGCCCTGTGTCAACTGCTTGAATGGTAGGGTTATACAAAATGGACATGCAGAATCCATTCGAAGATGACCACTGAACTTTGCAAGATGAGATGGTTCTTCAGGTTCCTGCTTCATAGAAGATACTGTCAAATATTCTACAGGACACAGAGAGAAATGACTTAAAAACTCTAGGCCTGACAGCTGAAGATGGATGCCCCAATGTTACAGAGGAACTTTGGATGACTGTCCAGGCAGGCAGCTGTCTCTGTCATTCTAGACTTTTGGAAGTTGCTTACAAAGCACTTCCTGTTTACTTAGGTAATATTATATCCTTCTGGGTCTTTGATGTAGTTGAAGACTAGATAGTTATAATTTTCCTTGGTTATGATAAAAGATAAATTAGATATGAAGCTTTAGACTCACAAGTATAGGATAAATAGAATATTGTATTTATATAAAGATATGGAGAAATCATATAGACTTTCCTTTTTCCAGATTCATAATATATTGTGAGTATAATGTGATGAATTGATATTAGCTTCTTTAGGCATAGAATTTAGCAGATGGCATCAGACACTTTAGAATCCATTTATGTTGCTTCCACAGCTAGAGACTTTTTAAGTCTTAACTTGAAGTATATGACCAACAAAGTAATGTCTCAGTTTTTGACCAGTACACAATTCATTCTACATGCTTCCCTGGCTGCAGTCCAGATGTTCTTTTTTAAATTGGAAACAAGATAAGTATATTTTATTCATTATTATACCCTAGTATCTAGTAAATTTAATAATAAAATAAATTATGTGCACAACATGTTATTTACTTATTTGCTTGCATGATATTAAGAGAAGTTCTAAAAACTGCAGGATTTGATAAGATGAATCAATGCAACTGAATTTAAGTGAAATGTAGAGAAAACAACTGTGATCTTCTATCACTGAGAAAACATTTTAAAAGAGACAGTCATCACAGTTACATTCTCATAAGAGTAAAATTAAGAAGAGTTTAACTTAGCACAAAAAATATCCTATATTTCTGGAAGAAAAAGGAACTCTTGATCAAATATATTGTAGGGTACCAAACTCAACTAAGAGATGTAATGTACTCTGACCAGATTAACTTGATATTAAAAAGTTCAGGTTATCCCCTATGCCAATTTAGTACACACACAATGTAATTAAAATAGCTTATTTAAATTTTATTTTTGGTCAATTACAAATTTATTCTAAAGTTAATGTGGATAGTAGTGTGAAAAGTGGCTCCTAGAGTGGAATATTGGGGAAGTGATTCACAATAGCAAATGGCAGAGGCTACCTTGATTAAAGTAGTAAAAGCAGAAACTATAAAAAGGAAGTGTTAATGAATATGGTTATATTAGTATAAGATTCCAAAGACTACATAGTTGCAGTACATTTAATTGAAATATATGGATATATATTCTTCATGTAGAAAAACCCTATGTAAGTCAATAAGAAAATGACCAAAAGTTCAGCAAAAAAGTATTTCCCCAATGTGTGTAAGATTTCATTTACACAGTCATGAAGAGGAAATAACACACACACACACACACACACACACACACACACACACACACACACATATATATGTGGAGAGAGAGAGAGAGAGAGAGAGAGAGAGAGAGAGAGAGAGAGAGAGAGAGAGAGAGAGAGAGAGAGAGAGAGAATCTTTTAATTGGTTATTCTTCAGCGATTGGTCAAAAACCAAGGGTCATGTGCTGTGGGATGGTCTGTATGTCAAGTGTGTTGCTGATTGGTCAATAAATAAATCACTGATTGGTCAGTGTCCAGGCAGGAAGTATAGGTGGGACAAGAAGGAGAATAAAGCTGGGAAGTGGAAGACTGAGTCAGGGAGACACTGCCAGCTGCCACCAGGACAAGCAGCATGTGAAGATGCCGGTAAGTCACGAGCCACGTGGCAAGGTATAGATTTATAGAAATGGATTAATTTAAGCTGCAAGAACAGTTAGCAAGAAGCCTGCCACGGCCATACAGTTTGTAAGCAGTATAAGTCTCTGTGTTTACTTGGTCGGGTCTGAGCGGCTGTGGAACTGGCGGGTGATAGAGATTTGTCCTGACCGTGGGCCAAGCAGGAAAACTCTAGCTAGAGTCATGCAAATGCTATTTAAGCACTCAACTAGTGAGACACATTCTCTACATTTTATACTGTTTTAAATAGTGAAAGATCAAAAACAAAACTGACCCAGGTTGGCTAGGGGAAGGAAGGACTTGGGCAGCATTGAGAGAAGTACAGATACTTTACGGAGTGTGGTGATGGTGAAGGTAGTGCCTTGATTCACACCCATACAGGTTCCCTTTACCACCCCAAACTACAACAGAAATGGTGTAGGCACAAGCCCCAATTCCTTGCTGGTAATTCACTCTTCACCTCCCAAATGAAAATCACTTTTATTTTATTGCTTTTGTAATTTTTTAGTCACAGAAAACTCCTGTCCAGAGTCTGTCTAGAGCTGAACTGTTTAGACTGAGGAATGGAACAGGGCATGGGTACACTACTGGTCCCTCTTGGGCAAGCGCTCCTACCGCCAGGGAACAAGATCCAGCCAGGCCAGCTGGCTGCATGCTGGCACATCACTTAGCCATACAGGTCATCGTCATTGTCTTCTGTGTACATCCTGGCACCTGTGCCACCTCCACTACCCTGGCGGGGGCCAGCTTCACCCTGGTTCCCTGAAGGGAACCTGAAGCTGCCAAAACCTCAACTTTGCTGAAGAGTCTGGGTGAACATTTCGTACTTCTGAATGCCATTATCACCGACAGAATGACGGGCAAAGCGCATAGCTTCTTCAAAGTGATCTCTAAGGATCTTGGGCACTGGAGTCTTCTGGGTGCTTATATAGAAAGTAGGCTGATTTTATTTTCCATGCTTTTAAGTTATTGTTGGAAGACTAATCATAAGCAGTTTCTAAACCAAAAAAATTAAAAATAAATAAAATGACATGCTGTAAAATGACAATAAATGTTCAAAATAGAGTCTGAAAACAAAACAAAACAAATAAACAAACAAAAAAAAAGCAAAACAGAGGAAATAAAAATTGTTAGACTTCAGTAATGTTGAGAGAAATGCAAATAAATGCCAAAAATGTGTTTTCTTGTGTTCAGGTTGACAAATATTGAAAAGTTGAAAATGTAAAGTGATCACCAAATTATAGAGAAATTGAGACTTTCATGTTTATGGTTAAATTTATATTTACTGGTCTTCAAAATATATCATAAGTGTTTAGTATGTTATCACAGACATAAATAAATATATATTTGCATATATTGTAGTATATTTAATTAAAAAAAATATATATATATTCATACTGTGGAAAAACCCTTGTAAGTCAATAAGTAACAAGGAGTTCATAAAAAAGTACCTATAACAATGTAACAATGTATGTAAGAGAAAAACTGAATAGGCAAGAAGGTAGAATGCATAAGTATGTGTATATACATATGCATATAATACACATGTATGAGCACACATACACATATATATGCATATATAAAGAGAGAGAGAATAGTTTTCTAGTTATTCTTCTGAGATTGGGCTAAACCAAGGGTCATGCAAACGCTATTTAAGCACTCAATTGGTGAGACACATTCTCTACATTTTATATTATTTTAATAGTGAAAGATAAAAAACAATTTAAATATTCATCAAAAGAAAGTAATGCATTTATACCATATATAAAAACTTAAATATTATTATTTTAAAAGGTTTGAATAAAGTCTATTAACAGCTGAAACTTGTGAATTTTGCATATGCAAGACAGAAGAATTTAAGTTTCCAAATGATGTGTGCAGTAGGATTTCAGATACATGAATGTGAAAAAGTATGTGTGACAATTAACGTATTTTATTGCTCATATTTACATATGTATTCATATACTGTACATAAATTATATTTAAAAGGTGAAGATTAAAGGGAATAAACACCAAATTCACAGCAATCCTTTACTCTGAGGAGACTAAGCAATTGAGGTAAGTGGCCTTTGACTTCATCTTAATATACATATTCAATCTTGTCACTAAGTACAGGGGTGTTTTATGATGTATTTTTCATATTTTCTATGTCTGTAGCATTTCTTACTGAAAAGGATATTCATGTTGTAAAAACTAAACAGAAAATATAAATAAAAGTGAAAATGAATCAAAGTGTAAAAAGTGGACACAGTATGAAATGGAAGAAGAACTATCTGAATAAAACGAGACGGAGACAAATGAGAGCAGACAGTAAGATACACTGGAAGCCGTTTGAAAGTCTGCTCGCAGATACAGCTCAGTATTATTATAGATGTGGACAACAAACAACGTGCTTTACCTCGGTGAAGAAGTGGGGCTGTGGGTAAGCAGTATTCAAAACTGTAAACTTATAGGCTGTGCAGCAGAGCTGGCCTTGACCTTCAGTTATTGCTTTGGAGGAAGGGTATCGATGTTCTTGAACTTTAGGGTGGCACCTGGTCATTTTCTTCTCTCTGTTTGGAAATGCTCTCATTTCTACATTCAAAGCCCCACGTTTGAGGAATCCTGCAATTCCAAACTAGGATAATCTGGGTTCTTATTAAGAGGATTTGGACAACAAGATATTTTATCTGCTCTTTTATTAAGTTGTTTTGTTGACAATTTAACACCTAATATAATGCATTCTGATCATTCTCTCCCTCATTCTGTCTTAACACCTACTGTTATTATCACATTCTCTCCTCCCTACTACTCCCTTTACTAAATCCATGACTTTTGGTTTTTTGACCCATTTAATTTAACCCGGGCTGTAGATGTGACCATTGTATGGAGAATGATCTTCACAAGTGCATCCTGGTGCTGATCAGGAGCAATATCAGCAGTTTCTGTGAGTTTCTGACTGCAATGGCTGTGTCTTGCCCAGAAGATAAAATTTTGTAGCCCTGTCCTTATCTTTAGATTCCTATATTCATACATATAAAATGCATTTAAATCATATCCACTCCCAAATTCCTTCTCTACCTCCCCGTGAACTGCCCCATAACATGATCCTTCAAACTTCATGTCCTTTTCTTTTCTTTTTTTTTTTATAACCCATTGAATTCAACTGGTGCTGCTTGCATGCCCGTGCCATCCCCTGGAGCACTGGCAAACCACCAGGAGCCACACTCCTTAAGAAAACTGATTCTCCCTTCACCAGCAGCCATCCTTTGCCAATAGCTCCTCCCATAAGGGCAGGGCAGGGCAGGGCAGGGACTAATGAGCCATCACCATCCATGCTGGAATTTAGGCTGTTTTTATCTTTTGCAGGTCTTGTGCAGATTATCATAGCTACTGTGGTTTTATGAGTGCAAGGACCATGTCACATCAAGAAGACAGTATTTCATAGGACATCTCCCCACCCTACTCTCTGTTTCTATTTTATTTTATTTTTTTCAGAAATCAAACTTGGATTAATAAAAACATTATTTCTGGATTCATAAATTTCAATGTTTTTCAGAAGTTTCTAATTGTTATGGTTTGAATCAATTCTTCATTCACTTAAAATTATTTGTGGAATGAGTACAGAGAGATCCTTAGTCAAATAACTGTATTTGTATGATTTAATATACTCATTATTTCAGCCTTCCTTTCTTGTATTCTTTGTGCCTTTATATGAGCTAGTAAAATTTATATTTCAAATACAGGCCTTGGCATTGTTTTATCCTGACTAGAGAAGTAACTGCCTACTCCAAACAATAGGAGGTATGTTTTTAGCAATGCTATTATTTAAAAGTTCTGTTAATTCTATTACCATGCTACAAAGTGACCAGAAAAAACAGCTTCATTGGTGCTCTAGGTGCTGTATGCGTGTTTAGTAGGTGAAAATAACTTCTTTTCTGAAATATCTCCATACATTGGTATGTATATTTGTTTATTTGTATCTTCATCAGAATTAGAATAGTTCATATATTAATTACTTCAGTATTAGTATATGAATTATATATTTGATTTCTGAAAATTTGGAATATTGGATAATATTAATAATTACTTGGCAATGATATATTTGATTATAAATTTATCCATTTAAGAACATTTTCAAGTAAAAGCAGTTTTTGACTAATGTGTATTTAATCTCTACTAGAATTACATCAGAAAGAAAATACATAAAAATGTATTCTTTTCATGTAATAAAATCAATGATGTGCAGAAATTTCATTCCTTATTCTTTCTTGTATCTTCTACAGTACCCAATAAAACTGGCTCTGCTAAATGATTAATTCCTAAATTTAAAATGGAATGTCTGCTACAAAGCTAAATCATGGCCAGCGGACTGTGTAACATAAATCCTTCACAGGGTGCTGTAACCTTTATCGTTTTGAAATGTGCCCCATCAAGGAGCCCTCAGGAAATGTACAAGGGACCTGTGTGACATTTACATAGCCACTGTGTCAGATTAGACTCTGTGATCTTTCCAGATCATTCCAGCAAATACTGCACAGAGCAGTGGCATGTCAGATTGCCCAGCACCTGAGGCATGGTAAAGAAACAGAATCAACAGGGCCCTCTTCACACCAGAGCCCCATAGCAGAGGATCGCCCATCAGGGACAGACTTCAAGTTCGATTCCTTCAAATTGGAGATTCTGGAAACACACTGAAACCCAATTCTTTTCAGTAGCATATAATCATCCATTAATAGTGTGATATTTACCAGGTACTCTGGGCCAAATAGCAGGCAGCAAATAATTTACAGCCAACACATTCCTGAGCAACTGAGCATCCACTGAATTTGATTGTTTCATTATTGAGTGATCCCCTTATAGTAAATGAGATTAAGATTCTGAATTTTATTCTTTTAAAATTAAAAAGGAAACAAAGACTACATTTTTGTTTTGAGGTTGTCAAAAGAATAGTACACATTAGTGTAGAAGGGTAAAGCTGAAGGCAGGTTGTTGCCTATTGGCTTGGAGATGGTCAGAATTTGTTTGTGTTTGTGGCAGGGAGATTAGAGGAGGTAACCTGGCATTTACATCTGTGCTTTAGAATCATATCTGTATAGCAATGACTAAGAAGTAGAAGTAGCAAAAACCCAGATACAGGAAATGAATCGGCACAATTGAATTTTGAGTCTAGAAAAATCATTCAGATTTCACAAGTCTCTTGACTGTTTCTCTCCCTCTCTCCTTCCCTCCCTCCCTCCATCTCTCCAACCTGTGTGTGTGTGTGTGTGTGTGTGTGTGTGTGTGTGTGTGTACATGTGTGTGAGTAGAGGTCAGAGGTCAGTGTTAGGGGTCTTCCTCTGTCTTTCTCCACATTATTATTATTATTATTATTATTATTATTATTATTATTGAGACAAGATAGCTCATTGAACATGAAGTTTTATAATAAAGCTAAACACAATGGTCGGTAGCTCAGGGGTTTTGCCTGTCTCCACCCTTCCAGTGCTGAGTAAGTACTGCCATGGCTCCTCTTTTGTAACACGAATTGCTAAATGGTCTTACTAATAAAGAAAAAAACAGAGCCAGAGCCAGATATTGGGGTGAAATCTGAAAAATCAGAGAAATAGAACAAGCTAGCCAACCTCACCTCACCAACTCCTCAATCAGCCAATCCTGTTTCCACAAATCATCAGACTGAAAGCCCCTGAGTCCTCACCCCTGAATGTCTCAGTTGAACTGCTGCTCAAAAGCTTCTAGTTCCTGGTTCATACACCTTATATACCTTTCTGCTTCATGCCATCACTTCCTGGGATTAAAGGCATGTGTCCTTCCCAAGCAAAGACATGAGATCTCAAGTGCTGGGATTAAAGGTGTGTGCCACCACTGCCTGGCTCTGTTCCCAGTGTGGCCTTGAACTCACAGAGATCCAACGGATCTCTGCCTCCCGAGTGATAGGATTAAGGGTGTGTGCCACCACTGTCTGGTTTCTATGTCTAATCTAGTGGCTGTTCTGTTCTCTGATCCTCAGGAAAGCTTTATTAGGGTGTACAATATATCAACCACGCTTTTTACATGGGTCCTCATGTTTGTGCAATCAAACTTCTCCTACTGAGCCATCCCTATAGCTCCAGACCCTTATGTTTCTATTTTTATTTCTTATCTATAGCAGTATCCTGTATAGGATGATTTTTTTCATTTGACATATAAAACCAGGGTTAGTTTAATAGTGGATAAAGGTATTACTGATAACTGCACCAATACCCTGGTTTTAAACCTAGACCTAACTGGGCAAATCAGAGTCCATATTCGTCTTGGCCATGGCCTAAATGTGAGTGTACTTCCAACATTTATCAGTAGAAACTTGAACACCAAGGTGATGGGGTAAGGAAGTGATGCTTCTAGGAAGCTCTTTGGTTATGATAAGTGAACTAATAACCTCCTAAATGATGTTTTGGTGTGGAGCACTTGCCTAGCATGTTTAAGCCCTGGGATGGTGTGCTTCAGAGAACTGCCTCCTCACATTCTGCCCTTCTAATGTCTGCACATGAGACACAGTATTCATGCTTTCTGTCTGATTTGTCTTTTTTCATGTGAGGACAGCAAGATGGTCCTTGGCAGATGCTGAGGGTCAGCACCTTGCTCTTGGATTTCTTAGGACTGTGCACAAGATTGAGTCATATAAGAAGAGGGTACATCAGTTAAGGACTTGTCTACATCAGACTGGCCTGAAGACAAGTCTTTGTGGCATTTTCCTAACTAATGATGGTTGAGAGAGGGGCCCAGCACACTGTAGGTTATGCTACCTCTGGGAAGGTGGTCCTGGTTGGTATAAAAATATAGGCTGAGCAAGGCATGGGGAACAAGCTTGTAAATAGCTTTTTGTCATGATGGCCTGTTTCAGTTCATGCCTCCAGGTTCTTGCTCTGAATTGCTATTCCAACTTTGCTTCACACTAGGCTATAAAGTGTAAGATGAATAAACCCTTTCCTCACAAGTTGCTTTTAGTCTTGCTTTTTACCACAGCAACAGAAACATAAGTAGAATAGGCTTCCAAACCGTAAGAGAAATGTCTGTTTATTATAAGTTACCCAGTCTATAGCATTTATCAGAGCAGCAGGGATAGACAAAGGCTCGTTGCTTCTGTATAAAATACATATGCATACTGATATCTAGTTTGAAGGGTTGAGATTTTATCTCAAGTCCTCTTTACTAATAGTCAAGAGGAATAGAATCCAAGAGTTGCAAAGAGGTAAACAAAGCAAGAGTTGAGTGGTTAAAACTCAGCAAGGTTTCCTTTTTCATCTTTATGTCCTCCATCTGTTTAACTTCAGAGTGCAGAAGGGACAGGATTCTTACATGCCTCTTAAAATGTTTTCTATTTGGGACTAGAAAGATGACTCAGTAGTTAAGAGCACTTGTTACTTGTGCAGAGAACCCAGGTTCAGTTCCTAGTGCCCACATGGCAGGTCACAATTGTCTGTAAATCCAGTTACCTGGGATCCAGTGCACTTTTCTGGCCTCTGTGCTAATCAGGCATGCATATGCTACACATACATACAAGCTCATAATTACTCTTCCACATAAAATAAAAGCAAATATTTTATAACATGTATTATTTCATCAGTAGTTTTTTTTATTCACAGTACCTTGTCAATTTACTGACTGTATAACAGTCAATTTAGTGACTGTGCTGATGTCATTTACTTCTCTACTTTTCCTCATATATCTCACTTTTAAAATAGAAATCTCATCTCTTACTGTTTCTTGTATATTTGATGTTAGTATTAACAAACCTAGTTCTTGTTTTAGATAGATAGTGGTTAATCTATCTCTATTGTTAAATTGATGAGATTAAGAGTCACCATGGGTATATCTGTAAAGATTTTCTAGATGAGGTCAATTTAAATAGGAAGACCCCCTAAAATGTGGGGAGTGCCATTTCATGGGCTGGATTCCAAACTATGTAGAAAGGAGAATGCTAGCTGTACATGAGCATTCATATCACTGTGCTTCCTAACTGTGGATGTGATATGACCAGCTTCCTGTGACTCCTGCCCCATTACTTTCCTGGCTAGACAGACTGTTCCCTTGAATTATGAACCAAAATTGCCCTTTCCTGTTTAAGTTGCTTTTGAAAAGACATTTTGTCCAAGCAATGGGAAAAGTAACTAACACACTTTTCAGCCACTCACTCACATGTGACACTTGCCTCCAATACCCGTATACAAGGATCTAACAGTCGAAAAAGATAAATAGAAAAGTGCTTATAATTTCTGAGTTATCAGTTCCCAAGGAAAAGGAAAGTATTCAAGAACACTTTCACACAAAAAACACAGATCAAATGAATACAAAGAAGTAAATGCAAAAGCCTAGACTATTTGTCTATTTTTATTTCCTGAAAAAGGGGCTAGTGTTAGAATTTTCTTTCAAATATCAACTGTCTGAAATAATTAAATTACTATAGAAAATCCCATCCTGCATCGAGACTTATTAGCAGACTTTGGAAATCAATATGGTGCCTTCTCAGAAAATTGGGAATCAATATACCTCAAGACTCAGCTATACTGGTCACATACCAAAGGACACTCCATTCTACCACAAGTACTCTTATTCACCTATGCTCACAGCAGCTTTATTTATAATAGCCAGAAACTGGAAACAACCTTGACGTTCCTCAACCAAAGAATGGATAAAGAACACGTGGTAAATTTACACAGTAGAGTATTACTCAGCTGTGTAATAAAATAAAATCACGAAATTTGCAGGCAAATTGATGAAACTAGAAAAAAAATCATCCTGAGTGAGGTAACACAGGCCCAGACAGACAAACATAGAATGTACTCACTTATAAGTTGATATTAGCTTTAAAGTGAAGGATAATCATGCTACAATCCACAGGCACAGAGAAGCTAAGTAATAAGGAAGATTCAATGTACACATATATGCATGTGTGTATTGTATATGTAGTATATTATGTATGTGCATTACATATAGTATAACATATATATATATATATATATATATATATATATATTACAGAAAGATGACTCTACAAAGTTAGTAAAGAAACTTAAAATTATATTTTAAGATTATATTCCCCCCTGGGCCACATAGCTTAATTCTCTATGGATAGAGCTGAAATTTTATTTATAAGAATAAAAAATGCCTAAGGCTTGATACAGTAATGGAGAACTCAACCCATCCAAAATAGCAATTATTACAGCAAAAGATTGCAAGCCACTCTAATCATGTAAGAGAACATTGTTCTCTTCTCTATTCTAGTGAAACCTAGACTTACTGACCTCCACAATTTGTGTAATTATCCCAGCACAGTTTCTAATGAAGGCTTAGTTTATTGAGAATATATACCAAACCACTTTGAATACACCTCCCATAAGAAGCAGTAGCACACAAAAAAGTGTGATATAAAATAGACAAGAAGTATTTCAAACCCTGCATTTGAAAGATACATCAAATACACCCCAGATGTAATATTTTATTCTAAAAAAATGTGATGAAACCCTATTTAAGAAAATATTTAGTTAAAATAATTTTAATTCCTTTAAACTATTTTATGCCTCAATTCTTACAAAGAGGTATATATATTTTTACTTTATTGTACTACATTTAGTATTTATTGTATGGGATGTATGTATATAGGAACACACAGAAAGAACTTTCACATATGTGGAGGGCAGAGGACAATTTGCAGGAATCAGCTTTCTCCTTCCACCTTGTGGGTCCTGGGAATTGAATTGAGATCCTCAGGCTTGGGGACCAGCACCTTTACCCACTGAGACATCTAACCAGCTGCAAGAAATACTTTTAAAATGTGATTTACACAAACTTTTAACAACAGAAAGTGAAATGTTCAGGAAAAAGTGCAATTTCCCTTAATAGCTGCAGATCTTAGAGTATCTTTCTGAATGTTGTTCACATTGTATAAACCTCAGGACATGCCCTGGGAGTTTCTCTTAGAAAAGGAAGTTCAAAGGTTACATAAAAAGTGCATACATTTCCTTTTCTCCTAACTATTGTATCAGTAGCTTTAGATTTCCCTTATTGAATTTACCACATACACCTCAGATTTAATATTTTATTCTAAAATTACGTGATGAAACCCTATTAAAAATATTTGGAATAAAAGCATTTGAATTCCTTTAAAGTACTAATATATGCCTCAATTCTTACATCGAAGTACTTCCTTTTTATTTTATTTTATTATTTAGTGTGTGTGTGTGTGTGTGTGTGTGTGTGTGTGTGTGTGTTACTATTGACAGGTCTTACTATTATACATAATCAGGTTTCTGGGATTAGTTCTGTTGAAGACACTACTTAAAGAAATCAGGACACTGCTTTCAGAATCATTTGCTTATTGCCTCTGTGTTCCCTGTACAGATCAGACTTTATGTTACAGATATGCCCTGCTTTATGTTACTACACTACCCTAAATTACTTCGTCTTGCAGGGGATAGAGGTCTTCACCCTGGGTGACTTTGACTTACAAAGTGTCATTTGGCTCCATTGTGAGGACAAATACAGAGACAAGGTGACCCTTTTTTGTGTGCTCAAAGACACCACAGTCTACCCCACACAAATTATGGAGGCACTGGCTTATTAATGCAAGCAAAACCATACCCACCCATTAATCTATCAAAGTAGACTGAGAACACAGTGTCACATGGGATTATTAAATCCTTATCAGACAAATAAGACCTGTAAACTTATCAAACACAACAAACCAATAAAGGCTTGAATGTGTTTACCTGAACTGCATGCACCAAAGGAATGACATTTCCATCAAGGGCTTTGAGCTTACTCTTTTCCATTTGTGCTTATAGTTAAGGATGGAAGCCCTCAGCTTTCTGCCCTTGCTGCCATGGCTGAAGGATGCAGCCATACTTCCATGCCATGATAGACTCTTCCCTCTAGAACCATAATCCAAAATAAACTCTCATTTTCATAAGTTTTCTTTGGTCATAGAATTTTGTCATGGCAACAGAAAAGTAAACAATACCTGTGTAAGTCCATTGAATGTTTTCTTGCTTATTTTACAGCCAAAGTAATATGTTCCTCCATGGCTCTGGGGCCACTCCTTTGATGTATATCTGTCAAGGAAAATCTTGTGCATTCCTGTCTTCATGGGAGAGTACAGGCCTAATGTGCGTGGGTACTTTGCTTCAAGGTTAATACAATCATGGCTGTGCAGATGATTTTGCTGATGTCATTTATTTTTTTAAAGGGAGGTTAACAAACAAACAAACAAACAAAAAACAAATAAAGAAGAAGAGTCAGAGTAAAAAGAAATGAGAGAGAGATAGAGACAGAGACAGGGGTGGTATAAAGAAGCAAAGTTGTCTTCCTTTATAGGAGAGATGATATCATCCATTCTTTAAGTCCATATATGGCTCAGCACTTCCTCTGAGAATAATAAAAATATGAAATATCTCTAAGTAGACAAAAACAAGTGCCAAAGCCCTCATGCACCATTCCAGTTACTAGGAATAAATATAATGTATTTAATAACAATTCCAAATGGTCTAAAGGCTATTATCTGCTATTTTCACTGAGGTTTAACAAATTATGTAGGAAATTGCATGATATGCCAAGCAGGATGTGACATACTGTGGTAAAGAATGTTTTAAACAGTCATTCTATTACTACTATGTACAAGAGAATGTTAATCTCCCATCCCACAGCACCAGTCCACTGGAAAGTACAAACACATAGGCTCACATTATGAAAAGAGAAGAATAGACACTCATCCTGAAACCAGTTTTTTTCCTTAATAACAATACATTTTGAGAAAAAGTATATGGAAAAACTAAAATTACCTATAATTTAAAATATCATGAAAAGGAGACACCTTTATACTGACAGTAATGGATGAAAATAAAAGGGTATTAATAGAAATAATTCAGACAAACTGAACTTGTTTCTCCCTCTGTAGACAAATAGAAAGGTTGTATTTCAAGGCAGAAATTCATATTTTTTCCAGCAAAATCAGTATTTTTTTTTCCAAATTCGTGGTTCCATTCCAACCTAATAAAGCATTAAATTACCAAGTGTGGGATCATAGTCATATGAGTATCATCTCATCAAAGAATGGTAGTCTAAAAACTTACTTTCTCATATCTTACCTCTCATCTACCTTCAAGATACATTTTAATCTATGTTTTTCAGTACTGGAGATTGAATCTAAGGTCTGGTACATACTAGGTAAGTATACCATCACTGAGCTACGTCCTTGTACATGCTATGAAAGAACTCTATGACTGAGCTAGGGCCTGATGCATTCTATGAAAATATTCTATGACTGAGCTAGGTTCTTATACATGTTAGGTAAGTACTCCATCATTGAGTTAGGTCCTCCATTCTTTTTGTTTCTTTGTTTTTGTTTATTTGATTGAGAGAACCTCTGGAAGGAACTCACAGGGATGCAGAATGCAGGAGGACTTGTGAGCCCTACTTATTTATTTATATATATATATATATTATTCTCTCATATATTACATCCTCACCAGTTTCCCCTCCTTTATGTTCTCCCAACTCCCCTTCTTTCTCCTCTAGATCCACTCCTCCTCTACTTTCCTTCAGAAAAGAACAGGCATCCCAGGAATATCAACCAAACATGGTATATCAAGTTGCAATAAGACTAGGCACATACCATCATATTAAGACTGGATGAAGCAACCCAGTAGGAGAAAAGGGGTCCAAAAGGTAGGCAATAGAGGTAGAAACAGCCCGTAGTCCCACTGTTAGGAGTTTCACAAGAATACCAAGCTGCATAACCATAACATATATGCAGAAGACCTAGAACAGACCCTTGCAGGCTCCCTGATTATCAGTTCAGTCTCTGTGAGCTCCTGTGAACCCTGGTTAATTGATTATGTGGGTTTTCTTGTAATGTTTTTGACCCTTCTTGCCCCTAAAGACCTTCCTCCACCTATTTTCTGTGGAATTGCCTGAGCTCCACCTAATTTTTGATTGCCTGTCTTTGCATTTGTTCCAAACAGCTGCTGGATGATGCCTCTCTGACGACAATTATACTAGGCTCCAGTCTATGAGTATAGCAGAATATCATTAAAAATCATTTCATTATTTCTTTGACTTTTTTTTCTGATCATGTTTGGTTCTATGCTGAGTTTCTGAGTTATCTAGCCTCTTGTTCCTGGCCCTTCAGGAAGTGTCAGTCATAGAGGCTCCCTCTTATGGTATGAGTCCCCAGCTGGACCATTCATTGGTTGGCCATGCCCACAAGTTCTATGCCATTTTTATCCCAACATATCTTGTACATAGGACAAATTGTAGGTCAAAGGTTTTGTGTCTGGGTTGTTGAAGCCATCCCTCCACTGTTATTCTTACCTGGTTACAGAAGATGGACCATTCAGGCTCCATATCCCCCATTACTAAGTGTCTTAGCTAGGATCACCCTTGTAGATTACATGAGGTTTCCATTGTACTAGGTTTCTACTTTACTCCAGGAATGCCCACCCCCCAATTCTAGTTGTTTCTTCTAGTACTCTCTCCTTCCCTCCTCCACTCACCTGATTCGTTCTGTTTCTAGCCATACCTGACCCTTTCCTCCCATGAAATATATTCTATTTCCCCTTCTTGGGGAGATCCATGTGTTCCCCTTTGAGCACTCCTTGTTAGTTAGCTTTTCTGGGTCTGGATTGTAGCATAATTATCCTTTACTTTCCAGTAAATATCCAGTTATAAGTGAATATATGCTGTAGATATTGCTCTGTATGCTGTGAATGTATTGTTCTGATTGGTTGATAAATAAAATACTGATTGGTCGTTCAGTAGCCAGGCAGGAAGTATAAGCAGGATAAGCAGATAAGGAGAATTCAGAGAAGAGGAAGGCTGAGTCAAGAGACACCAGCCTGACTTCCAGGGAGCAGCATGAAATGGCACACAGGTAAAGCCATGGAACATGTGGCAACATGTAGAATAACAGAAAGGGGCTGAGTTTAAATGTAAGAGCTAGTCAGTGGTAGGCCTGAGCTAATGACTGAGCAGTTTTTTGTTTTTTGTTTTTTGTTTTTTGGTTTTTTTTTTTTTTTGTTTTGTTTTGTTTTGTTTTTTTTTTTTTTTTTGGTTTTTCGAGATAGGGTTTCTCTGTGTAGCTTTGCGCCTTTCCTGGAACTCGCTTTGGAGACCAGGCTGGCCTCGAACTCACAGAGATCCACCTGCCTCTGCCTCCCGAGTGCTGGGATTAAAGGCGTGCACCATCACCGCCCGGCCTGACTGAGCAGTTTTAATTAATATAAACCTCTGTGTGTTTACTTGTGTCTGAGTGGCTGTAGACCAGGTGGGACACAGGAAAAACTTCAGCTACAAATACCATGTTTGTCTTTTTGAGTCTGGGTTACCTCACTTAGGATGATTTTTTTTTTCTATTTCCATCAATTTGCCTGCAAATTTGGTGATGTTATTTTCTTTAACAGCTGATTAATACTCCATTGTGCAAATGTACCACATTTTTTTTAATCCATTCTTACAGTTTCTAGTTTCTGGCTATTATGAATAAAGCTGCTGTGAACATAGTTGAGCAATTTTCTTTGTGGTAGGATGGAGTGTCCTTTTGGGTATATGTCCAAGAGTGGTATAGCTGGCTCTTCAGGTGGATAAATATTATATTTTTCTGTTTTATTGCAGAATGTTACTAAGTTGCCTGGATTAGCTTTGAAGTGGTTATATAACTTAGACAAGCCTTAAACTTACTATAACCAAAGATTTCCCAGTAAGTGGGGTATTCAGGCTGCATTAACTCTTTGTCTTTATCTAAATTTCATTGTGAGAAGACAGATTTTCAATCTCTCTTTCCTTTATTCTCTGATTGATGATGTCGTTCTGTACACTGTGAATATGTGTTTCTTTGATTGGTTGATAAATAAAGCTGTTATGCCCATAGTGAGGCAGAATAAGGTTAGGTGGAACATTCTAACTAGAGAGAGAGGAAGGAAAAAGAGAGCTGGGAAGATGCTTCTAGCCACTGCCAAGAGAAGCCAGATGTAAAGGTAAACCACGAGCCATGTGGCAAAATATAGATTTACAAAAATAGGTTAATTTAAGATATAAGAGCTAGCTAGCAAGAAGCCTGCCGTGGCCATAGTTTAAAAATAATATAAGCCTGTGTGTGTTTATTTGGGACCAAGCAGTGCAGGCAAGGTAGGACACAGGAAAACTTCAGCTACAATTCTCTTCCATCTTCAGTTTCTTTTCTGTGAACTTCCATCCTTCTGAGTCCATATTCCTTTTTTCATGTGATCTTCTTCCTGTTCTAGTGGTTTACAAGTGGTTTATCAACATGTTTTTGAAATAATTAAAATATTATGTAGTTTTTGTTATATGTTCATTTCTTGTATAATATTAGAGAGACCAGCCTTAATATTATACATCCCAGGGGCTCAGGAGAGAAAACTATGAATGGCAAGGACTATTTTGGGGAAATAGAATCTCAGCACACTGAGCTCTATAGTCCACTTGCTTTAATTTCTCTGGGATAACATCCTGTTTACACAGCTTCAGTTCTGTTTTCGTGCCTAGCTCCTTTCTTGCCTGATTTCTCTCTATATCTTTCTGCTGTCCCCTCTTGGTTGTATCTTAATTCCTTCATCTTAGTTCTGTCCCTTCTAGGTTCTCATCCATCTAGTTCTTTCCCATATCAACTCTTCTCCTATCTCCTTTTCTCTAGTTCTTCATCTAGTTCTTCTGTTCTCTTTTTTCCTTTCTCTCTCCTCCTCTCAGTCTCCTTATTCTCTCCCTTCCCCCTAAGTCTCTAAGGAATCCAGATATATACTCAAGCAATAGCAATCCTCTTGGCTGAACAAGGTCACCAGACTTGAATTCTACAGGGTCATAAAGGCAGGTAAGAATTTTCCTTAGGCAGTGACCACCAGGCTTTCTCTTACAATCCAAATGTGAGTGGTAAAAGAGGAGGTCAACAGAGTGCTAATGACTGGTTAGTATATCAAAAAGGGGATCTATGTCCTCAGTCTACATTCTGAGAAGTGGTTAGGTAAGAAGTTAGGGATATATAAAGTTAGTAAGTCTGTAAGAAAGGAGGGTCCAAGCTAAATTGTGTAAAACTATTACTTAAAGTCCACCTGACCTAGGAAGTGTCTCCTTGTGGAATCTACCTTAAATCAAGAGACTTAATATGTGATGATTTGGACTGTTATTTCTGTTAGTCCTTGAAAGTGGCTAAGGGAGATATCTGATTACAGTGCTGAAAGGGGGGAGAAATGGATGAGCTGGAGGGAAGGAAGCCTTTCCTGAGGCTGTTCTCCAAATACCTTGAATGGATATGCCCAAAGAGTGATCAGTTCACACTGTTAGCAATTCTTAATGAAAAATCAATAGGGAAAACAATGAAGGCACACATGACTTTCATAACAGAAGACAGCTGATATATAACAAGCCAAATAACACCAAAAGATCCTTGAAATTTGGCTTCCTCTGAAGGAATTCCTTGATCCCTTCAGGTAGTGGCTTTGCCATAACCAGCTGAGTTCTTATAATATTTCCCTGCAGCCTGTAGCATTCATTAAAATATAGCTACTAGATACTAATTAAAGGAGGGGATCTTTACAGAAAGCCTCAAGCAGTCAAACTGCTGAGAACAACTGGCTGTGGGGTCCCCAGCCTCAACTGATACATCTATAGCCCAAGTCCTTCACTCGGTGCTTAGAAACCATGCCTGAGATGACTCAGAAAAATTGTAGGAATGAGAGGACCAGGGTTACCCTATACACACTAAGCTAGCTAGCATTCTTCTACTGTGTCACACTCCATCATTGCACTTTTGAGACTGTGTCTCACTATAGCCCAGGCTAATCTTGAACTTCTGGTCATTCGGGTCCATTTCAGGTACATGATTTCAGGTACATGCCATCACGCTCAACTACACTAAGATCTTTTTTGACATGAAACAGACTGACAATGTCTTATTTCTGATGACCCACTAACACACAGGTTCAGTTCTATACCATGGAGAGAAATCAGTAATAGTCCCAATACTTGACTGATAACACTAAAGGCGAAAATATAAATTTTTGTAGTTTTTTTCTTCTTTCTTTTTCTCTTTTTTTTCTGGTAAAATAATAAAAATGACAACATCATAGTTACTTCATGATAAGTAGTAAAATGAGAAAGAGAATAAAACATTTCTTTATATGCATACAAACTCACCCAGAAATGTCATGCCTTTCCACTGATTAAAAAAGATTTGATAGCACTGAGACTCCTAGGTTCAAAAGACACCATAAGGTTCTACTAGTAGAAGTTTCTAGAAGCTTCTCAGGTGGACAACCCTTTACCACTGGAAGAGAATGATTCAAAGACAGGTCTCTAACCATATTTCTCATGAACTAACACACTGGAGAAAAATGGAGAGAACTTCATTTTAAAATTACATTCATATTTATATTCTTATAATAAGATATTGTCACTACTTTATCAGGACATAAATAATAAGCAATTTCAAAGAAAAAAGGAACCCAAGGTCTACAACAGACAATGAGAGCTAAAAATTCCTGAATTTACTTGTAGTAATTAATCAAGAACATAATGTGCCTTCATGAGGAAAATCAAAACGTATTAATGTTGAAAATGTAGAGAGGAAGTGAGGGAGAGAAGACTGGAATGAGAGAGAGAGCTGTGTCTGCTGTCACAGAACTGAAATTCCAACTGCTAAGGAGGTTGAGCAGGAGAGTTCCAAATTTAAGACCTGCCTGGGCTAAAATGTGAGCCAAGGACAGTTGGGTAAAGTTTGTATAACTCTGTTTCAAAATAGAAATATTAACAGCATACCAGGAATACTGTCCAGTGGTATGGTGCTTGGTCGAGCATATGAGCAAACCTCAGATATGATCCAGTGAAACTCAATTTTACCTTTGCTTCTTTCAAATGAACTGAATTAGTTTGGGCAAAGCAAAAATTATATATAATTGTATATGATTTATGCATGTATACATGTGAAGAGTTAGCATGTATATTGTACAAACTTTAGAAAGAGGAGCAAGAGAGTGTAATAATGGGAAATGAGAAAGGATGGAATGTAGATAGAAGGACACAAGTGTCATGAAAGAGAATATAAAGCTAAATGAGTTCCATCTCCATCATAGCTGAAACTTCTTTTTAATTCCTTTACCATTACCATAATAGGAGTCAGACATGATTAGATACTGAATATATTTGTCTCACTGATGCACTTAGAAAAAGTTTCTTTTGTTTTTTTAATTTTATTTTGGAGAGGGATTTTGTGACCTAAATTCTCACTCTTTTCCTTTTGTTTAAAACCATATAAAAATCATTGTATTATGGTATAATTTATCATATAAATTATTTTGCTACACACAAAGTACAGTATGGTTTATTTTATTTTACTTTTTTAAAGGATAAATCTCTTCTACATGAGGTGAATTCTGACCAGTTATTACAACATCTTTGGCCACAGGCAGTCAAGTACTCAACACACTTTCATCCTGAACCAAATGTAGCACAATGTTTCAGGTGAGTGTCTTCCCAAGTTAGAAATAGAAGGATTTTGCATAAGGGAAACCCCAAGAATTGGGAGGAAAAGACCATCTGAATGACAGTTAATTAGATGGTTCCAGTTAAGTAATAAATTACTGCCACTTAAAGTGGTTGCAGTGATATCAGAGAGAATAAGTGTTTGCAGCTACCATCTGAGAGTGGGCTCTGTGCTTGCTAGAGATGGGAAAGGGTGGACAGAAGGGTGGGGCTTGATGTTGACCATGCAGCATTTGAGCCTATTAAAAACAAGAGGAAAAGTAACAACTTCGCTCTACAACAGACAAGGATGATACTTAAAAATTCAAGAGAAGGTTCATGAATTGGGCACTGTGTTCTCCTGTGGAACCTTGAACTCCCTGACTCGTTCTTGCCTCTATTTTATTTTTTTAACCACAACAGGGTAGGTATTATTCTAGTGCAACTTTTATTAACTGGACTCTCTGAACAAGTATAGGAAGAATCAGAGCTGATAGTTACTCAATTGTCAAAACCATTAACTTGCTTTTGTTATTCTGTTTTTAAGACCCTTTTAAAAAACCAACTAACTGTACATGATATTTCAAAGACAATAAGGCATTTTTTTTCCAATCCTCACATTTAATTTCTAGATATTTGTTTGGGGGAGGCATTTTAAATTGTTAATCTATAGTTATGCTGCCCAGAGTTCATGAAGTTCCTACCAAGTTTTGTAACACAGTCCTTTATAATTTAGCATATAGTCAAATTTTGTGTTTTAAATTTGTTTTCTTTAGGGGTTATACACAACATACAGATAATGGACAACATATAGGTTCAGAAAGTACATAAATGTATGGGATCAACTATGTTGATAAACTTGTGACTGAGATGTTTCCCAAATAAGGCCCCCGTCTGTTTATTCCCCTGAAATGAGCAGGCCTTTTATTCCTTCCAAAAGTTGGGTGGATATTGATTCCTCTTTGTCAGAGATAACCTAGGGATCAAAAGAATGATTTTGGTGTGGCACTGTTAACAAATTCAAAGCTTTACTTTTGTTAGACTTGGCTGCTTCCACTTATGCTCAGGGAAACAGCCAAGGAGGCCTCAACAGTATGGGACTAGCCTGGTACTTGAGGAAATGTTTGAGGAAATGTTCTCTATGAAGAGAAGAGGAAAACATGGTTAACAGTGCACCAAGCATTCCATATTGAGTGATGTTTCTCATACCTCCCAAGCCTTTTGGAGGGAGCTGGTCTAATGAGAGCCACAGCTTACAACACATGCATCTGAAGATATATCCATGATCCCAACCTGAACTTGTGACCTTAACCATTGTGAGGGGTAGACACTTATGTGTAACTAAAATGAACACGATGATCTATAATATATTTTGTCTGTTTAACCTATTATTTGGTATGAAATCCAGATAATGCTCTTCTGTTTTGACTGTGAATTTACTCATCTCTCTCCCAAATTGTATCAGTATCTGCTTTGCAGTTTTAAGATAACATTCCAGTTATATTGATAACATACTGGTTAATATATAGAAAGAGCTTACTATTTTACCAGACATTCTAATAAGAACTATATCTACCTTTAACATTCCAGGAGGCAGATAATAGCTCCTGATTTTACAGTGACTGCACTGGATGAGGAAAGGAGACTGGAAGCAGCTGCTTGTTGGTTGTTTTCATTTGTCTAATGCCATGCCTCAAGCAGAAAGCAGTGTTGGGATCTGAATTCAGATCACCGAAAAGCTGGTGCCTGTTCTCTTAGTCTTGATTTTCTAATTTTTATTGATTTCTTTGTTTTTATACATTTTAATCAATATTCTGTCTTTCATCAAATCATCACATTTCTAGTTTACAAAAAAAATCTTTTTTTTTTTTTTTGGTTTTTTGAGACAGGGTTTCTCTGTGTAGCTTTGCGCCTTTCCTGGAACTCACTTGGTAGCCCAGGCTGGCCTCAAACTCACAGAGATCCGCCTGGCTCTGCCTCCCGAGTGCTGGGATTAAAGGCGTGCGCCACCACCGCCCGGCTACAAAAAAAATCTTTTATTTTCTATTATGCCTATGTGTTTCTTTCACATTCAGATCTTTAAAATTGCATCTAAGAGGTCCAAAATTAGATCCAAAATGAAATTTTAAACATCCAACTAGCAATCCCTTTCCATTTCATTCACAATTGTTTTTTTCTCAAGTTTTGCAAGTTAGTACTATTTTTATCATAGAGTTGATAGTTTATATGTTTATATTTTACTAATAACAATGGGCAACCATGCTTACGCTTTTGCCAAGGGGAAAATCTTGGCATTATTAATTCCCTATGAAAGTTAGCTATGGTAAGTGATACTTATATGGGAGTTGTAGAGGACCTGCAATGTGTGTATATGCACATCATCTCTCCAAAGTAGAATTTGCAATTCTTGGTCAAACCTAGTTTTCATCTTACATGCTTTGTTGTGTCTAGATAGTTTATTATTTTTAACTATCTAAATTCCTTGGTTTTATACATGCTTACACAAATAGTTAATTTTTACATGTCTTCTTTTAATTTCCATTGTTTGATCCTGAGCTGTGAGGATTTATGAAGCCACACACAGAGAGGTGCAGAAGGAGGGAGCACATAATATTGATGCTTCTGCTGAAGTGAGTCTGCTGGTCTTAGCTAAGGCAAGAGACTACCGGGCTATATTGAGTCACATATTGAAAGCAGTTCTATAGCATCTGACATTGTGTTTACTATGAGTTGGTGCTTGATCACATGATGCAGAATCCTAGAAAAACCTGCAGAATAAAGGTATGGTACTGTTTCCTGGGTTAATTGCCTTCCCTTGAATAAGTGAAGTCTTACTTCTACATCATGGATGCTATGACTTCACTTATTCAAGGGAAGGCCATATAAATAACTAGAAGTTACAATCATGGAATCACAGAATGGTTCTGGGTGATTGTGCTGGTCTAAGTTCTCATTTCCTAAATAAGAAATCTCAGTGGAAATCTCTGGCTTTTTAATGATATTAATACTAATATTTAGGTACTATCAAATTCTAGACACAGTTTTCAATGAGGATATACAGAGGTAAGTTGCATACAACATTTAGGGATTTCAAGTGTGGTGTAGGAGATAAGCTAAGGATCAGAGCAAAAGTGTTGAAATCAGATGTGTAAATACTAGAGAAACAGAAAGAAGCACACACGCAGTCTGCCTGTGTCACCATGGGATATTAGACAACTCTTTGGACAAAAGTGACACTAGAAGAACATCCTGAGTGCAGTCACATGGGTGTAAATGATGCAGTCATGTTGTGTGAGAGACTTCCAGAGGAGATACAGCACATTCACCTATCTACATTTCCAGATATGGAACCCACAACATCCCAAAGCATCAGTTGTACCAGATGCAGCCTAGTGAACCAATGACTTCTTGGTATGTGTACTAACAGGAGCGTGGGTGAGGGGTTACTCACAGGAGCTTCAATGAATCAAAGCCAACCGTGGCTTCAGAAAGCCCACCCTTCGAAGGCTGATGATTCATGAGTGCCACAACCTTGCGAGGCCATGAACAATTTGCTGACAGCTTGTACCTAGGAGAATCCCTTAGCAGCATGGCTCATCAGTCTCTTGCTCCAGCAGTCGTTTGCTGCTTCTGAAAACTGAGGGGGCTCTTTTAGAATTTTGCAAATTTCAGCTTTCTTAGACATGAGAAGTTTGTTTTCTTTCTGAGTATCACAAGCCTCATTGATCTCTCCTGGACAGAGTGTTTCCTTTAAAAAAAAAAAAAAAAACCTGCAATATAATAAAGCAGAAAGAAGGCCTCGCTTGAATCACAGAGGTACATTTTCTTCTCTTAAATTTGTGATTGTGTCTGATTTCTACTTGGTGACATAATATTCACAGCAAAAAGAAGGCTGAAAATAAGCAAGTTATAGAGAGAAACTGGGTCAGTCAGATGAAAAGGTCAAAACTCAAATGTAGGAGCAAAGGTGGATTTTTTTTATTTAAGAATTTTTTTATTTGTTTTACATACCAACCACAGATCCCCTTCTCATCCCTACTCCAGCTTCCCTGTCTGGCACACCCTCCATCCCATCCTCTGAAAGTGTAGGGCCTCCCATGGGGAGTCAGCAAATCCTGGTTCATTCAGTTGAGGTAGAACCAAGCCCCTCCCCCTGCATCTAGGTGAGCAAGGTATCAGACCATAGGTGATGGGCTCCAAAAAGCCAGCTTATGCACCAGGGTTAGATCCTGATCCCACTGCAAGGGGCCCCTCAAACAGACCAAGCTACTCAATATATAGAAGGTGTAGTCCGGTCCTATGCAGGCTCCATAGCTGTCGATCTAAAGTTTGTGAGTTCCCACGAGCTTGGTTCAGTTGTCTCTGCAGATTTCCCCATCATGATCTTGAACCCCCTCTTGCTCATATAGTCCCTCTTACCTTTCTTTGATTGGATTCCTGGAGCTCAGCCTGGTGCTTGGCTGTGGATCTCTGCATCTGCTTCCATCAGTTACTGAATGAGGGCTCTTTGATGCCAGTTAGGGTAATCACCAGTCGGATTATCAGGTAAGCCAGCTCAGGCACCCTCTGCACTATTGCTAGTAGTCTAAGCTAGGGTCATCCTTGTGGCCTCCTGAGAATTTTCCTAGCACTAGGTTTTTCCCTAACCCCATGATGTCTCCCTCTATGAAGATATCTTTCACTGCTCTCCCACTCCATCCCTTCGCTAGCTCAACCATCCCATTTCCTCATGTTCTCACCCTCCATCCCCTGTCTTCTATTCCCCCCACCCCATCCCCTGTTTTCCCTGGAGATCTCATCTATTTCCCTTCCCATGGTGATCTATACTTCCCTCTTAGAGTCATCCTTGTTAGCTAGCTTCTCTGGAGCTGTGGATTGGAGTCTGATTATCCTTTGCTTTACATCTAGTATCTACTTATGAGTCAGTATATGCCATGTTTGTCTTTCTGAGTCTGGATTACCTCACTCAGGATGATATTTTCTAGTTCCATCCATTTGCCTGCAAATTTCATGATGTCATTGATTTTTATAGCTGAGTAATACTCCATCGTGTATATGTACCACATTTTCTTTATTCATTGTTTGATTGAGGAGCATCTAGGTTGTTTCTGGGTTCTGGATATGACGAATAATGCTGCTATGAGCAAGTGTCCTTGTGGTATGATTGAGCATGCCTTGGGTATATGCCCAAGAGTGGTATCATTGAGTCTTAAGGTAGATTGATTCCCTATTTTCTGAGAAGTCAACATATGGATTTCCAAAGTGGCTGTACAAGTTTATACTCCCACCAAAAGTGTAAGAGTGTTCTCCTTGCTCTATATCCTCTCCAACATAAACTGTCATCAGTATTTTTATCTTAGCCATTTTGAGAGATGTAAGATGGTATCTCAGAATCATTTTGATTTGAATTTCCCTGATGACTAAGGATGTTGAGCAATTCCTTAAGAGTCAATAAGTCACTAAGGCCGTTTGAGACTCTTCTGTTGAGAATTCTCTGTTTAGATCTGTAACACATTTTTAACTGGTTTGTTTGGTATTTTGATGTCTAGATTTTTGAATCTTTTATGTATTTTGGAGATCAGCCCTCTGTCAGATGTGCGGTAGGTCTTTTCCCATTCTGTAGGCTGTCTTTTGTCTTGTTTACCATCATTTGCCCGACAGAAGCTTCTCAGTTTCAGGAGGTCCCATTTATTAATTGTTGCTCTCAGTGTTTGTGCTACTGGTGTTATATTTAGGAAGTGGTCTCCTGTGCCAAAGCATTCAAGGATGCTTCTTACTTTCTCTTCTATCAGGTTCAGTATAACTGGATTTATACTGAAGTCTTTGATCCACTTGGACTTGAGTTTTGTGCATGGCCATAGATATGGATCTATTTGCAATTGTCTACATGTTGACATCCAGCCAGCACCATTTGTTGAAGATACTTTCTTTTTTTCCATTGTATAGTTTTGGCTTCTTTGTAAAAAAATAAGGTGTTCATAGGTGTGTGGGTTGATGTCAGGGTCTTCAATTTGATTTTATTGGTCTACAAGTTGGTTTTTAGGCCAATATGTGTGGGATGACTCATCCCTAACAGGCTTGAGAGCCAGCCCGCCCAAACAAGTAAAAAAGATACTTTCTGAGAGCCAACCTGGGTCTGCCTAAGGGCCTTAGCAACTGCAGCTGGAACATAATCTGGAGATGACCTGGACCAATGAGAGGCAGCCATGTCACACCAGCAGATGCATATTCATCAGACCTCTCCTCAGGGTGGGATAGAGGGTATATAAGGCTTGCCTCTTCCTGAATAAACTGAGCTTGTTGTTTCGACATTCTCCCAGAGTCTGTGTGTTTTGACTCTGTGCCTACGTGCCCCCCGCCCCCTGCAAAAGGAACAACAGCACAGGACCCTGCTACAAATATGAAGCTGTTTTTATTGCTATAGCTCAATAGTAGAGCTTAAAGTCAGGGATGGTGATGCCTCCAGAGGTTGTTTTATTGTACATGATCATTTTAGCTATCCTAAGTTTCTTATTTCTACATATGAAGGTGAATGTTGTTCTTTCAAGGTCTGTGAAGAATTGTGTTGGGATTTTGATGGGGATTGCATTGAATCTGTAGATTGCCTTTGGTAAGATTGCCATTTTTATTATGTTGGTTCTACCTATCCATGAGCATAGGAGATTTTTCCTTTTTCTGATATTTTCTTCAATTTCTTTCTTCAAATACTTAAAGTTGTTGTCATACAGGTCTTTTACTTGCTTAGTTGGAGTTACCCCAAGGTATTTTGTATTATTTGTGGGTATTATAAAGGATGAGATTTCTCTGATTTCTTCCTCGGCACTTTTATCATTTGTATATAGGAGAACTGATTTTTTTTAAGGTAATCTTGTATCCTACCACATTACTGAAGGTGTTTATCAGATGTAGGAGTTCTCTGGTAGAATTTTTGGGGTCACTTATGTATATGATCATATCGTCTGCAAGTAGATAAAGTTTGACTTCTTCCTTTCCAATTTGTATCCCCTTGATCTCCTTTTGTTTTCTTATTGCTCTAGGTAGAACTTTGAGTACTATATTGAATATATATGGGGAGAGTGGCCAGCCTTGACTTGTTCCTGATTTTAGTGGAATCGCTTTGAGTTTTTCTCCATTTAATTTGATGTTGGATATTGGCTTGCTATAAATTGCCTTTACTATGTTTAGCATGTTTCTTGTATTCCTGGTCTCTCTAAGACCTTTATCATGAAGGGGTATTGGATTTTTTCAAAGGCTTTTCAGCATTTAATGAGATGATCATGTGCTTTTTTTCTTCCAGTTTATTTATATGGTGGATTACTTTGACAGATTTTTGTATGTTAAACCATCCCTGCATCTCTGGAATGAAGCCTACTTGATAATGGTGGATGACTTTTTTGATGTATTCTTGGATTTGGTTTGCCAGTATTTTATTGACTATTTTTGCATCAATGTTCATGAGAGAGATTGATCTGTAATTCTCTTTCTTCATTGCATCTTTGTGAGGTTTGTGTATTAGGGTAACTGTAGCCTCATAAAAAGAGTTGCCAATGTTCCTTCTGTTTCTATCTTGTAGAACAATTTGAGGAGTACTGGTATTAGCTCACCTTTCAAATTCTAGTAGGATTCTGCACTGAAACCATCTGGCCATGGGCTTTTTTTGATTAGGAGACTTAACAGCTGCTTCTATTTCCTTAGGGCTTGTAGGTCTATTTAAATTGTTTGTCTGGTCTTGATTTAATTTTCGTATGTGGTACCTATCCAGAAAATTTTCTATTTCTCTTAGATTTTCTAATTTTGTGGGGTACAGATTTTTTGACCTGATGATTCTCTGGATTTCCTCATTGTCTGTTGTTATGTCTCCCTTTTTGTTTCTGATTTTGTTAATTTGGATATTCTTTCTCTGCCTTTTGGCTAGTTTGGATAAAGGTTTGTCTGTCTTGTTGATTTTTCTCAAAGAACCAACTCTTTGTTTCATTTATTCTTTGTATTGTTCTCTTTGTTTCTATTTTATTGATTCCATTCCTCTATTTGATTATTTCCTGTTCTCTACTCCTCCTGGGTGGGTTTGCTTCTTTTTGTTCTAGATCTTTCAGGTGTCCTGTTAAGTTGCTAATGTGAGATTTCACCAACTTCTTTATTTCGGCATTTAGTGCTATGAAGTTGCCTCTTAGTACTGCTTTCTTAGTGTCCCATAAGTTTGAGTATATTGTACATTCATTTTCATTGAATTCTAGAAAATCTTTAATTTCTTTCTTTATTCCTTCCTTAACCCAGTTGTGAATCATTCCAGTATTATTCAGTTTCCATGACTTTATAGGCTTTCTGTAATTTCTGTTGTTGTTGAATTCTAACTTTAAGCCATGGTGATCTGATAAAATCCAGGGACATATTCCATTTTTTTTTTTATCTGTTGAGATTTGCTTTGTGACTGAGTATGTGGCCAATTTTAGAGAAGGTTACATGGGGTGCTGAGAAGAATGAATATTTTTTTGTGTGTTTGGGTAGAGTGTTCTATAGATGTCTATTAAGTCCATTTGAGTCATACCTTCTGTTAGTTTCCTTATTTCTCTGTTAAGTTTCTGTCTGGCAGATCTGACCATTGGTTAGAGTAGAGTGTTGAAGTCTCCCCCTATTATTGTGTAGGGCTTGATGTGTGATTTATGCTTTAGTAAATTTTTTTACATATGTTACTGCCCTTGTATTTGGGTCATAAATGTTCAGAATTGAGACTTCATCTTGAGGGATTTTTTTCTTTGATGAAAAAATGTACTGTCCTCGATTTCTTTTGATCAATTTTAGTTTGAAGTTTTTTGGTTAAATATTGTGATAGCTACACCAGCTTGCTTCTTAAGTCCATTTGTTTGGAAAGTCTTTTTCCCAACCCTTTACTCTGAGGTAGTGTCTGTCTTTGAAGTTCAGATATTCTTCTTGTATGCTGCAGAAGGATGGATCCTGTTTTCATATCCATTCTGTTAGCCTGTGTCTTTTATAGGTAAATTGAGTCCATTTATATTAAGGGATATTAATGACCAGTGATTGTTCATTCCTGTTATTTCTTGGTGGTAGTCTCTCTCTCTCTCTCTCTCTCTCTCTCTCTCTCTCTCTCTCTCTCTCTCGTGTGTGTGTGTGTGTGTGTGTGTGTGTGTGTGTGTGTGTGTTTCCCTTCTTTGGGATTTGCTGGTGTGGGATTATCTTTTGCCT
Organism: Peromyscus eremicus; assembly: GCF_949786415.1. Taxonomy (NCBI): domain Eukaryota; kingdom Metazoa; phylum Chordata; class Mammalia; order Rodentia; family Cricetidae; genus Peromyscus; species Peromyscus eremicus. The sequence continues at coordinate 108,146,523 of NC_081417.1, read as the reverse complement.
GTGTTTTCATGGGTGCATCTAACTTCGTTAGGTTGAATTTTTCCTTCTAGTGCTTTTTATAGGGCTAGATTTGTGGATAAGTATTGTTTAAACCTGGTTTTGTCATGGAATATCTTGTTTACTCTGTCTATGGTGAGTGAAAGTTTTCCTGGGTATAGAGCTAGCATCCATGGTCTCTTGGTGTCTGCATAATATCTGTCCAGGACATTCTGGCTTTCAGTCTCCATTGAGAAGTGGGTATTATTCTGATGGGTCTGCCTTTATAAGTTACTTGACCTTTTTTCTTTGCAGCTCTTAATATTCTTTCTTTATTCTCTATGTTTAGTGGTTTAATTATTATGTAACAGGGGGACTTTTTTGGGGGCAGAGGATTCAGTCTATTTGTGTTCTGTAAGCTTTTTGCATCTTCATAGGCATTTCCTTCTTCAGGTTGGGAAAATTTTCTTCTGATTTTGTTGAATATATATTCTATGCCTTTGAGCTGCTATTCTTTTTTTTTCTATCCCTATTATTCTTAAGTTTGGTTGTTTCATGGTGTCCCAGATTTCATGAACATTTTGTGTTATGACTTTGTTGACTTCAATGTTTTCTTTGATTGATGAATCTATTTCCTCTGTTGTATCTTCAATGCCAGAGATTCTCTCTTCCATCTCTTGCATTCTGTTGGTTATGCTTGCATCTGTAGTTCCTGTTCATTTAATCAGATTTTCCATTTCCAGCCTTCCCTCAGTTTGTGTCTTCTTTTTTGCCTCTATTTCAGTTTTCAAATCTTGAACTGTTTCCCTCACCTGTTTGATTGCCTTTTCTTGGTTTTCTTTAAGGGATTTATTGATTTTTTCCAATTTTTTGTTTGTCTTTTCCTCAATTTCTTTAAGGCAATATTTCATTTCCTCTTTAAAATCCTCTATCATCTTCATAAAGGTTTTTTTTAAGGTTGTTTTCTTTTGGTTCTTCTACATTGGAATGTTCAGATCTTGTTGTTGTAGAACTGCTAGGTTCTGGTGGTGCCATATGCTCTTTATGTTGTTGAATATATTCTTGGCATTTACCCATCTCTTCCTCTAATTGGTGTAAGTGATGTTTGTGTCATAGAGAGCTACTGGGGTCTCAGTGGATGGGTTTGGGGGATGGAATGGGACTTGTAGATTCCAGGGTCCAATGAGTGATCATGATGGGAAGGCCTGCCCACAAAAGTCTTACCTACTGGCCTGCAAATGAGGCTGCAATGGTTGGGGGGGCACAGGTTGTGCCTTGAGGCCTAGGGTCTAGAAACTGGGCTGCCCCACTGGGAGAAGAGTTACTTACCTCTTCGTCCAATCAGAGCTGTCAGAGTCTGTGTCTCAGGGAGCAGCTGAGGTCTCACTGGGTGGGGAGGTTGTGGGGTAGGAACTAGTGGTGAGTTTGGGGGACAGAGTCGGCCTTATAGAATACAGGGTCCTATGAGTGTTGGTGGCAGGAAGGCCTGCCCACAGGAGTCTTGCCTGCTGGCCTGCAATTCACAAAGGTGGATTTTTAAATATAATAATATTTGTCTTTATAAAGGTCATAGTAACTGTAGTTAACAATATCCATTATAACCAGGACCCCCACATAGGCAGTGGAAGTGGGAAGACAGAAGACTTCTCTGGGTCATCTGTGAAGTAGAACAAAGAGGCATGATGACCAAACAAATGTGAGAGATGAGATAAAGGGGAAAACTTTAAAATTACTGAACAAGGGACCAGTAGTCAGTACTGTGACTATGAGATTATGAGAATATAAGCCATAGTTTTGGACAGAAGAAGAAATTTAGAACAAAGAGAATAGTTACTTCCAAGAGGCATTCTGTAGTTATCATTTGGAGCTTAGTGAAGACATCTGCAGATTCTTGTCACATCTCTTTTATGTAGAGAAGTACTGAGGAAACATCATTTGAACTTTATATAAAGGGAGAAAGTCAAGGGCAACAAAACATATAGCCAAAGGGAGAGAAAAACATGGGGCAACTTGAAAAGGGTGGCAATGTTAGAAATGAGAAACCAAAGAAAATTCATAAAGTAAACAAAGTGATATTTGAAAACGGGCCATGGTCAAGTGTGATGGCTAGTGTTTTCTCAACTTCACACCAGCTGGGACCATTTTGAAAGAGGGAAATTCATTCGGGTAAATACCTCTACCAGATTAGCCTTTCAGCAAACCTGTAGTACATTTTCTTGATTAATGGTTGTTGTGATAGGGCTCAGCCCACTGTGGATAGTGTTTCCCTGGGCAGGTAGTTCTGGATGGCTTAAGAAAGAAGGCTGAGCAAGCCATGAGGACCAAGCCAGTGAGAAGCATTCTTCCATGTCCTCTGCATCAGTTCCTGTCTCCAAGTTTCTGCCATGGATTTCCTCAGTGATAGAGTGTGATCTGAGCATTGTTAGCAGAACAAACCCTATCCTCCCTAAATTTCCTTTAATCATAGTGTTTTAGTCTCAACAATAGAAATCTTAATTAATACACGAGGGTCCAATATTGCAGAAATGTCCAGAAAGACAAGATTTGTAATAGATATCCTGAGACATTTGAGATATTACTGAAAATGCCTCTAGAACAATTTCAATACATAGTATATTATAGGTGGGAGTTTTTCTGTGTCCTGGGTGGGGGTGGTCAGGACAAATATCTCCCCCTCCAGGCCCCCAAGTAAGCACACAGAGGCTTATATTAATTATAACTGCTTGGCCATTAGCTCAGGCTTATTACTGACTAGCTCTTACACTTAAATTAACCCATAATTCTTATCTATGTTTAGCCATGTGGCTTTGTACTTTTTCTCAGTTCTGCCTTCACATCTTGCTTCCTCTGTGTCTGGCTGGTGACTCCTGACTTTGCCTTCCTCTTCCCAGAATTCTCCTCTGCTTGCCCCGCCTATACTTCCTGCCTGGCATTTTATTTATCAACCAATCAGAGCAAGACATATTCATAGCATACAGAATGATATCCAGAGCAAGACATATTCATAGCATACAGAATGATATCCGACAGTACCTTCCATTTTCTGTCTAGTTAAAAAGGAAGGTTTTAACTTTAACATAGTAAAATTACATATAATAGAACAGTAATCAAGCAGGAATTACAGTTATAATATCTAGTCTATTTATATTTGGCAAAATTAAAGAAAATATTCTATCTAGTCTTCAACTACATCAATGACCCCAGAAGGATATAATATTACCTCAGTAAACAGGAAGTGCTATGTACGCAGCTTCCAAAATCTAGAATGACAGAGACAGCTGGCTATCTGGACAGTTACCCAAAATTTCTCTGCAACATTGGGACATCCATCTTCAGCCCATAGGCCTATGGTTTATTAGTTGCTCCTCTGTGTGTCCTGTAGAATATCTGGCAGTCTCCTCTGTGAAGCAGGAACCTGAAGGATCATCTTGTCTTACAAACTTCAGTGGTCACCTTCCTATGGGTCCTGCATGTCCAATTTATACAACATTTTTTCAAGCAGTCCAAGAGAGAACAGTTTCTTGCTCAAATGACTGTTTTTGCCAAGAAGAAGATAAATCCATATGGAGTGTCTTTGTAGCCCATCATCTTCCTTGAAGTAACTGGTGCTGCCAGGAGCAAATGTGTCTCATTGTCCAGAAAGTCTAAGTTTTGAAAACATTTTAAATGCTATATTCTGTAGGTCTTCGAAGTGTTTGAAGATTACCTATCTATCTGAAATATATCTATGTATACCGAGAAAACAAACATGACTATAAGTTTTACTGTCATAGAAGACTAATTATTAATCTGTATTTCTCAACTATAACTACAATTGAAATATACCTTTGTATATTTAGAAAAACTTAACAAGCATGACTATAAGTTTGATTATAATGGATGACTAATTATTAATCTGTATTTCTTAATTATACATTACAATTTCAAATGAGCTGCATAAGCATAATACCTTAAATAAGAGTAGAAATATATATACAGTATAACAAAATTAACTTTAAATTTGTAATAAACTAAAATCTATGCCAATGTAAAACATTTTAAGCAAGTTGATGCTCTTTAAAAGTAGATTCAATAATCTACCCTTTCATTCTATCATATCTATGTCACTACATAGAATCAGAACCTTTTTTTGAGAGCATATTGACTTAGATACCAATATGTTCAAATTCAATAATCACTTTAAGAATCTTGCCTGAGGGAAAAAAGGAGAAAATAAAGCCAAAATCCTGTAGGGTCAGTGAAAGGTTTTACTATGATAAAGATTTTAGTGAATGTATATTATAATGAGGGAGACTAAAGAGAGATGCAGAGAAAGGAAGAAACTATATAGACTATGAGCCAAATGAGAAATGAAACAAGAAGTTCAAGTCACAGGTTGGAGGGTACCTGTAGCCAAGAATTACAGCCTGCCAAACAATAATGTAAGGGATAGGTTAGGATGGTTGCATATAAATTTTATAGATTGGTTATGAGAAACTGAAAATACATTGAACAGTTGGGTTTACATTATGATATGCAAGACAACTGTAGGAGAAATAACAAATATTTATTTTATTTCATCTCCAAATAGCCCCCATTAAATGATAAGCAGTTCTCAACTTTATGGCTGAAATAGTTTCAAAGCACAGTGAGAAAATTCTCACTTATCCACACTCATCAAGAATTATACACATAAAATCTGTGCTTTTTTTCACAATTAAAAGATTTTATAGACATTTAGTAACAAATTCAAATGCAGCTCCTCACCTCCTCATTTATTTGGTAATTAAAAAGAAACAATCTGTTATATTTCAAAACTGAAGGTAAATTTTATATTTCACAGAATATTGGACAACAATGTCATATGCCGCAATAACAATGAGTTACATCTTTGTTCTTTATTTCTTCAGGATATGTTACATTTAAAAATATATTACAATTATAACTAAGATTTTGAAAAAATAGACTGATCAGTCAGAGTGATGAGCAACATCTGAAACACAGAGAAAGACAAAATACTGCAAATGAGAAGTCTTGGTGTTTGAACAAATACCCAACCATGTCATTGCTGGTATGAGAGCTCTGAAAAGCTATTAACCCTTATATATATATTATATTAAGTAGAGCTGAAGAAATATGGGAATGGAAGAAAAATACAAACACATTGAGATGGGATTTATACTCAATGATCAATAGAGAGTATATGGAAAAAGAATTGCTTCTTAGACTTCTGTACACTATTCGCAGGTATGAATCACACTTTGTGAGCTTAACCATAATTCTCTGAGAACTAGTTTTAATTGAAACACTGTTCTATCTGCATAACATTCAAAAGAAGTGTTATCTAACCTGGATAGATTGGCAATGGCAATTTACCAGAGAAGAGAGCAAATTTTCAAGTTAAGGACACAAATGTGGAACTTTGAGAAGTTGCTGAATGATTCTGAGCTTTTATTTATTTATCTGTAATTACAGATCATTCTTTGTGGGGAAGAGTAGGAAGCCCTGAGAGAATGAAATCCTTGGTAAATGTGTGTATTAGACATGAGACAGCCATGTCAAGGAGTTCAGTCACAAGAGAAAATGGCAGAACCTCTGCCTCTGCCCCACAAGGCTCAAAAGGATAACACAGCCTTTCTTTCATCCCTGAATTGCTACTGATAGTATGTGCTTCCTCTTCATGAATATGTAGGTCCTGAAGACTGATTCTGCACAAAGACTACTCCTGTTGATATCTACTGAACCTACTGAACCTGCCTCCTTGTTCAGTTGAGTGCAATAACCCTGCTTCTGTTCAACTGGGTAGAATAAACACACTGAGCTTCTGGAATGCTGAGCCTTCTCCATCAGAGAGGCCAGTATGTTTGATCCCAGCTTTTCTGTGTGTGCCTGTCTTTTCTTCATTCCCTTGCCATTCCAGTCAGGTTAAGTCCCAGAGCCATCAAGGATTTAGCAGTTTGTAATGTTTACTTTGAAGCATTATTGTTAAGATTTGAATTAATTAATGTATAGTGAGAAGCATAGATATATCACATAAAAATACAGAGATGTCACATTTAAAAATGCTCAATAAGTTGTTCTTAATGATTATCAACTCAGGAAAATGTTCAAACCATCGTCTTAAAGAACACTGTGGAAGTATTAACTTCAAGATAATATTTTGCTAATAAACTTCTGTCCATTAAAGTAAAGAATTCCGGAGATTACTGAGTAGTTCATATTGAAAAATAATCTCCTGACTGGAGATTCCGGCTTGTTATTTTATAATATAAAGATGGTGTAAATGTTTATATTAACTCATTTCCATAAGTCAACAATTATTCAATGTCTATACCTTCAAGCTTGTATTTATTTTGCAAGTATATATTCCAGCTGAGATGATTACGAAGAGGAAGCTGACATATACCTTTCTAAATCTTGTGTACTTTAAATAGAAAATCAAAAGCAGACAGTCCTCACTTTTCTCAGCTTGATAAATGCAGTTTTCAGTTACTGCAGATTGGTTAAATATCACAAGTCCACAAACAGTTGCCTGATTTTTACCACCATGTTCAAACTGCAAGTGTACTCCATACTGCTGCTTAATCTGTCCTCAAACCACATCAGTAACCAATGTGCATCATGATCAGTGACAAATCACAAGTTTTTAAAAGTCTGTCAGTGATTGGTCATGATGTATCTGTCCTTTGGTTTGTGCATAGATAGCAAGGCATGTAATGTGTCATCTCCTTATCATTTAATAACAAGTCCATGTGACATTTTATGAAAATAGATCTTCACAAAAGAAAATAGACACAGAATTTGAATTAGATGTGCAAAAGTAGTCACCATTTAGTGCCTGATAAAGCTGGTATTCTATAGTCATGCAACCAGAGAAATGAAGACAAACTTTATTGACAGGAATGAAGTGTGGTGAAAAGGTGATATAAAAATGGAAATGATTCCAGCCAAAATGTTAAAGAAACTCTAGTGATACTCCATCATGTTAAAAATGTCAAGAATCAAATTTCAGAAACTTTTCCAAACTTTTAAAAGAAGGATGGTGTTTTGGAAGCCTCTGGGGTGGGGTCTGGTGGGGTGGGGGGGAATATACTTACTTTGCATGAAAACAAATGACAATCAATGTTAAAGGGAGAGGTGTAAAGGAACCCTTAGACAGTGCTGGTAACACTGGAAGCTGGTGTAGCCACTATTGAAATTAGTAGGGCAATCCCTCCAAAACTGAAAATAGGTCTGTCATATGACTTAGCTATAAAGGTATATAGCCAAAGGAACATAAGCCAACGTCCCACAAAGGTACTTACATATCCATGTTTGCTGCTGCATTATGTACAATAGCCAGGATAGATACCCAAACTAGATGACCACCAACAGACACATAAAGAAGATATGGTATGTACATCTACATGTATGGCATTAAATTTTGTTAAGTTGTAATGCATGAAATTATAACATTATGTTCAGGAATATGCACATAAACAGAGATCATGCTAATCCAAATAATCCAGACACACAGAGACACTATCAAGCTTTTCCTCATATGTGGAAGGAGAAAAGTAGAAAGATGGGGATAAAGGGTTGGGGTGAGCAATGGGGGGGGGGAGAATCTTTGCAATATACAATGATGTATATGTTTAAGAATATCAATATTAATATCATTACTTTGTATACTAATGAAAACTTTAATGAGAGAGAAGGCATCTTGTAAAGGTGGAAATTTAAAAATATATATTTGAAGAAATCAACCAGTATAATAAAAGCATTATTGTTAGTGACAGTCACACTGTCTCAGTAAGAACAGGTGAATAAAAATTTTCATTATTTAGTAAAAAATGTGTCACTTTTTTTCAGATTAAAATAAAATGAGACAGTTCCAAGTTGTTTTTCCCCTCCACTGAGAATTTTGACTATTAATAAATGCCAAAATATTTAACCAAATATATTCTTCATTTGTGTTTGTATACTGTTTTTGTATAAGCTAATTCAAATACTTAAATTCTACATTCCTTTAATTGTTATGTTAAAAGCATTTCAATTGGAATAATTGGGTATCTGAATCACAAATCCATAGCATTCGTTCTGTGTAGTAGAGTATTAAGTTACATTTTATGGAAGAAAAAATACAGTTATGTGTTCTTATGGAAGGAGATTAGAGAAAAGAAGAAAAATTACATTATCAAAATTTCAGTAATGAAAATGAAGCCACTGACTCAACAAGATGATGCTACAGTTAAGTTTGGAAACTGATCCTTAGCTATAGGAATCTGGACATTGTAGGTATAAGTTTCTGTCCCACCAGCAACTCCCAAATATCCAACAGCTGCTTCCCAAATAATCGACTCAGATGCTTAATATTACTTATGACTGCTTGGCTAATAGCTCAGGGTTATTACTGACTAGCTCTTACACTTAAATTAACCCATAATTCTTATTTATGTTTAGCCACGTGGCCTGGTACCTTTTCTCTGTATGACATTCTCATCTTGCTTCCTCTGTGTCTGCAGGCAACTCTGACTCTAGCCTTCTTCTTCCCAGAATTCTCCTAGTCTGGCTCTAGCACTCAATATCTTCCTGTCCAGCTATGGGCTTTCTTACTAACAATGAGCATAATCCACAGCAGCACCTTGCTATAACAATGGGGAGAGTAGAGGGGCATTGAGTAATACGTACATTCATCCCTCACCTCCTTAAAAGCAATCACTTTCCTAGTTATTTACTCCTTGAAGTACATTCTGAAAGAAGAAGTACTATAGTATTTAGATATGAACTTCTCTGTCTCTTTGGTTAGTGTTCACCATCCTTCATTATTTAGTAAGAACCTGTGAAGCTGCAACTTCAGGAATGGTGTGCATTCATATATATAATGCTACTCATGTTTCATCTGTAAAAGTGTCAAAGAATAGCAAATCCGGGCTTTTCTTTTTGAGTAAGAAAAAGCTAATGGGGCAAAAGAGTGCTAAATCCCAGCAGATCACATAACAGCAAGGGGATTCTAGCTGTCGCTGGTACAATGTCCTAATTAGTTTTGTTGTGGGAGGAACAGCGTGAGAGAGCTTGATCTTTATTGAAGGCTCTATCTAACTGACTTCGAGTGTAAAATTTATATTGTCTCTGGTAATAGCATCAAGCAACACCGATCTGAACACTGGATGTAATTTATGTTACTATTTAGTGGCTGTGTGTTCTGTTAAAGTCATATTAACAGCATTCCAGTCTTTTTCCCATGATACCTCCTGCACATATTATTCATAACATGCTAGACATTATTTTCTCTACACTCCACTTCAACTTATCTTACAGAAATTTAGTGAAAAAACATTTACAGGTTTCAGAATGTTTTGGCCTTTGATATTAAATGCTAGAAAAACCAGAGGATTAAAAAGATGACATTACTACAGGAGCAATCTATTCACCCTGACAGTTGACTGTCTGGGAAATGGACACAAATTATAAACATATCATCAATGACATATATATTTACAATTAAACCATACAATGCGAATTTCTAGATATTTCTGACAAATCTCTTCTAGCTCATATACTGTGACAAAATAAACTTTAAATACATTTTCAAAGATATATCTCCTTAAGGACCAAATTGGCTTTTTCCACCACAAGTATATGCCAGTGTTCACTTACTATATTAGGTACTAAGAACAGCAGAATAAATGAGGCAAGAGCTTAGTTCTTAAGGAAAGTGTGGTGGTTTGAATGAGAATGGTTCCCATAGGCTCATATATTTGAATGCTTGGTTCCCAGTTGTTGGACCATTTAGGAAAGATTAGAAGATGTGGACTTGTTGGAACACGTGTATTACTAGGGATGAGCTTTGAGATTTCAAAAGCTCAGGACAGGCCCAGCCTAGCCCTCTCTGTGTGTCCTGCCTGTGGATAAAAATATAAGCTCTTAGCTACTGCTCCAGGACTATGCCTGCCTGCCACCATGCTCCCTTTCATGATGATCATAGTCCTCCAAAACTGTAAGCAATTCCCCCCCCAATTAAGTGCTTTCTTTTATAAGTGGCCTTGGTCATGATGCATTTTCACAGCAATGGAACTGTAATTGAGACAGAAAGCATCACATTATTAAAAGAAATATGATAGAATAGTGCTAAGTAATTTCTCAGGATAGTGACAGCTAGGTCAGACATGGTGACACACCTATAATCCAAGACAGGTGGCTGAGGCAGGAAAGCTTTGAATTAAAAGCCAGCCTGTGCTGCATTATAAGAAAGTAAAAAAAAAAAGCTATCAAAAATAATAAACAAACAAATAAATAAAAATACTGAGTGTCTTATAAGAATACAGTATATTTCACTAATTTTTGAGTAAGATGTTTCATATCCTAATTCCCTGCATCCTCTGCTATCTGCAACAACAGAAGACATGACTGGTACCTAGGCAAAGATGCACAGCAGATATTGGGAGACTGAAGAGAGGGTCCATGGGCAGATATCTGCCTTGCGATGGAAAGGCAAGAGGCTAGAAAGCATAATGGATAGAGACAATGTATGTGCTTTCCCCTCTTGCCCTCCTTCTTCTTGCATTTTTTGATTGCTTCCATTGCTACAATGTACTATATGTACTATATGTACTACAATGTACTATATGTACTTTTTATGAGGAGCAAGTGGGGAGTGTCATATTCCTTTAAGGTTGAATGATTTCTAAATGAATTTCTGAGTTTTCTCTGTATCTGGCACTGAGAGAGAGAGAGAGAGAGAGAGAGAGAGAGAGAGAGAGAGAGAGAGAGAGAGAGAGAGAGAGAGAGAGAGAGAGAATCAGTGAAATGATTTGAGACTTCTGCTTCCTCCTCTTTTTCCTCTTCCCACACTTTCTCTTCATCAGATTAAAAGCATGACCCATCATCTGAATAACACAGTTTCCAAAGTATGACTCAGATGACTCAGGCAACACAAGTTCAAGAGACCACGGTAACTTTTTACCTCATCTGTGTTCTTGCTTTAGCAAAAAACAGTACAGAGCAAAACCATACACATGTGTAACTAAAAAAGGAACATTTTTCATTCATAATATTGCAGGTTTTGCCATGGTAGCAAATTAAAAATCTTGTTTGTTCATAACCCTAGAGAGCAGTTTCTCATGTTCATTTCACATTCCTTGAATTTGAAGTTTTCACCATCTGGAAGCAGACTGTTCACCTTGGATAAGAGAAAAAAGTTTAGCCAGGTGGTGGTGGTGCACACCTTTAAACCCAGCACCTTGGGAGGCAGAGGCAGGCAGATTTCTGTGAGTTTGAGGCCAGCCTGGTCTACAGAGAGTTTCAAGGACAGCCAGGGTTACGCAGAGAAACCCTGTCTTGAAAAACAAAACAAAAAAAAAAGAAAAAAATTTAGAGAACAACGTGCCTTCTCTTCAAACTTCTTGCAGAGACATGTGTGATGTATGTCACATTCCATTGCCACTGTTCCAATGTATGTCCACACACATTGCCACATAGTCCATGAGAGGTAGAAGAATAGAACAGTACAGAGCTCTGTAGATGAGATCATTTTGTGGGGCTCTTCTTCTTGGACCAAGATTGTCCTGTATGTGTTACTTCTCTGTATTCTTCCTCTTGTTCATGCTCCTACCACACTGAGTCTTCACTTGTCCTTCTCTACTACAGTGTCTCGGCTCCTGGGACCCTCCACAATTATGTCGCTCTAACTATTCACATGCCTCAACATTTTGCTTCCTTCAGATCCTTAGTCCTATTATACTTCCTCCATGAGGACCTCTGTGAGCTAGGGTCCTGGGCTGAGTCACTTCAGGCTTCTTTCTTTGCTTCCTGATCCACCTGGGTGTGAACAAGCTCTGAACTCAGCAGCTGGGAACCTGAAGCTTTTCCTAACCTGATGGACTTCACACACAAACTGTGAGCCAAAAATAAAGCCTTTTGCCCTTTAATGACATTGTGTAATTTGGTCAAAGTGACAAGGAGAGAAGTAACAAAATAACTTTTTACCTAGTCAAAACTCTACATTCAATTATCTTGTGTTCCCATCCTCTGACAAGATTTCAATTGATTTGCTACCTGCCCTGTCAGAGTCTTTGGGTTACTACAAGGATTAAACTTTTTCTAGGAAATCACTGTAGGATTCAAGATTGCCTGAAATACAGAGTTGATTGTAGCCACAGATAGTGCCTCCTAATTGTGGGATCAGTTACTCTGCAGGCACTGAAGAGGCATGGAGAAGAGAAATTGGGCAAAGTAGCACAGCAGAGAAGATCAAGACAGAAATGCTGGAATTGACCTGGGTCAAGGAAAATGACTGCCAAAGCAAGGCAGCAGCGCATCCCAGCTCTGCTTTGAATGGGTCATGTGTGGGACACCCACTTCTTCACTACCTTTAAATGAAGTCATTATTTCCATATAACTTGTGTGAACAGTTCTGTGTGCCACTTTTATTTACAAATCAGAGGAAAAGAGATGAAGACAGACAGAAAGACTAAGGGAAATGCCCTTAAATACAAGAATAAGCCTATACACAGTACGTTTAGTGTATGCATAGTAGAGATGGTAGCAAATCCTCTGTTCTATAGTGAAAGTCAAGGCCCAAGGGAGGCAAATGATTGATGGGCCTGAATTTTCTACACTCCTAGTAGCAAATTCAAATTATGAGCAGATAGCGAAAACAATCAGAATTTGGAGTAAAACAAAATAAAATAAAACTCCTATATTAAAAATCTCTTTGATCTTATAATATTCTTTAAGTTATCTTGAATTTCCTTACTTTCCAAGAAACAAATGATGTTAATAAAGTAATCGATACAGCATAATGGCCAAATGTTCTTCAAAACAAGGCAGCTAGTTATTTTCTCCTGTTTTTGACATTACGTGTGAATAAACTTCAGTAGGTTATGGAACCTTTGAGCCAGGTTTTCCTGAACTGCAAAGTGAGGAAGATGGAAATGAATACTCACCACGTAACTTTGGTGACTTTTAAACAAGTTAGTGTAGGAATGTTACAGCAGCCATGGAAGATATTAAAGCTTGGGACCCTACCTCCAGTTTCTCAGATAACATTGGAAAGATAAACATCAGCTTTGTCTCTCAAGGCCTCGTTAAAAAAAATAGACTATCCTGGTCTTGGGTGGACACATGACATTCTGGTACAGTTGATATTATTATCTCTTCTTTTAAAATTTAATCATCTGGGCTTGCCAGTCACCTAGCCAAGCTATTAGGCCTCAAGAAGACTGATTCACCTAAAGAGACTAGAGGCATAATTCCTCCCTTCATGAGATAATGTACTTGACCTTCCGAGAGCTCCACCCTCAGTCAATTGCTGGGAGCCACCTGATGAAGCTCCACCACGGTTGCATGCCTCTCTGCTTTCTAACTCTGAAAAAGCATGTGACTCTAGCTCAAAAAGTGCAACTTCATCTTTTTCTTCGTCTGTCTCTCCTGATATCAGCCAAAGCTTAAGCTTGTTTCCTTTGCCACAACTCAGCTTCTACCACATAACTGCTTTATTCCATGTGGTCACTTGCTACTGAATGTGTCTGCCCAACCCAGAGCACAGCTTCCTCCTTTCCATATCTCTCCTCCCAGTGGCTTGCCAAGCTTTAGAGCTCACTTCCTGTACTGTTTTCTTTCAAAAATTGTTATTGAGCTTCCTTCCTAGTGAATTCTTTTGAAAATTCTTATGAAAAAGAACCCCCCCAAAAAAGACCCCCAACTTCCTTGGTAATATACAGACACCATAGAATATTTCATAAGACAGTAAACATGAAAAAAATGGTAGATATTAAGAGAATTAGTTTCACCTCAAAAAAACCCTGCTAACTAAAATACATCTGAGAATGTGCAGAACCACTTATTGTCTTGGCTAGTGGTCTTCCAATAAATAATGGTGAGTTACACATCTGAAAGCTTTTGGAATATAAACAACTATTCTTTAAAGGAAGAAAAAAAAGTGCAAGTGATAGATAGATCACAGTTGTGTTCTATTCTCATCTGAGGTTACTATAGCAGAAAACTGTAAAGGCTGCAGGACTGCACTTGGCAACAAGGAATTTGTGTGCAAAACTGAGCCTGTCTGCTTTTATTTTTACTTTTTTAAAAACTGCATCCAGGACTAAGTCAAATCATTCCTCTGCATTTGTAGTGTTTCTAGGGCATCAAACTTTCATGGGGTCTCAAACTTTCTCCCAGTTTCCACAAGAACACTAAAACTTCCAATGCATTTCAGTCTCCATATTATCTAATAGTAATTAAAACCTGTAGGATTGCTGGGCCGTGATGGTGAATGCCATTAATCCCAGCACTCAGCCAGAGGCAGGCAGATCTCTGTGAGTTTGAGGCCTGCGTGGTCTACAGAGTGAGTTCCAGGACAGCTAGGGCAACACAGAGAAACCTTGTCTCAGAAAACCAACAGCAAAACCACATACACACACACAGAAAAACAAACAAACAAACAAAAACAAAACAAAACAAAACAAAATCCTGTAAGATTAAATTCTAACCAAAATGAAATCATTGTGTTATAATGGAACACAGTAATATTTGTGGTTAATGAAAATAATCCAGAGAATCAACAAAACCGGGCTCATAGGGGATCACAGAGACTAAAGTAACAATCATGGACCCTGTATAAGTCTGAGCTAAGTTCTATGCATATACATTACGTTTTGACAACTCTTGAGACACTTTTCCTCCTACTGGGTTGCCTCCCCCAACCTTGATGTGAAGATTTGTGCCTAGTCTTATGGTAACTTGCTATACCATGTTTGGTTGGTATCTCTGGAAGGCCTGCTTTTTTTTTTTTTTTTTTCAAAGGAAACAAAGAAGGGTTGGATCTGAGGGAGATGGAGACTGGGAAGAGTAGAAGGAGGGGAAACTGGTCAGGAGGAAATGTATGAGAGAAGAATTAAAAAAATAGTGAAAATGAAATTGTTTTTGAAATAAAGTTTAAAACAATCACTGTTTCATTTTACATATATGCCCTAGTCAAAATTTTCTTCAAGGTTTTGACTCATGATTTCTTTGAATTAAGATATTTGTACACAATCCCAAGAAATAGGAGTATGAAAGAGTATGAAATAGGCATATAAATCAAATATTCACTTATAATAAATCATAGAGAAATTTATCATACAACAATCCTTTGGTATTAAAGGTCAAAACAAATTTTCATACTAATGGGATGGATGGAATTGTTTATTTTTACATACAAAATTAAAACCTGGCTGAATATTTGATACTCTAAGTCATAGGTCATCTACAATGTTTATCAGTGCAGACCCAGACTTTTGTAATTAATATTGCTAAAAATGGTACTTTGTATAAATGACAGAAGTATTTAGGACAATTTCAATAATTATTGGAAATTCTTTCTTAATCCTAATCCAAATTAATTTAAAAATGTTTTTATGAAAATCAAGTTAGCAATTAAAATGACAAATTTTGAGATCAAGCATTCTAACATAATACAATCCAAAGATATTCTAATTTGATACTTCCCAATGAATGACAGTAAGATGCTGTCAGATGACATTCTGTATGATGTGAATATGTGTTGCTCTGGTTGGTTGATAAATAAAATGCTGATTGGCCAGTAGCCAGGCAGGAAGTATAGGTGGGGTGAGCAGATAAGGAGAATTCTGAGATGAGGAAGGACAGAGTCAGGAGTCGCCAGCTAAACACATAGGAAGCAAGATGACAAGGCAGAACTGAGAAAAGGTACCAAGCCATGTGGCTAAACATAGATAAGACTTATGGGTTAATTTAAGTGTAAGAGCTAGTTACTAATAAGCCTGAGCTAATGACCAAGCAGTTTTAAATAACATTAAGCCTCTGAGTAATTATTTTATAAGCAGCAACAGGACTGTGGGACCAGGCTGGACACAGAAAAACTTCTGGCTACAATAAGAAAATGTTACTTTTTTTTGTAATTAAATCATTATGTTTCTATAAGAACAACAAACATAGTAGATACATGGAAATTTATAACACTACAATCTTAAATCTGATCTAAGCTCTTTTAGGCAGTGTTAATTGGCTTTGCATAGCCTGAGGGCATGCACAATATAGAATACACACATTGTGTGTTCAAGAAAGTCATGCAGTGACACAAAATTTTGGGGAGAAAGAACTCAGATTCACAATGTCTTTGATTTAATTTTTGTTTTGTGCTTCAAAAACCTTTTACTTTGCCAAATCCTTCATGACTCACACATTCAATACTTGACCCTGTATGAAGTTGTGACCCAAAGTTTAAGGAGCAGGGACTTGGGAGCCACAGAGATGATTCAGTCGTTAAGAGCAATTGACTGCTCTTTCAGAAGCTTAATTCCCAGCAACTACATGACTCACAACTATTATTAATGGGATCTGACTGTCTCTTCTTGTATGCATGGAGAAAGAGTACATATATACATGAATAAATAAATCTTACAAAAAAAAAAAAAACCCAAACTGGTTCTTAGTTCACGATTGTCTTATTGTATTTGGTAAGGTCCTTAAGGATTGCCACTAGGACCTGAGAAAAGTTGATGGGCTGACCATTGAACAGAAGGGATGCTTTGCAGTCTGTGCTATCTGTGTAGTACCAGCTGGACCCTCTGACGGCGAAGTTGGCAATGCCTACATTAGAAAACACAGAGATTTTATTTCATGATAAGTATAACCTCCAAGGCCACATTCTTTCATGCTAAGTCTACACAGTCCTCCCAGAGCACATGGTGGGGGAACCTTAAGTATCTTTGCCTTCACTGAAGACCTCACTTTCAGCCCTATTCAAAGCAAGTGGTTGTGCTGAAGGAGGTAGAAGCTTGGAGATACTTTTCTCAGAAATGCCAAATCTCTTTGTCATATTACTGCTCTTGTATTTGGTAGTCAATCTGCTCTTGATTCCCCTGTACTCTAGATAGTATCCAATAATGATAACACTTCCTGAAATTACTATAAAAATAAAATGAATTACAAGTGATAGACATATACCCATATAGTTCTGTTTTGCCATTTTGCTTCTGTGTGAAATGAAGGAAAAAGATGAAGGCAAGAAACTCTTGAACTTGAAAATAAGATTCAGATATTTTCAAATGGATTCTTTTAAGAAGAAAATCAGTACTTGGGATATATTTGCATTTTGCTTGTACTTATAATCTGTTTGCATTTAGGGAATGCTCTAGGTAGAAAAGTCATAAAACACGACTCCACAAAGAAGGAAAACTTCCTCACAAGAATTTCCTACCCTTTTTTTTTTCTGCAGGAACTGTGAGCATGTACACAAAGTACTGGCTGCTGCTGTTCCTCGGAGGGAAACCTGGGGAGTATCTCATCAGAATTAAGAACACTTGTCATGGAGAGCAGAGTGGAGCTTTTTACACTTTCCCTTACATAAGGGAAATGAAAGAAATGCTGTGGGGAAATTATTGTAAGTAGTAACAGATGATAAACAGTAGGTGGTTGAAGATATCTTCCCAGACTTTGGGCTTTCAAGGTCATAAGACTTAAAGCTGCTGGCCTATGACATCTAAGGATTAGTCCAGGTAAGTTGCCAGTAAGGACTTAGAGATAGACCCTGAGTTCATCATTTTAGTTTTATAGTACTTTTCTTTTGTTGACTTGGCAAATATTTATGACTATTTTAGGAACTTTTCCTATCTTTGTCCTTATTATCCATCAAAATATATTAAGAAATACTGAAAAATATTTTTCTGTACTAGAGCACTTGAATTTTGATTCACAATAAAAGCTAGAGATACAGGAAAATCTTGAATTTTTTTAATGCAACTCATAAAGTTTTATTGGGACATGGTAATACACGTTTATTTAGTTTTTAAGTTTTTCTTTTTTAAATTTTTATTAATTAATTAATTAATTTTACATCTTGACTATAACTTCCCCTCCCTCCTCTCCTGTTCCTCCCTTCCCTCTCCCTCCTACCCCACCCTTCTCAATCCATCAGTCCTCCATATTCATTCAGAAAGATGCAGGCCTCCCATGGGCATCGAACAAAACATGACATATAAAGATGCTATAAAACCAAGCACCTCCCCTGGTATTCAGGCTGGGCACAGCAATCCAGCATGAGGAGTAGGTTCCCAAGAGCCAGCCAAAGCACCAGCAGTATCTCTGCTCCCATTGCTAGGAGTCTCAAAAATAGACCAAGCTACATAATTGTCATATATATGCAGAGGTTCTAGGTCAGTCCCATGCAGGCTCCCTGGTTATTGATTGGTTCAGACAGTGTCAGTTTCCATGAGTCAGGCTAGTCATTTCTGTGGGTTTTCTTCCAATGTCCCTGATACCATCCCCATCCCACCCCATACCAGGCTCCTGCAATCCCTCCTCCCTCTCCTCAGCAGGACTCCCCAAACTCAACTCTTGCTTGGGATATCTTTCTGTATGTTGTAAATATGTGTTACTCCCGTTGGATAATAAATAAAGCTGCTTATGGCATGGCAGGACGGAGCCAGGTAGGAAAATCCAAGAAAGAGAGAAAGGAGAAAAGAGAGTAAAAGGAGACACCAGCCAAAGGAGCAACAAGATACCAGCAGACCAGTAATGCCATGGTCATGTGGCAACATATAGATTAATAGAAATGGATTAAATTATAAGAGCTAGCTAGCAAGAAGCCTGAGCTATAGGCCATATAATTTGCAATTAATATTAAGCCTCTGAGTGATAATTTTATAAGCAGCTGAGGGACTGTGGGGCCAGAAGGGAATGGAGAAACATGGGAACACGGAGCCAGGTAGGATTAGAGAAACTTACAGCTACACAACCCAATGTTTGGCTGTGGGTCTCTGAACCTGCCTCTGTCAGTTACTGGATGAAGGCTGACCACAGGGATAGTCATCAGTGTGATCAGAGGGGATGGCCACTTCAGGCTACTACTACTGCCAGGAGTGTTAGCTAAGGCCATCTTTGTAAAATCCTAGAGGTTTCCCTTGCATCAGGCTTCTACCCAAATCCATAAAGCCTCCCTTTCTAGTCATCTGTCTTAGTATTCTTCCTCACTGCCCAACCCTCTCAACCTGATCCCCTGTGTTCCCATTCCCACTTGTCCCCATGAGATCTATATTTCCTTTTCCCTGGGAGATCTATGCATACCCCCTTGGGCCCTCCTTGTTACCTAGTTCTCTGTTGTATGCAAATCAACAAGAGTCTGTTAAAGTGTAAAGGATATCAAGGATTTATGAAGACATAAAATGGGGAGAAAATACACTCATGGATACAGACCAAGTAAACAGCCACCCTGGTCCTCCATTCTGCCCAGGGGTAAATAGAACCAGCAGTCTGATCTCTGACCACCACAAGAGAGAGGAAGCACACACTCTCTCCTCAGTTTTAAGCAGTCAAGTACCCAGAGAAAACCATGCCTCTATTAAGCCACTTACCCCAAGGTCATTGGCAGAGCAAATTCCTACAACACTTCTCCTTTTTGTCTAAATAAGAGTATTTTAAACCGAGTACAAAACTATGTACAATAAGAGTGATTATCAAGTATTGTCCAGGAGAAAGAGAGGGTAATAACATAAAAAAAAGGAACTACAACCAACATTCAAAACAGTTTCAATACTACTGGCCGAGATAGACCAACCACACAAAATACACCAGTCAGGACTTAAACATAACTCTAAATTTCCCCATAAGATTAGCATCCCCCTCAATCAGCAGGAAGTATTATAGAAAACTACATCCAAATTCCCAAAATATTGTTTATGAATGTTTGTTTTCATTTAAAGGGGGTTGATTATAAATGGTTAATGGTTACAGTCAATCTCTTCATAAAAAATGTGGGATATGATGTAGAAATGATAAGAAAAAAGTAGATTATTGAATCTACTTTAATCCAAAAAACAATTGTTAATCTCAAAATATATTGGTATGGATTTTGGTTTATTGGTACAAACTTGATAGAGTGTGGGGAATAGCCTTGAATGCATTGACACAGGAGACAGTTGCCTGGATAGAACACCAGTAGCCCAGACAACTAAGATGGACAATTAATAAATGGGACCTCACAAAACTGGAAAGCATCTGTAAGGCAAAGGACACTGCCAATAGGACAAAATGGCAGCCTATAGAATGGGAAAATGTCTTCACTAACCCCACACCCAACAGAGGGCTGATCTCTAAAATATATAAAGAACTCAAGAAATTAGACATAAAAAACCCTAAATAATCCATTTTAAAAATGGAGTACTGAGCCGGGCGGTGGTGGCGCACGCCTTTAATCCCAGCACTCGGGAGGCAGAGCCAGGCGGATCTCTGTGAGTTCAAGGCCAGCCTGGGCTACCAAGTGAGTTCCAGGAAAGGCGCAAAGCTACACAGAGAAACCCTGTCTCGAAAAAACAAAAAAAAAAAAAAGGGGGGTACTGACCTAAACAGAGAATTCTCAACAGAAGAATCTCAAATGGCCAAGAAACACTTAAAGAAATGCTCATCATCCTTATCCATCAAGAAAATGCAAATCAAAATGACTCTGAGATTCCATCTTAAAACTGTCAGAATGGCTAGATGTAATAGAACACAGGTAAAGCCACAAGACATGTGGCAATACATAGATTAATAGATATGGTTAAGTAAGATAAAAAGCCAATTAGCAGTAAGCCTGAGCCATAGACCAAACAGTTTGTAATTAACATAAGCTTCTGTGTGTTTATTTGGGACTGAGTGGCTGTGGAACACAGGAAAACTTCTGGATACACTCTGGGTCTGTGGATTTATAGTATGATTATCCTTTACTTTACAATTACTAGCCACTTATGAGTGAGTACATACCATGTTTGTCTTTCTGTGTTAGGGTTACCTCACTCAAGATAAGTAGTTTTTTATTACTATAGCTCTGATCTTGAGATCAGAGATGGTGATACCTCTGGCAATTCCTTTACTGTACAGGATTGTTTTAGTTATCCTGGGCTTTTTGTTTTTCCATATGAAGTTAAGTATTGTTCTTTCAAGATCTGTAAAGAATTGTGTTGGAATTTTGGTGGAGATTGTATTGAATCTGTAGATTGCTTTAGGTAAGATGGCCATTTTTACTATGTTAATTTTACTGGTCTATGAGCATGGGAGAACTTTCCATCTTCTGATATCTTCTTAAATTTCTTTCTTCAAAGACTTGAAGTTCTTGTCATACAGGTCTTTCACTTGCTTGGTTAGAGTTACCCCAAGCTATTTTATATTGTTTGTGGCTACTGTGAAGGACTGGAGATATGGCTCAGTTGTTAAAGACTAGGCTCACAACCAAACATATAAGAATTTTTTCTTCCACCAATGATGTTTCATAGTTTACCCTAAAACTAAAGGAAAATTTCTGCCAAGCAATGTCATCATTATTACCATTATGAATTATTATTCCTACCCTTAAATTATTATAGATAAACTATATGTACAATATTTTACAAATAGCCCTTTGTTGCTGAGAATGGATTTCAACAAACTAGAATAATCTGGGAGTTTGATTGACTTAGGACTGAGGTCAGTGTATGGATTGAACTTTTGAGGTATATGACATTCCAGAGGTCTGCTTGAGGCCCATGGCTTTATCCTTTGAACAGGATGATTAATACCTAGGAGGCCATGAAGGTGCAAAAACAGGTCTTTTGCCTACACCAACCTCTGTGCAATGATCACCTTCCCCATGTTCAAAATATTTTGGAGACACCCACCACCTAAACACTAGCCATCCTAGGGGATAATCAAGGGAGTCACAGCAAGGGTGAGACAAGCTCTCCAGCTGAGAAATGATAAAACTAAGTGTGACCAGGAGAGGCCTTTGGAGCTCAAAGCAGGAAAGCTACTACAATGAAGTCAACTCTGGCATGTGTCAGACACATGTCCAATACACATGCAGCAACAGCATAAACTACAGGAAAAACAGGAGTCCACAAGTTCAAATGATTCGCTCTCTCATGAGATTTTGGGGACCAAGAAAGAAGATGCCCAACTGTTTTACATTTCCTTATTGTTATTCTCAAGTGCTCCCTTTCTTTCTTTTTTGAGTTTTTTTTAAAATTGAAAATAGATTCTTATCTCATATAATACATCTGAACCAGCGTCTCCCCTCCCTCTACTCCTCTCAGTTCCCCTACTATTTCCCCTTTTTCCCAGATCTACTCTCCATCCATCTCCCATCAGAAAAGAACAGGCCTCCAAGAGATGTCAACCAAACACCACAAAATGAAATACTGATGTATCCATTTCTTCTATTGTATCTTCAATGATGAGACTGTCTCTTCCATATCTTGTATTCTTGCCTCTATATTTCTGTTCAAATTCCTAAGTTTTTTATTTCCATAATTCGCTGTTTATGTCTTCTTTATTGTTTCTATTTCCATTTTCAGGTCTTGAACAATTTTATTCATTTCCTTCAACTGTTTATATTTTCTTCACTTTCTTTAAGAGATTTATTCATGTCCTCTTTAAGGACCTCTATCATTTTCATAGTTAAGATCATATTCTTACGTTTCAGCTATATTGGAATATTTAGGACCTGCTGTAATAGGATAGCTGGGTTCTAGTAGAAACATGTTGTCCTGGTTATTAATTGATTGTTTTCTTAATCTGGCATCTAGGAGCTGAATTCTGAGTTTACCTTTGTTGGGTGGGTCTTTTGTTCCTTGGATTCTATTTTCTCTCTGGATAGAGAGAGTGTGATAGTGGTGTGTTTCTTGTTTTACTGATCTGCTAGACTGATGTAATTATATTATCAAGGAATGCCTGCTGGTGTTAGAGGCTGGAATATAGTATAGAGCAGAGTGAGGGAGGTTATAAGGGAATGAACCCCAAATAAGCATGACCAGAGAAGACTGTCTCTATGACATATTATAGTCAAGATACAATGTGTACCAACCAAAGAAGCAATATTAAAAGTTGTAAGAGAAAAATGTTGTCTGACACACAGAGGCAGAAACATCAGAATAACTTCAGCTCTTATCACCACCTTGAAGGTTCTGAAAGGATGATATAATATATCTCAAGCCCTGAAGTTAAATAACTGCCAACCAAGATTGCTATATTCAGCAAAGCTATCTTTTAAAACTGGTGAAGTAAGGATATTTCAAGACAAGTACAAATTAATGCAGTCCATGATCTAGTACTGTAGAAGGAATACTATATACAGGGAAAGAAATATAGTCCCAATCACAAGTGCACAGGAAAGAATAAATTTCACAAGAGGATGAGCAAAGGAAAGCTAGGAAGGAATCCATCATGTCCAACAAAATAAACTTGAAAAATGTTGGACTAATAGAAGAGGAAGTAAAATAACAACCCAACCAATGAGAAAAATAATGAACGAAGTTAGTCAGCATTCATTTCTCATAAAATCTTAAATAAATAGACTTTACTTATTAATGAAAAGATGCAGAGAGGTTTGCTTGGTTTAAAAAACTGGACCTCAAAATCTTTTGTCTCAAAGTTCGAAAGTGCCTCACTGGTAATGACACCAACAACCTGTCAAGTGAACGGAAACTGGCATTAAAAATAAATCTGGCTTAACTCTTCTCATATCTGATACAGTTTGATTCAAACCCAAACTAGTAAGTAGAGATTTTTAAGAAGTCACTACATATTAGTAAAAGGAATGATTCACCAAGAAGCTATAATAATTATAAGTATATATGCACCAAGTGTTGCAGCTCTCAATTTCATAAAACAATCACTAATGGACAAAGGTCAAACAGATCCTAATACAATGATAGCAGGTGATTTAAATACCCTACACTCATCTCTTCATAAAGGGTTCAAACTAAAAATCAACAAAGAAAAATCTCAAAGTGAAACTGTATCATACATCAAAAGGACGCCATAGTTGTTTAGAGAATATTCCACCCAATAAATATAGAGTACACATTCTTTCAGCTATGCATGGAACCTTCTATAAAACAGTCTAGGCTACAAATTAATTTTACCAATTACAAGAATCTCTTGTATCATATCAAACCATAGTGCAATAATAATACAAAATTATACTAAGAAAAATTAGACAAAGTAACATATTAGAGACTGAATAACTAGCTGGTCATTGAAGAATTCAGAGCAGAAGTAAAAATCCCATATAAAGAAACAAATAAAACGATAACTTATGAGAATATTTGGGATAGAGTTAGGGTAGTTGTAAGAGGCAAATTTATAGCTATGAGAGCTTATATTAAAAATCTGAAAAGAAGGAAGGGAGAGATGCTGTTTCTCTGTATGCTAGAAGGCAGAATGGAACAAGCCAGCAAACTAGCAGAATACTGTGTGAAGCCTCTTTTGTTGGAGCCTAAATCCTGTTCCCCAGGAAAAACCCTGCCCCTTGTTTCTCATCACCCCAAAGAGCCACATCTCTTAACATTTACTTTTAGGAACATCTTAAGTTTCAAAGGGCCACATTCAAACCAGAATTGCTGAGGACATGCCAAGGAGCAGCAAAAATGAAGAGGAGTTGGATGCACTCAGTGTGTTTTAGATGGGACAAATTCAGGTAGATTACTGCCTTGTCCGAATATACTACACTGCTGATACCTTAGTGTAAAGTCACTTCCAGGGAAACTCTGGTCCTCCAGTTTGGCTGCTTCTCTTCTTTCCCTCAGATGTCCCTCCCTCTTCTTCCTTATCAGATGTGTCTCTCTCAGAAGTCCTTCTCCATTTTTCCATGGCAGGGATCTTCTATTACTCTTTCCATGCCCATTCTTGGAGATCTCTCCTTTTTCTCTCTTAATCTTTTTTCTTGCCCCACAGCACGTGTGTGTGTGTGTGTGTGTGTGTGTGTGTGTGTGTGTGTGTGTGTGTGTGTGTGTTATTTGTCATTCTGGGTCTGTCTTGTTTTACATATCATAAAGATTTCCAGTTCAATCCATTTTCCAGAAAATGTGTTTACCCACTATCAATTTGGCTACTCAGGGTATTTTGTAGTTCCACATGAATTTTAGGATTGTTTTTCTAGTTCTGAGACGAATTTCATTGGATTGTTAAAATATGAATTACATTTTGAGCCTATTCATCACTTTTACAATACAGGAGCTTTTACAAAGCCGATTCTGCCAATCCATGAACATGGAAGGGCTTCCTGAGAGGTCATAGCCACACAAGCCAGCTGAACTTGGACATACTCTGATTTTGAAATTTCCAGTCTCCAGAACTGTGAAGAATAAATTTCCATTGTTCGCAAATACTCACTCTATGTATAGATTCTGCCTTAGCAACACAAAGCAGACCAAAGCATTTTTCATGTAAGTGTTTTTTTTGAAACTTATTTCAAGTAAGTTTTTTTTTAAAAAATGCAGTTCTTCTTAGTCATATTTTTAGGTCACTCCTAGGTAAAAATTCTTATCTGGGAACTTCTAGTAATGACATTTTAATGTGAATATTTTATTGAAGACAAGATTCCTTCTCAAATCATAAATGTATGGCTTGATAAATTTTTATGTGAACACATCGATATTACTATTTCTAAGATAAAAATTAAACACAATACCACACCTTGGACAAGGTTAATCACCACTCTGACTTTGAAAATCATAGCTTAGGCGTATTTCCTTTTGTATTTTATGTAGATTCATATAAAATGCATTACTCATGTCTGCTTTCTGTAACTCAATACACTATTCCCAGTGCTCACTTATACTGTGCATAGAGCACTACCCTTGTTTTCAAGAACATATTACTTTTTACTCTTTTAGTTTTCTATAACCTATTCTCACATTTTGTGTTTGATGAACATTTTGCAGTTTCCAACTGTCATTGATGCCTTTATGAACATTATTTTTACGCATCTTTTTGTTATGCACTGTAGTTGTAATAGTTATATGTGTGGAGTGATAATTGCTGTGTCACAGGGTACAGCATTAGCTTTACTACATGATACCAAACACATTCAAAATGTTGTATCAGTTTCCAAATTCCCTGGGTCTAAACCTGGTGCCTGGGATCATTTTCATTTTAAATATCCTGTTTACTCTCTTTGTATATGGTTATTGACTATTTGACATCTGCTTTTGTGATGCATCTGTTTATCTTTTGGTATTTTTTGTATGATTTTCTATCTTTTTAAAATATTGATTTATATTTTTATGGAGTTTTTTATCTTAAAAACCATCTAAATTATATAAACACAGAAGTGCAAGTATATTTGTTAAACAGGGGCAGTTTATGATTTATATGAAAACATAAATTTGAGGAGCATTTAGACTCTTACAGGTTTCAAATATAATTTTTTCTTTACTTTGGCAGTCATTAAAACATATAGATCCCCAAAAGGTATACACATTCTTATATGTGGACAGCTTTCCAATTAGAATATTAGGGGTGCTATGATCCCATTTTTATGCGTTCCCTAATGCCTTTTTGTTGTGGACACACTGTTTGTGTAAATATGGAAAATTTTAATTTGTTAAAAATTTTTCCTTCCCATTCTACCCACATGCTTTAATAACTTAGTCTTATTTGATCATATCTGAAAGAATTTTTCATATGGCAGTTTCCATACCTATGATTTTTACAAACATAATAAAATTTCAATACTGAAATATGGTCCAGGTTTTCTTATCGTTTATTAATATGGTTCATGTGAGATCTAGCTCTGTTTAGCTCCAAATGTATCAGTACAGTGCTAACAAAATTCATATTGCCAGAATCCTACTGTCCTTCAATTCACACTTTTCTGATGTTTATTCTTTCTTGTAAATGCTTATTATACATCACTAAAATCTTTTTATTTTTGACACGGGAAATCCAGCTCTCCTCTTAGGGTTTTTATTGTCAATAATAAAAGAATTTAAGAATGGACTCGAACAGAAGCCAGGGAACAATTTTATTAGAATTTGAAAGAAAATCCCCAGGTCAGGCAAACATCAGCTTGGAGGAAGAGCATATAGGAGAAATAAGGCATGCTGTTTATGCTAGGGAGGTCACACATGGAGGACAAGCCACAGGGTTACTGGGAGGGAAACTTAACTGGGGAAGCCCAAAGTGTTGACCGAAATTCCATAGTGTAGGGAAAGCACGCTTAGAAAACACAGAAAGTAGAAGAGGAAATTTACATTTTTCTGAAAATTTCATCACCAGGGGTAGATATACAAGCTACATGGCTACAGAGCTGCACCATACAGGAATTTTGTGAGGAAAAGTACAACCTTTCAAGGATTAATTATTCAGCCTCTTACCTGAGCAAGGTTTAGGTGAGCCAGCTGATGGAACCATGCATCTGGAATTTTAGGTCTCCTCCCAAACCAAACTTCTCTTGACCAGAAAGGAATTTCCTTCCCTTCCCTCCTTTCCTGTCTCCCTCTCTCCCT
Organism: Peromyscus eremicus; assembly: GCF_949786415.1. Taxonomy (NCBI): domain Eukaryota; kingdom Metazoa; phylum Chordata; class Mammalia; order Rodentia; family Cricetidae; genus Peromyscus; species Peromyscus eremicus. The sequence continues at coordinate 108,119,329 of NC_081417.1, read as the reverse complement.
CCCTTTCTCTTGTAAATGCTTATTCTACATTACTAAATTTTTTTTTGACATGGGAAATTCCAGCCTACCTTCCTTCCTTCCTTCCTTTCATCCTTCCTTCCTTCCTCCCTTCCTTCTTTCCTCTAACATTTTCTCACTAGTTGTAAGCCAAGGCTAAGGGGAAGGAAGGAAGGTTTTATTAGAAATATATTTCTTATGGTAGAGCAACTCAAAGAAGCCCTCTTCAAAAGAACATGAGCGTAATAAGAGAGAGATAGACTCTTGTTTATAGTGCTGATTTTTTGACAATTATGTAGGGAGAAATTGCCAGAGATTTGCATCAAATGATGAATCATAAACAATATTGTTTTGTTTCATCAATTTAAACTCCACACACATTTGTTATTTACAAAGATCTCAAATCTAATATCCAGCTGGATATAGTGGAAACTATGCTTAGAATATTAATCAAATTAAAACCAGGATTCTAGGATTCTCTGTTTTGATTTATATAGGCAGTTATGTTGCAGAGTTTTCATCTTCAAACTTTCTATCAAACAGGGAGGAAAAGAATCAGAACAAAACTCTAGAAGATTGTAAGAGACAATGATAACAGTTAATTCTTTTCTCACACATAATGGCACATAAACACTTTCTAGAAGGTCAAATCTCAAGGCACTTGCTAACTGCATAGGTTGAACTGTCCTAGACATTGAGAGTGTATTTTAAATAGAAAATGAATCATTGTGGATGAGTGAATTTGATTTGCAAGTATTTCAATGTTTTGGTATTTTATGCCTGAATGTTTTCCGACTCTGCACCATAGATGCTGCCCACACATTGAAATGTCTTACAGTTGTATTGAGAGAAAAAGAAACCAGGCAAAAAGTCTCTCTCAGTGAGAGTCCTTCTATATATAACATTCATTTGGCTGTCAAAACAGAAAAAGGGAGTCTGACAAATGTCTAAATATCACAATGTTCTTGTAGGCTCATTGTCTGAGGTTTCACTTACATTTGCATTTTACATGTTTATTATACTTATTGTTCATCTATAGACTTCTCATCTTAATTTTAAATGATGTATACATTATTTCACAATTATGAAAAGTCACATCTTTATGCAATGAAAATAAATTAGATGTTATTGAAAAATAAAGTTTTACATATTTAGGAGAAAAATGTATTAAGATGCTTTACAGCATTTGATTTTCAGTCTTTAGTAAGATGAGTTAAAAATTACAACATTTTAAAACATTTTTTTCTCTTTCTTCAAATCATTGTTTCAAGGAAAAGCCAGAGGATTTGTTGTTCTTTGCTACAAATAAAATTAAACATTGTGTCTTTAAGCTAGAAACCTTGCTTGGAATAGAATTGGGTCTTAAAAGATGTGCTAGAATTTTCTCAGTGCTTAATTTGCATTCAGATTCTACACATAGGTAAATGCTAAGGAAATGTGTAACATGATGGAATCCCTCTGTCCCTCTTTCTTTTTCTGGGGTACCTTACTTCCTGGATGCTCTAATATTCCTTATTAATTTCTTTATTTCTTGAAGGGAATCTAAATTCTTTCAAATAAAGATATGACAATTAGTGTAATCTTGTGATACTTTGATGTAAAGTGATATTTCCTGAAGATTTGCTTTGTCCAACTGCCTCTTTCCCTGCTTCATTCCTTTCTTCTTTCCTTCCTCATATCTTCCTTTCCTCCCTTTATTTATTTCTCCTCTTTTTGTATAAGTAATATTTTTATTCTTTGAAAGTTTCATACGTTTATAAAATGCATATTGAAAATATCCATTTACTACTACCTCCTTCCACCTCCCCTAATGTCCTCCCTTCCTTCTTCCTTGTAACTTCATATCCACGTTTTTTATTGTTATTAATAACCCTCTGAATCTGATCAATGCTGCCCATATGCATACTGGTGAGTAGTCACCAACTGGGGCATAATCAACCCACAAGTGGCCATAACCCCCAAAGAAGAGTCATTCTCCTTACCTCAGCCTCCATCAGCTGCTAATAACTCCTCCAATAGGGGTGGGGCCTTGGGTGGCTCCCCCTCTACTATTCACGATGGAAGTTTGATTGGCTTGATTTTATGCAGGTAATCACAAGTGCTGTGAGATGAGGCCTAAATCAGCCACGGCATATTCAGATGTCACCATTTCACAGTTCTGCTCCTGAACCACTACCTCTTACATCCTTTCCAATCCCTCTTTCTCAAGGTTTCTTGAGTCTTAGATGGTGAAAGGTTGATATAGATGACTCATTCACAACCAAATACTCAGAGCTATTTATACTTTGCACTTTGAACAGTTATGACTCTCTGCATTAACCATTACCCTTTGCAAAATTATTCTGACCCAAGTTGAGAGCAGCATGAATCTATGGGTATAAATAAGAATATTTAAAATGCAGTTTACAGCATGACATGCACTAAAACAAAAATAGTAGGTTCTTCCTTAGAGCCTATGATCTCCCAAGCCATGTGCTTTTGACCAGGCTTATGATACCAGGTACAAAATCTCTCTTTCAGAGTCATCTTTCTATGGAGTCAGAAAGCGGTTTTATTGCTGTAACTTTAATGATACTCTTTTACCAATGCAGCTTGTATGGTCTAGTTCTGGGTTAAAAAACATGTCTTTTCTCCCCTAGACAACCCACACAGTACCTTCTAGCACTGTGTGAACTCTAGCAATGAGAATTTTCTAGTTTGTAGAGACTGATTTATCTATGTCTTTTATCCAAAGTAAATAGTGTCTTCAGATATATGGCCATACCATAAAGTTATGGTGGGCATACAAAAGTAATAGCCTGTGTTGTTATTGGTGCCTCAGTGACTCCCAGACCAGTAACTCACAGGAAGTTATCCTATGCCTGGAACTAAAATTGTCCTTTAATAACCAATGTCTTTTGGGAGTAGTATTGGCTACCCATACAGGGTACTTCTGTTCAAACTGTGTGTGTGTGTGTGTGTGTGTGTGTGTGTGTGTGTGTGTGTGTGTGTGTGTATGTTCTTAGTGTATTTTAATAAGGCCTCATGTGTTCTTAGTTTTGGCTATTAAGCCTCTACTCAAACCTCTAATTCTCCTATCCTTACTTAAATCTTTAATCTTGTATATCCCCCACCCTAACTTTCATGTCACTTATGTTTGGTTGTCCCCTATAATTGAAATTTCCCCTTTGAATCGCAAGATTGTAGGTATTGTAGTTATTTCCATATAGCTCTTCCATATACCTTTCATTTTCATTAATTCTTATGCCAGAATCTCATTTCCTTATCCCCAACTCTTGTCCATACTTGAATCTTTCTGCTTCCAGAAATCCTCTCTGTACTACCTTTTTTAAACTTGTATTTTACTAACCTTCTTCCCTTAAGTCGTCTACCACTAGTGACCTCTTTCTTGTTCCTGGCTTCCATGTATATCTAGATTAAACATGTAAATGATTTGCACATAGAATTCATATATGAGAAAAATGTGTGGTATTTGTCTTTATGGGCCTGGGTGACATCACTTAATAATATTTTCCAGTTTCATCCATTCATCTTCATGTCTCATTGTTTAATTTTTCTTTATAGTAAAGTAATAATCTGTTGTGTGTATGTATCACATTTTCGTTATCCATTCATCAACAGATAGGCATCTTGGTTAATTACATCTTTTTTGCCATTGTAGATTAAGCAGCAGGGAATGTGGATGTATCTGTACAGAGAGGATTTCTGGAAGCAGAAAGTATCTCTGTAGTAGGGTAAAGAATCCTTTGGATAAATGCCCAGGAGTGATGTAATGGGCCACATGGTAGTTCTATTTTTAGTTTCTTGAGAAATCTCCAGATAGATGTTCACAGTGGCTTTACTAGTTCATACTCTCACCAAAGTATGTTAAGTTTTTTATTTCATTACATCTGTGGCAGCATTTTAGTTATTTTAATTCTTATATTAACCATTTTGACTAGAATAATTAAAGTGGTTTTAGTTTGCATTTCCCTCATAGTGAAGGACATTAAACATTTTTTGCAATTGTTTCCTAGCCATTTGTATTTATTGTTTTGACAATTTTTCAGTCCCATAGCCCAATTTTTAAACATGTTGTTTATTTTCTTGATGGTTAGTGCTTAAATTCTTTGTATGTTTTGTGAGACTGATGTCTTTTCATTTGGTGATTGATTGCAGCTCTTAATAAATTTGGATACCAATTCTCTATCAACTATATATCTGACAAAATTTTTCTCCCATCATGTGGGCTGCCTCTTCACTTGACTGACAGTTTCCTTTGCTACACACAAGCTTTTTTAGTTTCAAAATATCCCATTTGTAGATTGCTGGTCTTATTTCTTACACTTAGAGAATCCTACTCAGAAAGTACATACCTACACCTACATGTTGAGGCATACTCTCTACTTTATTTATACTCTAGAGGTTTCAGAGTGTCAGATTGTATGTTGAGGTCCTTGATCCATCTGGAGATGAGTTTTGTAGAAGGTAAGATATAAGTGTCCAGTTGCTGTCTTTATATAATGTATGCTTTTGGACTATTCATAAAAAAATTAAAAATCTATGTTTGTGTGGACTAATATTTAGGATCTCTAGTCTGCTTCCTTGATCTATGTATGTTCTTCGGTTGTGGAAGTATCAAACTGTCTTTAGTACTATTGCTCTGTGGTATAATTTGAAATCATTCAAAATTGCCTTGGATATCCAAGTTTTTATTTATGTGCTGCCAAATAAAATTTGAATTTGTGTTCCCTATGTTTGTCAAGTTGTGTTCCCTATGTTTGTCAAGAATGTTATTGGAATCTTTACTGGGATTGCATAGATAGGATGGTCATAGTTTTCACTTTCCACAGTTCTTCGGTGTTATTTTCATATTCTTCCAGCCCATAGCTATGGAAGCTCTTTCCATCTTCTACTGTCTTCTTCAATTTTTTTCTTTAGTATCTTAAAGTATCTTGTTCATTGTAGAGTTCTTTCATTTCCTTAGTTGGACATTAAATAATTATTGTTTCCCTTATGTAATTTTTAGTGTTTGTCATTGGGAGAAGATACTGTCTTTAAGAGGTTTAGTACAGAGGGAGGTCTTCCATCATTAGAAACACGTTCTCAAACTGTTTCATGTTACCCTAGCCTATTCTTCTTCTTGCTCTTTGTTCCTGGCCCAAAGCAGCAAGGTTCGACTCATTGGATTGGAACCTCTGAGGCCATTACTTACAATGAAACTTTTGTCTTTATAGTATAGGAATAGAGTCTAATGCACTATTACTCAGCACTTTGTTTAGCTGACTTACTGTTTGTGGAAATGGAAGCTCACATCAATGTATCTTTGGTCTGTTGTGTAGCCAGAATTCTCAGAGCTCATTTTAAATGGCTTCTTTATAGTGTGGTGATATTGTCTAATTTTCTGAAACTATTACTTGAACCATGACCTAGAGAAAGTAAAGATATTTACAGAGTATATACTGGGCATTGGGATATAGAGATGGGCAAGATATAAAGCTTATACTGAAGAAAGCTTTAATGAAGCATACATTGAGCACTCTTTCTTCCACACAACCTGGACTAAATACTTCTATCTGCTCTTATATTAGTCATAATTCTTCTATATTAGTCATAATTCATTTTGTTTGTGACCTGATAAGTAAGTTGTTGGGCTGAGTAGAAGTTGGTGTAAGGAGTGATGGTATGAACATAACTTAATGGCTAATTCTGCCTTAAGAGGGAGATATTAGTATGTGCTCTTTCAGAAAGATGTAGATCACAGACTACACTCTCAAGTGCTCTCCAATGCCAGCCAAATTTTTATCTCTGAAGGAAGAATTCCAGAACAAACATAACATCCTGAGTGATCTCACTGCAGGTTGCTGGAGAATGGCCTAGTGCAGCCTCTTGAAAGTGGCTCTAATGACATTTCTGCAAGGGTTCCTCCATGCATCTCTGCCAGATGGGAGGTTCTCTAGTGGCTCCTCTCCAGACTAAACCTGGTCATGCTTCCACTGAGGGCTGTATAGTTTAGGTTGGTTGGTTAATTAACAAGCATTTAATAAACACCTACTGTGTGTGGAGCACTCTATGTGCAATTCTGCTTTCTACCTACACAAAACCTATTCTCATAAAAGCTTGGCTCAACTCTCCCACTTTTTACTTCTACTGTTTCTCAGTGTCAGGTTTTCTACAGTGATAATGATCTGAGCCATACACCTCTGGATTTTAATATTTTGTAATGATTTGATCTCTTATTGATCTTCAAGTGTAAAGTTAAATTTCTCAGAACAATTATAAGCACACAATTCTGTTTTATGACATTGTTAATTATACTTGAAGGAGACTTGGCCGTTGACTTGTTCCTGGACATGCATTTCTTGGTATAACTTTTCTAAGAATATTTCTTCTTTACAGATTCTGAGAAACATGAAAATATTAATGATATAATCTATTTGTATTATGTTTTGTGTATTTATTTATATATGTATAATTGCTTTAATGGTATAAACTATTTGATACAATCAAATCAATTGATAAGATGCTATCAACTCATTCCTTTCTCTTAAACTATACAATACATTTTGAAGACAAAACTTAGAAATTTTGCATAATAAAGAAAAAGTTAATTAAGTTTTCCTAAAATTAGAAATCAACTTTGGCTAATATAATCAAATATAATCCACAATAATTACATCTGAAATTATTTTACCAAGAATAGGAAACCAAAGTTGATGATTTAAATTTTAGTTGTTTTCATTTTTGAAAGAGAAAATTACATGGCTACTTCATCTTTAGAAAAAGAATATATAGAAATGGATATATTTATAAATCAAAACTCTTTCCTTCTCCCTTTAGTGAACATTGTTTCATATCCCTTAAAGTTCCATTCTGCAAAATGGTGGCACAAGCAATAATAAAATAAAGCTAGTGTTACAGCTGAGGGTATAGTATCTGGCTCAGGACTGTTGTGTTTGGAACATCCTGGAAGACGGCCAGCAACTCTGGATAAGTATTAGGTTAAATGGGCTCAACTTGGTAGCTCATGCCTGTGATCCCAGAGCTTGGGAGACTGATACAAGAAAATTACTATACGTTCAAGACCAGTCTGGACTACATAGTGAGATCTTGTCTCAAAAACACAAAACCAAACAACAGAAATTTTAGACATAATGAGCTGAAGTCAGTGCAGTGTCCATTATCATGATGTTAGGCAAAGCCCTGATCAGATTATCTTTGTCAAATTATCTCTGTGGGTCTTAGGTAGAGCTGGACTGTCTTTTGGGTTACTCTTTCTAACTACTCGCTCTGTGCCAAATCCTAGCAACAAATATACAATGCATTGAACCAGTCCGTTTTTTTGTGGCTAGACACAAACTGCAAGTAGTTCACAATGCTGCTTTTTCCTTATCCCACCTTAATACTTTCTATACTTTAATGGTCTGAAAGGAAAAATTATTCCAAAGGAAGTGTATCTTTTCTTTCTTTTCTCCTATTTCTGTGTTAGTAAAAGTGTCAGAGAAATGATTACAGGATTTCATAAAATAAGCAGTAACCAAGGATTTTTTCCAAATGAAGCTAATAGAGCTCATGATTGGATGATGTGTGATTGCTGGTGGAAAAAATCTCTTTTAATACATTTAATACAAATGGTTTTCTGTCATGTTATTCCAGCTGCTGCGCTTGCGATACTTATAATTTTCACCTCTTATTTTAGAATAGTTTAAGACATTAAAATATTGCAATAATACATAGAGGTTGGATATTTATCACATGGGTTTCACTATTGAAAAAGCTTTGCATAAATATAGCTATATAAAACAAATTGATATAGTGTTGTTACCTAATCTGCATCATGTTGCTAGAATGTTTCAAATCTTCCTGATTGTGTCCCTTTTCTGATCCGGGATCTGACTTCAGATCTCACATTGTCTTTAGTAGATAGTTGTTGTCCTTATCTTACAGTGTGGGATGGCTTTTCAGTTTTTCTTTGCCTTACATGACTATGACCCTCATGAACAATTAACATGTCTGTCAGTCTATCTACTGTCTGGCTGTTGCCAGGCATATCTCTAACACATGAACTCAAGTTGTCCTCCTGTTTTAGCCTCCAAATTCTAGGATTACAGGAATGTGTTACCATGTCTAACTTCTTATTGAGTCTTTAACATGGCCCTGGTTTTAAATCTTTTGTGCAGGATGTGTCTGTATGTGTTTGTATTTCTGTGTGAAATGTGGATACACATGTTTAAAGGTTAGAGGACAATCATAGGTGTTAGTCTCACTTTCAGCTTGTTGGAGATAGGGATTCTTGTGTTTTTGTTTTATTTTGCTTGTTTTGTTTTATGCTGAATTTGTTAGGCTAGTTATCATGAAAGTCTCTGAAAGTTCTCTTTGCTCTCTGCATCAGAGTACTAGAATTATAGATGAAAGTTATCTTATATGGGTTTTGAGAACTTGTGTAGTGAATGCTTACTCACTGAGGCATCTGCTCAGCCTTAGCATGTCCCTAAATTTACGATATTAGATTGAGGTTACATATTTGGAGGAACTGTGTAGCCAGATAGAAATATGTATCCTTTGAGTTGAGATATCCTCTTTCAGTGAGATGAGAGAAGCTCTGCTGTGGAAATCACTCTATATGCTATGAATGTGTTACTCTGATTTGGTTGATAAATAAAATGCTGATTGGTCAGTAGCCAGGCAGGAAGTATAGTATAGGCAGTACAAGCAGAGAGGAGAATTCTGGGAAGAGGAAGGCTGAGACAGGAGATGCTGCTAGCTGCCGCCACCAGGAGAAGCAAGATGTAAAGATACTGGCAAGCCATGAGCCATGTGGCAAGGTATAGATTATAGAAATGGGTTAATTTAAGATGTAAGATCTAGCTAACAAGAAGCCTGAGCTATTAGGCCATACACTTTTAATTAATATAAGCCTCTGTGTATTTATTTGGGTCTGAGTGGTTGCCATCCCTGGTAGGACTGGAGAGAGCTCCAGCTACAAAGGTAATGTGGCTTTCCAGGCTCAGCGAGTCCAGAAAGTTAAAGGGTTCATTTCCCTCCAACTATATGAATAGTAACACCTGCTAAGGCAAGGAGACCCTCAGGCCTGGTCTGATGACTGCAATCTGTGTAGGAAGCAAGGATGAAAACTTCTTGAGTCTCAAGACCTGTTGAGGTGGCTTTTCAACAAAGTAACTGCTCTTGGAGTCAAGCATAACTCTATCGTTGATATTCCTTACTGGTAATTCTAATGAACTATTGGTTTACTAAGCAAGAACTGAGAGGAATTGTGGTCTGTTGTTGATGACCTGTCTGGGATAAACAGAAGTTTGTTTGCACTTCCCCAGGACAAGTGTCAAACATTAGAATACCCAGAAGTGATCATCTTCCTTTCTCAGCGCACTGTCTCCAGCAAGTGACATTTTTCACACATGATGCTAACCTGGACATTAGTTTTCCATGATTTATCATTGTACAATTTCTAGTTTTTCTTCTAAATCTTGTCTATGCATTAATTATGTACTTGATTTAGTTTCAATTGTTTGGAGCTCTTAAGTTTCCTCCCATGAAATAACATTTTAAATTTTTTTTATAACCTTACTTTCTGTCAATTAGCAATATTCTAAGCATGGCTTGTACTGCCCAGACAATTTTCTAGCTCTATAGTCAACTGTTTTTGAGGGTTTATACTTGATTTTATTGAAGAATTGCTGCTAGGAGCTAAGATCCAGGTGTTTGATGTCCTCATTGTTTCTAAATCCTATTACTCTTGTGCTTTTTCAGTGAAGAGAAATAGGCAATATATGTGTGCACAGTAGTACATACCTCTGCGTGTCTGAATACATTTATCTATACACATTTGTAATCAAAGCCATGGCTTTCAGCTAATACTAGGAATACCAGTTCAGTATAAAGAGCTCATTTGAGACTTTCATCAACTCCTTTGTTAGTCTCTTCCCTGACGGTGAGAACACTGTGTTATCACTGGCATCTGTTTCTTCAAGATGCTTTCACATACAATTGTTCCAGAATTGCTAGTTCACAGGATGGTGAGAAGGAAATATACAAACTAGGATTTATTTATTTTTTTCATTTAAGTTTTTTTTTTCATTTTACATACCAACCATACTTCATTCTCCCTCCCCTCCTCCCACTCCCCTCCACCTTCCTCCTGTTCTACCCACCTCCACTCCTCAGAGAGGATAAGGCTTTCCTATTGGGAGTCAATAAAGTCTGGCATATCAAGTTGAGGCAGCACCAAGCTTGTCCCCACTGCATCAAAGTTGATCAAGATATCCCTTCATAAGGAATGGGTTCCAAAAAGCCAGATCACACACTAGGGATAAATCCTGGTCCCATTGCCAGGGTCCCCACAAACTGCCCAAGCCACACAACTGTCACCTGTAAGATGAATTGCTAAACAGTTTTATTAATGAAAAACCCAGAGCCAGATAATGGGGTAAAAACTGAGAGATCAGAAGTATAGGACAAGCCACAGCCAACCTCACCTTACCAATTGCTCAGCCTCCAGAGAGAGCTACTTCCCATATACCCACACTTATATCCCTTTCTGTGCCTGCCCTCTTACTTCCTCTCTCCACCTAGCTACATAACTTTCCTCTTTTTGCCCAGCTGTATCACTTCCTGTCTGTCTGTACAAACCTCCAGACTTCTATAGTTAACTAGTGCTGGGAATTAAAAGTGTGTGCCACCATGCCTGGCTCTCTTCCTAGTATGGCCTTGAACTCACAGAGATCCCAATGAATCTTTGCCTTCCAAATGCTAGGATTAAGGGTGTGTACTACCACTGCCTGACCTCTATGTTTAATACAGTGGCTGGCTTTCTCCTCTGATCCTCAGATAAGCTTTATTGGTGTGCACAAATAAAATATCACTACATTCACCCACATTCAGAGAGCCTAGTTTGGTCCCAGGCAGGTTCCCCAGCTGTCAGTCCAGAGTCTGTAAGCTCCCACTAGCTCAGGTCAGCTGTCTCTGTGAGTTTCCCCATCATGATATTGACCCCCTTCGTCATATAATCCCTCCTTACTCTCTTCAACTGGACTCCAGGAGCTCCACCCAGTGTTTAGCCATGGATCTCTGGATCTGCTTCCATCAGTTACTGGATGAAGGTTCTATGATGAAAATTAGAGTAGTCATCAACATGATTACAGGAGGTCAGTTCAGGCACCCTCTCCACTATTGATTGAAGTCTTAGCTGGGATCATCCTTGTGGATTCCCAAACCACACAAAGACGAAACAAAGAAAGAGAATTACAGACCAATCTCCCTCATGAATATTGATGTAAAAATATTCAATAAAATATTGGCAAACTGAATCCAAGAACACATCAAAAAATTATCCATCATGATCAAGTAGGCTTCATCCCAGAGATGCAGGAATGGTTCAACATATGAAAATCTGTCAATGCAATCTGCCATATAAACAAACTGAAAAAAAAAAAACAACACATGATCATCTCATTAGATACTGAAAAAGCCTTTGACAAAATCCAACAATCCTTCATGCCTTCATGATAAAGGTCTTGGAGAGATCAGAGATACAAGGAACATACCTAAACATAATAAAAGCAATATACAGCAAGCCAACAGCTATCATCAAACTAAATGGAAAGAAACTCAAAGCAATTCCCCTAAAATCAGGAATAAGACAAGGCTGTCCACTCTCTCCATATCTATTCAATATAATACTTGAAGTTCTAGGTAGAGTAATAAGACAACAAAAGGAGATCAAGGGTATACAAATTGGAAAGGAAGAAATCAAACTTTTGCTATTTGCAGATGATACGATAGTGACTCAAAAAATTCTACTAGAAAACTCCTACAGTTGATAAACACCTTCAGTAATGTGGCAGGATAAAAGATTAACTAAAAAAAAAATCAGTAGCCCTCCTATATACAAATGATAAACAGGTTGAGAAAGAAATCAGGGAAACATCATTCTTTACAATAAACACAAATAACATAAAATATCTTGGGGTAACTTTAACCAAAAAAAGTGAAAAACCTATATGACAAGAACTTTAAGTCTCTGAAGAAAGAAACTGAAGAAGATATCAGAAAATGGAAGGATCTCCTATGCTCTGAGAAAGGTAAGATTAACATAGTAAATGGCAATCTACGGATTCAATGCAATCCCCATCAAAATCCCAACACAGTTCTTCACAGATCTCAAAAGAACAATACTCAACTTTGTATGGAGGATAGCCAAAACAATCCTGTACAATAAAGGAAGCCCAGAGCCATCACTACCCCTGACTTCAAGCTCTACAAACTTAGATTTATTACATATGTATAATTCCTTTTGTATTTCATTTTTACTGTGTCTTATCAAAACATTTTTAGTAATGGTGCTTAATTTAGGTATGTTTCTCTGACCATTTTAATGGGTTAAAGTATATGTAGTAGATTTAGGCTTACTTGCTATTGTTTGTGTTGCATTGCTTTGGAAAATATATTGTGAAAATCACTTTATATAAACAAATACTTTCTTTGCTCATTTTTACAGCTGAGCTTATAATACTAACATTGACAATCTACAGATTAAACTGATAGGAATGACTCTGTTTGTTGACTGTAGTGACCACTCACATTTCAATCTAAATAAAATGCTGTAGGATTTACTGAATGAATTCTTATGTCTGTCCTGGCCTTAAGAAGCAGGCAAGCATAGATATCTCTGACTTGGACTTACCCGCTCCAGCTGGTGCTTATTACTTCTTTCACATTCCTTTTTACTTGATTTAGCTCCTGTTTCATCTTGTGATGTCATGTTTGAGACTCACTCATGAGTATCTGTTTTCCTCATCCTGTGACTCTGGAAAAAAATCCTGTCAACAATACTAGCCTCATCTTAGCAGGAACATGACTTCTAGTCTCAGAGTTGGCCAGGTTCAGAGTAGATGCTCCAATCACAGTGGTCTTACTTTCACACTTTCTTGTCTACCTGGAACTGATGATTCTACCCTAGACTCTGTTGCCCATAACTCTCTGTAGCACTTACACACCAGAAACAAGATAACTGGTACACTGTCCAGTTTAAAGAATAAAGCTAGGGCTTAAAATTTAGCTTTTTGTAACAAAAGAGCTATTTCTTTTAAACCATGATTTTGCAGAACTTCCCTTCAACTGTTCATTTAGGGTACCATTCAAACAGCTCACTGATGAAATTCATTTTAGTGAATGCCTCCTTCATTTTGTGGGAACCTGCTGAGATGGAAAGTATTCTGAAATTTGATGAAACAGAGTCTATTTTTGACAACTATGAAAGGAGAGATTCAGCAAATGTTGACGGGCTGAATTTCTTAATACTTTAAAAGGAAGAGTGAAATGTATACCCCATATTTATATGCACACACATATGCATCTAGAAACTTCTTGCTTCTGAAAATTACCTCATTTTTACCAATGCAGCGATTAACACCTGAAGCAGTTGTCAGAGAGACTAAATTATGTGATAGAAAAAGTTTCTAGTCACCCAAATAACACTGAACACAACAAATCAAAAATGTTATGTGCTCTTTCCTTCCTTTTTGTTATCACACATAATAGTTTAGACTCTGGAATTTAGGATATATGAAAATAGGACAGGCATTACTAGATATAAGTAGAAAAAAAGAAAACACACCACGTTGCAAATGTTTGTGACAAAACAAGCCATTTCATTTTCTACACATAGATGGGGTCTCTGCTTTTTATCCTTTCCTTCTTCCTTCCTTCCTTCCTTCCTTCCTTCCTTCCTTCCTTCCTTCCTTCTTTCCTTTCTTTCCTTCTTCCCTCCTTCCTTTGCTTCCTTTGTACCTTCCTTTCCTTTCCCTCCCTCCTTTCCTTCCTTTCTTCCTATTCTTTGTCTCCTCCTCCTCCTCCTCCTTCTCCTCCTTCTTCTTCTTCTTCTTCTTCTTCTTCTTCTTCTTCTTCTTCTTCTTCTTCTTCTTCTTCTTCTTCTTCTTCTTCTTCTCTTCTCTTCTCTTTCTTATCTTCACCAGCAATCAACTTGACTGTAGTATATTGGTGAAATTATTAAGGCCACTCCACGTAGTTAAAAGGAGATTTATTTAATGGCGTAACTTACAAATTAAGGGATAGGTAGGTCGCAGGGTCTGGGGAAGGTGTATTGCAGTCCAGCGGTGTTCTCTGGAGCTCTGCTTGGTCCACCTCCACCATCCAGGGTCCCGGAACAGAGAGAGTGCCTGCCGATCCAGATCTCTGGTCTCCAGGCGCCTTCCTTGGCCCCGCCTTATAGGCGTGACAGTTGCCGAAGTCTCAATGGGGGTTGGAACTTCCAGATCAAAGCTGGAATGGCTACCCACTACAGTAGTACATTAAAAGAACATTTCCTAATGAACTAAAGGTGGGTATTTAAGGGACAATTTTTTTTTTCATTTTTCGTTAAAGCCACGAAGAGGAATTGCCAGTTTCAACTTTTATTCATTTGAAGGACTTTTTTTTTTTTTTAAATCAAAGAGTACACATAAAATAGGCTGATGCTCCGTGTAGTCTGGCTTCAGAGGTGGAAGTTGATCTGAAAACTCTAGCATGGAAATGAAAGTTCTAAAGATGAAAATAGCACACAAGTTGTCAAGGCTGAAGAGCTCCTATTTTCAGACCCAGTTATATCTGCTTGTACTATGAAAGCATGCACACATATTTGCTTCTCTAAAAATACATTGTGTATATTTGCTTCCCACAGATGTCTGGTGAATCACCGTATACCGTTTGCGATAGGTGAAAAAGATTTGAACCTCTAATGGAATTGCAACAACAATAAATATTTTATTTAAAGGTAATATACACAAGGCAACCTGGGTTACAGATTGAGATCTTATTTAACTTATAACACAAAACAAAAACAAAGAAAAACTCAAGTAAATAAAAGATAATAAAATAAAAAAAAATTTCACAGAGGTCAACTCTCTTGAGACATTTAAGATTAGCACTGCCCGGCTGATGACTAGATTATTTAAGACCATCTGACTTTTCCCTTCTAGCTCTCTTTGAAGATGTTGGAAGATGTAGGCTAGTTTGGAGGGGCACCATCTTTTTCTTTTTTCTATCTGTCAACTGTCAAGTGTCTGGGGACTCATACTATTATCAGTAGAGTGTGAGCTACATGGTCCTTGGAGACCAGGAATTTTGACATGGACAGTAAGATTCTAAATAGTAGGAGAAAATATAGTAAATTATAGGATTAAATTGCACAGAGAATCGAATCAGTTATGTAACTCAGAGCAGAAATCTCACGATATTTCTAAAGGATGGACAATTAACCTGCAACTCATCATTTTGACTCATATGCAAGCATATGTTCTACCTTTTCCATTGTTGGGCATTCTTCACTTTTAGAAATTCTTCAATTTTAGTTATCATGTCTCTTTGTGATATCATATGTTAATCCTATAATGGCTTGGGGCTACAGAGATGGCTCAGCAGTTAAGAATGAGTATTGCTCTTCCAGTGGAGCCAAGTTTAATTCCCAGCATTCATGTCAGGCCGTTTCTAGTTACTATTACTATAGCTCTTCAGTATGACTTACAACCCAAAATGGTGATAACCACAGCAGTGTTCTTGTTATTTAAAATTGCTTTGTCTGAAGTCTTTTGTTCTTCCATGTGATTTTGAAGTATTTTTTTTTCTATTTCTATAATGAACTAAGTTGGCAGTTTGATCAGGATTGCATTAAATTTGTAAATTTTCATACTTGGAATGGCCATTTTTAAAATATTAGTCCTATAAGTTTATTAGTAAATAGGACATCTATCCATCTTCTAGTGTCTTCTTCAACTTCCCTCTTCAGTGTTTTAAAGTTTCCATTATATAGGTTTTTTTTCTTCCTTGGCTCGTATTTTTTCCCAAGATACCTTCCTTCCATCCTTCTTCCACTTTCCCCCTAGTTGCCATTGATGGGATTGTTTCCCTGATCTCTTCAATATATTTCTCTTGGGTACAGTTAGGCTACTAATTTTTGTATGTGTAGAGGTTTCAAAAGTCCATGACAGGCCCAGTCCCTCTCTTTATGCCTCCAACCTGCAGGTAAGATGTAAGCTCTAAGCTAGTGCTCCAGCACCATGGCTGCCTCCCTCCCTACTGTCGTGCTCCTCACCATGATGGTCATAGACTTACCCTCTGAAGCTGTAAGCAAGCCTCCAACTAATGCAACTATTTGCATTGGCCATGATGTCTCTTCATAGAAATATAAATGGAACTAAGACAGTGTGTTACTTTTTGGCCTGCCATTTGCTGAAAGTGTTCTTCTGCTTTGAAGTTTCCGTTAAGTTTCTCTCATGTATGGCATCATGCCTTTTTCAAATAGAGATATTTATTTTCTTCATTTCCTATTTGTTGCCTTTTTAACTCCTTCTCTTATCCTATCACCCTAGCTTGGACTTCAGGCACTGTTTGAATAGGAATGGGGAGAGTGGGGAATTTTTGTTGTTGTTGCTAAACTTAATGGGGATATTTAGAGGTTTTTCTGCATTTAATATGATGTTGGTTATAGTCCTTCCAATGCTTGTATCCCCTGATTTTTTAACATGAAGGGTAATAAGATTTAATCAAAGGCCTTTTCTGCATCAGAAATGAAACAGATTATATCATTTCCATACTTAAAACCATTTCTGTGATGAATGACATCTGTTAATGTCTATATGTTGAACCATGCCTCTTTGTTTAGAATGAAGCCAGTATGATTATGTGGAGGATCCTTTTGATGGATTCTTGAATTCAGTTTGCAAGTAGTTTACTGAGATTTTTTTCTTGCACTTATGCACCTCAGGGAAATTGTTCTACTGTGTGTGTGTGTGTGTGTGTGTGTGTGTGTGTGTGTGTGTGTGTGTGTTTGATTTTGAAAATTTGAAATCAGGACATGATTGGCTTGTAAAAAGAGTTTTGAAGTCTTCCTTCCTTTTCCATTTTATTTTCAATGAATTTGAGAAGTACTGGTGTTTTTCTTTGATTCTGATAGAATTTGAGCCAAATTCAGCTAAAACCAAATTCTGGAAGATTATAAATTACTGCTTACTCTCAATTCTTGCTATATGTCTGTTTTAAGTGGTCTCATTTCATCTTGGTTTACCTTTCTTATGCTATATGCACGTAGATATTTGTATGTTTCTTTTAGGTTTTCTAGTTTGAAGGATTATTTTTATGGTACCTTCACAATTTTCTGGATTTCGTTGATTATCTGTTGGAGTATCTCCTTTTACATCACTAATTTATGAATTCAGTTTCCCTCTCTTAGTTAACTTGGCTAAGGGTTTGTCAGTTTTGTTCATCTTGTCAAGAAACCATCTCTTTGTTTCATTGGTTCTTTGAATTATTTTTCATATTTCTATTTCATTAATTTCTGTCCTGATCTTAGTTATTTCTCCCCAATTGCTGACTTGGGGTTTGGGTTGTTTTTTTTATTTCTAATGCCTTAAGGTACAACATTAAGTAGATTATTTGTGATCTCTTAATACATTTTCAAAAATGGGAAAATCTAGAATAATTTTATAAATTTATAAAGGTTTTATGTAACTCTTATTAATGTTTTCCTTTGTCATATATGCATATAAAGTGTTTTGTTTACTCTCACTTCATACCCTCTACTGTCTCCTGCAAACACCTGTCAACACTTCTCTCCAGCTTGTAAGTCCCTTTTTCACATTCATATCTTTGATTTTTGCCTTGTGATCCAATGAGTTGAATTGGGGCTGTCTTTGTGACCAGGGGTTTCAAACTATCCATTGGAGCTGTTGTGCTCACCTTTGGGTACAAAACTGAAAACAAGGACTGTCTCTTCTCATAATTCATCAGTAGCTAATAGTTCAATAGGATTGAGTTGTATCTTTGGGTCCCTCCCTGATCCATGATCTACTGAAGAATAGTTTACTTTAGTTTTGTGTGTCTACATGTATGTGTACAATGTGTGTTCATGCATTCATATGTAAATGTGGCCATGCATGTGCTATGGCTTACATGAGGTAATCAGAAGACAGCTAGAGTGTCAGATGGTACCTTGCACCATTTGTAAGCAAGGCCTCTTTGTTGTTTTGCCACTTGTCTACCATGCTAATTGGCCCCGGAATTTCCCAGGAGTCTTTGGTCTCCACCTCCCATCTCCTTGTTAGAGTGCTGGGATTACAAACACTTTTATGTGGATTCTGAAGGTTCAAACTCAGGTTTTTGATTCTTGCACAGCCAGCATTTTGAGACACTGAGTCATCTGAACAAATAACGTTTTTCTTTCAGTTTTCCAATTTTTTCCTAGTCTTTATATGTCATCATAAACTTCTCTCTTTTCTTTCAAATATTTCAAAGGTTTTTGGTAAAAAAAGATACTTTGCTCAGTATCTGAAACAGCTCTCATATAAAACACTGGGCATGTGCACCCTTTTGCCCGAGTAATCTTCTGAAACCTGTTTCTGCAGGTCCCCTCTTTGAGATCTCAGTTCTTTACTAGCAGTACCATCCTTGAATATGCCTTCTCTTTTAATTTGACACCCTTGTAAAGGATCCCTCTCCTGGGCATTAGGTTTATGCTTATCTTACAAAATGGTTTCTTGGGGCTTTATCATTTAAGGTTCTTCTTTGCTCTTCTGTGGATAGCCTCTGCAGGACTTTTTCAGTGTTCTTTACATGAAGAGTTAAAATGTGTAACTTCACGTACTAGGGGGATCAGTCATGAGTAAATTGCTTTTCATGAAAGTATGAGAACCTGAGTTGATACTCTGTAACCATATAAAAATCTGTCATGGTAGCCCATGCATGGAATTCCAGCATTTTGGAAGAAGATTAGGAGGCTCCTTGGGGTTTGATTAACCATACAGTAGAATGGTTGAGCTCAAGTTTAAGTTAGAAAATATGTCTCAAAAAATATGGTGGAAAGCAACTGAGTAAGATACTTGATGTTGATCACACACACACACACACACACACACACACACACATACATTCACACACTCACACACTCACACTCACATACACATTCAATACACATGCATATACATATACACACACCTACACACACGTACATACACATACACACACAATTTCCAGCAACATAAAAATCAAACAACAAATTATAAAAATTTACCAAGATCCTTTAAATTCCAAGACAAAGCTATTTCCCCTCCTGGTATTTCCAATTGCTCACCACTTTACCATACCTTAATCTAAGAGATTTTAAGTACCCCCTTTCACTTCCTTTAAAATTTTAAAATGAAATGATTAATCAAGGAAGAACAGAACATAGTGAAAATAATTATTCGTATACTCATGATGTACTTATTAAACAACAATATCTGTATTCACTGGAAAATACAGTTAAGTAACAAAATAAATATAATTAATATCATTTAGAGTATCTATTAAAATATACATTATATTTTAGAATCAGCTTTGCTACTAGCTATACAATACAGCACAACTCGTTGTATATCTGGTATAAGGTTGTAAACTTGGGGATTACAATTTATTAGTAGATTTTAACTGAAATGTTTTTCTTGATTAAATTAGTAATTAAAAACTCAAGAGGCATAACATTTGGGAGGTAAGCATTAATGTGTGAAATTTTTGTTTTAGTTATGTGCTCACATTTACCTCCTTTTTTGTATGTATTTTGGTATTTCACATACACTGAATGACATACATGGTTAGAATGCAGTATGTAGTAGGCATTACTCAATGTACGTAACTAATTCATTTGAGATATTAAATAAAGATTGTTAATGTGGGTCATGAAAAGATGGAAAAGGAAGATAGAAACAGTAACTTAATGGGCTCTGATTTGTGACTTGAGTTCAGCTTCTCCAGGTATCCAGGGGGAAGGCCGCCCTAGCATCAGTGCCTGGAAGTAGACTCTACTTAAAGCACATACTTCAGTGTGGCCAGGAGAGCATTAACCAGGTTCATATTGCTCAATACTGTTCACTACCAACATTGAACCCTGGTTTGAAATGTCATTCTACCCCATTTACTGGAAACATCATGGAAACAGAGACATTTCTTTTGAGGACAAAATCAGTTTAATTGGTGTGGGAAAACTTGGGTATCTCTATTGGATTCACTACTTTTCTTTCCATAAGTCACAACTGTAAAGAGAGGAACCAATGAGAAGTTCTTGGTTAGGATGTATAAATGTTGATGAACATGAAATAAATCTTCATTACTTGAAAGATCTGGTTCTTTGTCACATCTTTGTCTTGGACCTGACATTCACAGCTATATGTCTACAGCACAAGATGAAACACAACTTGAAGAGCTAGATGCTAGTCAATGCTTATTATAAAACTGGACTGCAACTTGCCAGGGTCATGAAGTGACATTTTCATAAATTAATGTGATTAAAAACTGCCGGAGTTTTCCTAGCATCTCAGCTGAACTCCCAGAAGTACCACTAGAGGGCATGCTGATCATCCAGGGCAAATCTGAAGAGCACACACAAGAACCTCTGAATAAAAAGTGAATAAAACTCAGGCTTTCTTTTTATATCTCCAAAGAGAATATACTTACATTGACATGTTAAATATACATCTTTGATCATTTCGACATTACTTTCTTCTTAAGTATTTAGTTTCCATATAATTTTTGGGTTCTTACTGTAATTTTTATCCAGAAGTAACAAAACTCTTAAAAGTAAAGTTTCTGTTTAATGGGAAAAGAATTGCACGGAAATTGAACAATAAAACTAAAATGATTTTAAAAATATAACAAGGAAGTGATCATAGCTAAATAAAAGAGGAGAATTAATTTTCTACTTGCTTGGAGAATGTATTACTTTTAACAAATCCACACTTTGATGAACCCTAAACCACAGAGTTTGACTGGAGATTATAAGAAGTTTATTTCATTTGTTTTTTCATTCAGTATTAGGACACATATAGAATATTCTGAAACCATAATAAGGATTGTGGTTACAGATACTTATCTAAAAATTTCATTACATTAAAAAATTATGGGGAGCCGGGTGGTGGTGGCGCACGCCTTTAATCCCAGCACTCGGGAGGCAGAGCCAGGCAGATCTCTGTGAGTTTGAGGCCAGCCTGGGCTACCAAGTGAGTCCCAGGAAAGGCACAAAGCTACACAGAGAAACCCTGTCTTGAAAAACCAAAAAAAAAAAAAAATTATGGGGAATGAAAAATGATGACATTTCCCATGAGAACAGAGGCACAACTGGGAAAAAAAATGTAGACTTTTAATCAAGCTATTATTTCTGTAATATGCCATTATCTATCAAAATTCAGATCATATCATTTAACTCACTTGCTTACCCTTTAGACTTCTGCAAGATTTTTTTAAAATGGGAATTGTCAGTCTTTACTGAGCAGACAGCTTCTAGTCAAGCAAGAGGGACCTAGTCCAGTAGTTACAGCCCATTGTTACAAAACAATATTAGTAACAAGCCACTAGAATTGGACTTACAGACAGTATAGAACACAGTGTGAACAAGGACCATAGCTTTCTGGCCAAGAAAAGGAAGCATTGCCTGTGGATGGCTTCCAGCTCTACCCTACCTGACCAGGCAGGCCTAGAAGACTCAGATGGCTGCCCCTAGTGCCCTCAGCCTTGATGGTGGCCATGAGAAAGGCTTCATTCCTTTCATCTTCTTGGGCAGTAGCGGCATCATTCTTTGTACCCATGCAGGAAAGGACAGATAGAAATGACAACCACTGAGTTGTCATAAAGTACATTTAAAAACAAGCAAACAAACAAAGCAAGCAGCACATTCCCTGTTATGTGAATGGAAAACACATTTGCACTTCCCAACACTCCCCATTGAGCCTCTCCTTCCTGTTAGCATACAAAATGTCTGTCAGGGCTTCTTTCTACAGACTTCAATTATTTTATTTTTCTCAAAATGAACAATCTTTTCCCTTAAGTCATATTCTGATAGATAGTTCTGTTCTGACACCCCCTTTGTCTTATCCCCAGACAGACACCTTTTGCTTGTGAGGTGACTGAGAAAAAAAATTTTTTTTTTCAAGTCAAAGCTGTTAAAGCAGACAGTGTTCCTTCTCCCGGCTTCTCCCAGGAAACCTCTAAATCTCCAAGCAACAATGGGCGCTGCTGACAGACATAATCTGAGACGTTTAAGAGGATTTTAGAAAAGATTTGGCTTTTGTTTGTTTGTTGTTTGTTGATATATGCACTAAGGAAAGTATTTATCTTTAGTCTTTCAGAGAGAAGGTTGCAGAGCTTGCTTTGACAATAGGGTTCATGACTGGGATGTGGTTGGCTCATTTTTCTCCTTGGAACAGCAGTGGTGTTACATTATAGAGCTTGTCAATTATGGTATATCTCTCAGTAATAAGCAAACAAGGACAAACAAATGGTAAACTGTTTCATGTGCTTGCAAAAACTAACTCAAATTACTTGGAGTAAACAGATATATTTCTATTATTATTACATATCACAAATTAAAGGTAAGGCTGGGGAGATGGCTTAATGTAAATTATGCTTGCCACAGAAACTTCAAGCCCAGAGTTCCAGTCTTCAGAACACATATAATAAGTGGTGGTGTGCTGACCTGCATATGATCCTCTCATTTGGAAGGTGGAGACAGGCAATCTCAGGGCAAGCTGCCTATCTAGACTTACTGATTCCATGATCTCTCAGCTCAGCAAGAGAACTTGCATCAGTAAAGTGAGGAGAAATGGAAGAAGATGCCCAACATCAACTCCTGGTCTCCCCATGCACACTCACCCCCACATACATGTGCCCATCATACACATGTGAGCACACATACACACATGCATGAATACCACTCACAAATACACATGCAAAAATAAATATATATGGTAATGATCATTTTTAAATTCATGTTATTTTTCAATGACTGCATACTTTACTTATGTGTATAGCATTAAGAAACTATGACATCTAAAGCATATTTCTCATATGAGATTATAGATCTGGGGAATATATTCGATGATTTTTATCAAATAAATTAATATTCCAAAGAGGCTAATTTTCTTTCCCCTGACTGTAGCTGAGATAGTGGAGAGCTACATTCAAGTATTATAATTTAGCAGTATACAAACTGTGCTGCTTTGAAAGGCCAGTACCAGGCTCAGCTCTGCTTTGTGAATTACTTGCAGAAGATGCTGAAATTAGTGGGCTCAGTGTTTCAGTACTCTGAAAGACAGATAAAGACTGAAGTGTAAGTGTCTCTTTAGAATGTTTTAACCCTGCCACAGCAGTTATAGTATATTTAACAAAAATATACTTGAGAAAAATTTAAATGAAGTATTATGTAGTGCCAGCCTCTAATTCCTTTTCTCTTCTGTGTGAATTCCATCTCAGATGCATAATTTAGGTGTATTTTCCCATTTGTTTGTTCTCATTTGAGTAACATGCCTATCTACCACATCTTACTCTTTTTTTCCTCCACACAATCTCATGTGAGTACCATTTTCTTACTGGGAATACTCACTGATTAACTCTTCCATATGGCTTCCATTTAACATTGAAGTTGTGGAATACTGCATCTGGCCTCGGGAACTTAACTTCACCAACTACATTTGTCAATACTGGGGTCCAGGAATAATACCTTAAAGACTAGACTTTAAGATATGTTGAGGGGCCTTGGAATACACCTCAACAGAGTTGGCCCTCTGACCTTATCCAGTTTCTTCTTTGCATAAAGGGTGAGGCTTTTTGGAATGTTCTTCATCTACCAGACTCAGATTTGCAAAAGAGAAACAAAATTGCTTCCATTCTTTATAGTGAGATCTCATTAACTGGAGAGACTTAACTGGTATCACAGAAAGAAAGATGGGAGTCTTTTTAATTACACCTGGACAAATGTTTGTCACATACCATTGTCCTTTTTTTTCCTATAGAGAATCACTTACAACATATTGTTCACAGATTCAGTATACTTTGTCCTAGGCCATTATATGTTCTCCAAGCCTGCCAAGACCGCTTAGCATTCATTTGCCACTCCTCTGTCTTTAGTCTTTCTTTACTCAGCTCCTGCTTCAGAAAAGGAGGCACATCTACATTTCAGAATGACATAGAATTAATGGAAAGCCACAGTCCTGTAATTCTCCTCCTTTTGCATGTTAATTTTACGCTTCTTCTTGTGGTGATAGTGTGTTCCCCAATATATTGTGCATCTTAATAAACTTATCTGGGCCCAGAGAACAGAACAGCCTCTAGATAGACATAGAGGCCAGAAAATGGAGGCACACACACCTTTAATCCTAGCATTCTGAAGGCAGAGATCCATCCAGATCTCTGTGAGTTCAAAGCCACAATGGAAACAGCCAGACATGTTGATACATGTCTTTAATTCCAGGAAGTGATGACAGGAAACAGAAAGGTATATAAGGCATGAAAACCAGGAACTAGAGGTTTGTTAAGCTTTTAGGCTTTTGAGCAGCAGTTCAGCTGAGATCCATTCAGATGAGAGCACAGAGGCTTTCAGTTTGAGGAAATGAGATCAGTTGAGAAATTGCTGAGATGAGGTTAGCTGTGGCTGGTTCTGTTTCTCTGATCTTTCAGCGTTCACCCCAATACCTGACTCTGGGTTTGTTTTTATTAGTAAGATTTTTCTAAGATTCATGTTACATCTTCTACCTAGTCGGCTGAGGTGGGTTTATTCTAGTGAATTTTTAGAGGTTGGTGATTTTTTGTGTTTGCCTCCATGCTACTCTCCTTGATGTTCAGGCTTTTGTTTTACAACATACCCTTGCTCTTTTGTTATTATCTGCTTATTTGTCAATTTTCTCCCTTAATGAGTACATCAGGTTTCCTCCTGTGGAGAATCTAGTGGTGAGGTATGATGAAGGGCATGGTTATACTCTAGAAAGTGGTTTTGGTTTGATCATGGCTGCTGTGGCTTTGCAAGTAGATGAAATGCCATATTAGTTTTCCAAACTGAAATTGCTTCAAAACGCTGAGTAAACCCTATATTGATTTCTTTAAAAAAATAATTTCACTGCACACTAGATTCTATAGTTGTCAGATAGATTGCTGTCTCCCTGGCATCAATCTTGCTCTAAATCTACACATTATGATAAAGCTGATCCAATGTTCATTACAAATATTGATGTCAACAGTTTTCTTTTTGGAAAAAAATTAGCTAAATAGATTAATTCATTAAAGCATTTTTAAGTAATTGAGGATCTTTGCTTATTAAGGATCCACTCATTTAATCAACAAATATTTACTGAGCACTCACAGTGTCCTAGGTAATGTAAAAGTATAAAGACATCAGATGTAGTCTCTGTTTCATATGATTTGAGTACGAGTGGAACAGATACACAAATCTGATGGAGTCTCTATTTCATAGAATAGACTAGTGGGTAATGATCTGTGTTCAATGGAACTCACAGACCATCAAAAATAATAAGCAAAATACACTTAAAATTAATTTTAACTTCCGGAAATAAATAGAATAAATGGATAGATAACAAGATATTCAAGTCATAAAAAGAACACTAATGAAGAGAATATTTGAGAGCTGAAGAATTGATAAGAAATAGTAATTTCATATGTAGTGTTGAGAGTAGAGTATGCTGCATTGAGATGGAATGGAATGCTCACAGTCTCCAAGGGGGAAGCAATATGACAAGGTATGGGATAGAGCCACAGTAACACCAATTCATGCGTCAATGTTATCTGAACTGCACTGTATTCTTGAGCTGCCATCATCATACCCCCAAAAATGCAATTCTAGGGTATCTGAACCAAACAAATTTGACATTCACACAACCAGGTCTGTACTACGGACAAGTCTGAAATCTTCAGATCCATCCATGGCTCTTCACCTATCACACCGAACCTAGCTCTACTCAAGCACTTTCAAAATAAAAAAAAATTGTAAAGCATTGTTACCATGTCATTATAAAACTAAAGCATTAGCTTTTTAAGTTAAAGACCAAAAGCATTAACCTTTTCACAGTGAAAGGCCACTAGGAATAGCAATATATTTCACTAGTATTGTTTCAATAACTCCTGTACTATTTATTCTATTTCAATTTAAAAAAATCTCAAAACATGTTTATTCCCTATGCGCTGATGCAAAACAAAACAAAACCTGAAACATTAAAACATGAAGCCTTTTGGAAAAACAGAATGATAATTCATTTGCCTTTCTTGTAACAGTAGAGCTATCTATTATTCTAATTATCTGATTCACAAATACCATATTTTTACTGTAATCATCTAATTAACAATTGATTAATATCTGTTGAGCAATGATTAGTCCAACTCAGGCTTAAACAGATAATAACAATAAAAATATCAAAGTGCAAACTGGTCTATGTTATTTTTACTCATTATACTTTTCAGAATCTGTACCCTACTCATTAACATCCATAACTCAATCAGAATGTACTTAGGGATATCTATCCCACTATGAGCAGAATCAAAATTACTGGATTCTGCCAGAAAAGAAAAACTTCATTAGCTCACTTCCTACCACAAGGAACTCCCATGTGACTATTGTACTATTAATCTTTTTTATTGAACCTCTCCACTCCAGAAGCCAACCCAGCTGAAGTATAGAACAAGATACAGCAAAAATGGGTGGATATTAAGAAACAGACAAATGTCAGGCAGGATTTGCATTTCAGGATACAAAATGAAAGGAGTTTGGATTTTCCTAGTCGTATAATAGGAAACTTTAGAGGGCTTTACAAGTGTGAGCAGCATGTACACATTTATGCTTGCAAAGCTCTGCTCTGTGAGTCATGGATATGAAAGGAGAAAGATTGGGAACAACAAAACAGTTTCTGCATAAATCAAGTGACAGGTGATACTGGTTTGAATTAATCTGATGTAAAGGAATGTGCTGAGAAAAATAAAGTACAGTTAAAAGGAAGAAATGAATTGCCTGAGGCAGATATTATGTGAAATGAAAGAACAGCAAGTAATGAACAGCAATCAAAGATGGCTGCCTTAGTGAACAGTTACATGGTGTGACCGCTTGTTGAAATGGAAAAGTCGGAGAGTCAGCTGGTGTTTTAAAACTTTAATATGGAATCTCAAAGTAGTTTTGGTTTGCATTTCCCTGATGCCTAAGGATGCTGAACATTTCCTTAAGTGTTTCTCAGCCATTTGAGTTTCCTCTATTGAGAATTCTCTATTTAGATATTTACCCCATTTTTAATTTTATTATTTGGTTCTTGATATTAGTTTCTTAGGTTTTTTATATATTTTGGATATTAGCCATCTATTAGATGTGGAGTTGGTAAAAATCTTTCTTCATTCTGTAAGCTGCCATTTTGTCCTACTGACAGTATCCTTTGCCTTACAGAAGTTTTTCAGTTTCTTGGGGTCCCATATATTAATTGTTGATCTTAGGGCCCTCACTATCAGTGTTTTGTTCAGAAATTCATCTCCTATTCCAATATATTCAAAACTATTTCCCACTTTCTCTTATATCAGGTTCAGTGTACCTGGTCTTATACTGAGGTATTTGAGCCACATGGACTTGAGGTTTGTGCAGGGTGATAAATATGGATATTTGCATTCCTCTACATGCAGACATCACCTATCAGAATGGCTAATATCAGTAACATAAGTGACAGCTCATGGTCATGAGGATGTGGAGCAAGAGGAACACTCCTCCATTGATGGTGGGAGTGCAAACTTGTACAGCCACTTTGGAAATCAATATGGAGTTTTCTCAGAAGACTGGGAATCAATCTACCTTGAGACCCAGCTATCTCACTCTTGGACATATTCCCAAAGGACGCTCTATCATACCACAAGGACACTTGCTCAACCGTGTTCATTGTGACTTTATTCATAATAGTCAGAGACGGGAAACAACCTAGATGTCTCTCGACCGAAGAATGGATAAAGAAAATGTGGTATAATTACACAATGGAGTATTACTCAGCTATTTAAAAATTACATCATGGAATTCATCAGCAAATGAATGGACCTAGAAAAATAATCATCCCAAGTGAAGTAACCTAGACCCAGAAAGATAAATACAGTATGTATTCATTTATAAGTGGATATTAGCCATTAAGTAAGTGATAACCAAGTTACAAGCTGTAGACACATTAAAGTTCTATAAAGAGGAGGGATCTGGGAGGAATACATGGATCTCTCTGGGAGTGAAGAAATAGAATACATTTTACAGGTGGAATGGGGGACAATACCAGGGTGATCAGGTTTTAGAGGAGAGTGAGATGGAGGGGAAAGAATGCAGGGAGAGACAGATGGAATTTGGTTGATGTGGAAACCTAGGGCAGTGGAAACTTCCTGGAATGCATGAGGGTGATCCTAATGAGGACTCCTAGTAATGGCTAGTAATGACGATACAGAGTCTCAACTGGCTATCTCTTATAGCCAGGCAAGGCTTCTGGTGGTATGATTGGGTTGCATTTCTTTGAGTTGTTGACCAACTGTGTCCCATGGAAGTTCCCAAACAAACTAGGCTGTTGCTAAGACATAGAGTTGTTCTTCTCAAACTGATAGCAAGGCTCCAATGCCAAGGACAACAGCCATATAACTCACTGAACACAGAAATCAAAGTGGAGCCTATAAGGAGCCTTTACTACTGTGTTCCAGTATCTTTGGTGCAGAAAGGTACTCTTCAGGCTACTAAAAGAAACATGGACACCAACCCAACCATAAAACCTTTCACCTACAATCTGTCCTGCCTGCAAAATATGCTAGGACAATGGTAGCACAGACATGAAAATAGCCAATCAATGTCTGATTTGACTTAAGGACCACTCCATGAGAGGGAACCCATACATGATACTAGTTGAGTAACCAAGAATCAGAAACTAGATAGCCCAGAGACCTGGTCTCTAAAAAGAAGATATCAATAAAATGACTCCTAATGATATTCTACTATACTCGTAAATCAGCGCCTTATCCAGTCATCATCAGAAAGACTTCCTCTGGCAGCAGATGGGAACAAATACAGAGATTCACAGCCAGATATTACTTGGAGAGGAAGTCTAAATGGGACATCTCCATCAAATCCCTCCCCTCAGAGCTCAGGAAATCCTGTGGAAGAGGAGGCAGAAAGATTGGAAGAGAGGATGGAAGACACCAGGAGAATAAGGCCCTTTGAATCAACTAAGCAAGGTGATTAAGAGCTCACAGAGACTGAAATAGTAAACATGGGTCCTATGTCTCCACTAGTTCCTCTTGTATATATTACAGCTATTAGCTTAGTATTTTTATGGCTCTCCTGACTGTGAGAACAAGTGGGTCTTACCTATTATGCCTGCTCTTGGGACTCTTTTGCTATGTTCAACTTCAATAAGATAGTTTTTGCTTCATTACATTGTATTTTATTTTGTCATGTTTGGTTGCTATATCTTATAAGCCTGTTCTTTTCTAATGAAAGACAGAAAGGGAGTAGATCTGGAGGTAAGGATAGGTGGCAGTTAACTGGGAGGAGTAGAGGGAGAGGAAACTATAATCAAGATATGTTGTATGAGAAGAGAATCTATTTTTCAATTAAGGAAAAAAATGATAAAAAAAATGAAAGTTTAATATGGAAAAAATTGCTTGCAAAACCAGTTAGATGGGAAAATAAGTTAAATAAAATCAACTTCCATGAAGCTGGAATTTAGAGTAGAATTTTCGGTTTGAGACATAAATTTGTAAATCAATAGAGATCATATTTAGTTATTATAGTAAATGAAATATTTCACAAAATTAAAGAAAAGAGGAAGTAGGAATCTAGAATAACCAGATTGCTGACAGCCATAATAGCAAGCAACACATTCTGCTTTAGTTCAGAAAATGTTTTAACACTTCAAGTATTTTAATGATGTTACTATGCTATGGATGGCTGTGAAAGCAAGATGAGCTCATCTCCACTGCATAAAGACAATGTAACCTTATAACAAGGAGGCTGAAAGAAGGTATTGTTTGTTTATGTCCTTGACTAATTTCAAAGGAAATATTGTCTATACTACCTGTTTAAAAAATTCCAATCAGTTTTCATATTTCTTTTCCTCACCATTGAGCTCCTGGGCTCTGGCCAGTGCCTGACTGACAGTTTGGTTTCTATGAACACTACCAAAATGAATTTATCGGCTTCACTAGGATGGGAATTTTGCTTGAAACACAGCAGGGCGTTTTCCTCATTTCAACTTAAGTGCTAACAGAAAAGACAGACTGTATACCTTCTTTAGTAAAAGACAGTCACCAAACAGGAATCTTATGTCTTGTGTATAATTCCAGTGGAGTGTGATGAAAATGGTCATGAATCTCTTGGCATTTGTGGGAGAAAGGCCTGGTGACTAAGTAAATAAAAAAGATAAATGTTAGTGGAAGATGACTTTAACGGCTAACTGACAAGGTTATAATGAGAGTAACTCAGACTTGTGGAGTTTGACTAGCATGTGAAGTACTTAACGGCATTATTCTGCTCCAAAGGATCACACCCAGAGGACCATACATCCACAGGTAAGGTTACTCCATGGGAAAAGGTTAAGCAGAGTTTAGCACCAAAAGAATGTTCTAAGCTGAGGAATAGTGTGGGAGGGCAGAAGACCACAACACTTGTCTTTCTCAGAGTGCAGCTTGCCTCTGACACCTGACCTCTGAGGTCGGTGCCAAACCTTTTCTCTGCCATCTGTGATTGTCTTTTCTTTGAACTTGGCTTTTACTTTACCTGTTAGTTCCCCTCAAAGGGCTAAAAGTTGTAGTTAAAAATGGGCATCAGTGAAGAAGGAGAGAAAATATCACCAAGTTTTCCCCATACTTGCTCATAGACTAGTTACTCTTGTTTCAGGCATGGAGCATGATACTCCACTGAGGATGGGAGAATCCACAACAGGAATGAGAACTTAAAGTTTTCAATTATATTACATTAGCTCTTTAATATCTGAAAATGAGAGATTTTTTTATTAATGTCCAGAACTACAAACTAATGCTGTCTCTTGATGGATGAAAGAGCTCTAGGAGTAACAAAGAGGGCCAAGAGAACGTTTAAATTACTTATTTTCACAATTTTCTGAGTTAATCTCATGATTATCTTATTTCTAACTGTGAGGTTTTCAACATCCATACTATTACTTCAATGAGTCATCTAGAACTTTGGAACTCAGACTGAGGCATAGTCCTTAACATGAGTGGCATATTGTACTAGTTTTTTTTTTCTGTTGCATTAAATATGTAGGCCAAAACTATTTTGTGGAAGAAAGGATTTATTTCAGTATAAATTTCCAGGGCACAGTTCATCACGAAGGAAGTCAGGGTGGAAACTTAGGACAGGAACATGAGTAGAAACTATGAAGGAATGTTGCTTGGTGCTGTGTTCTCTGGCTCTCCCACATATTTTTTTCTACATAGTCCAAGACCACCTGCCTAGTGAGGGTACTGCCCACAGGCTGGGCCCTCCTCCATCAATCATAATGCCTGGATACATACCCACAGTTCAATATAATCAAGCCAATTCCTTAATTATGGTCACCTCTTCCTAGGCATATTCCTTACTTTTCTGTTGCTCTGACAAGATACCATGACAAAAGCTACTTAAAGAAGAGAAAGTTTATGTGGGCTTATGGTTCTAGAGTATTAAGAGTCCATGGCAGGGAAGCATGGCAACCAGTGACAGGCACAACAGCGGGAATTGGAAACTAAGAGCTCACATCTTTAAATGTAGGCATGTAGCAGATAACAAACTAGAACTAAAGAGAGGCTTTAAGCTCTCAAATCCCTTCCCCCATAACATACATCCTTCAGTGAGGCCACACTCAATTGACCTTACCAAGAAGTGCCACTAATTAGGCACCAAATATTCAGCTGCCTGAGCCTGGGAAGAGGGGGCAGTTCTCATTTAAACTACCATACT
This sequence comes from Peromyscus eremicus, assembly GCF_949786415.1. Classification (NCBI taxonomy): domain Eukaryota; kingdom Metazoa; phylum Chordata; class Mammalia; order Rodentia; family Cricetidae; genus Peromyscus; species Peromyscus eremicus. The sequence continues at coordinate 108,087,585 of NC_081417.1, read as the reverse complement.
GTATGACTCTATAGTATGCTAAAATAACATCAAATATTAGCCCAGATATGTATATTTAAGAATAGGATGGACTTCCACGTTTATGCTTCCAAGAAAACTGTTAGCTGGCATGGAATTGTGCATATAGCAAAATGCTGTAAACACGTCTTGTACTTTTTTTCACTATCAGTTTCAACATGGCTACTGAAGCTGAAACCAATAATTAGAGTGGGGAGTAGGCATGTAACTAATACCATTGCTGCCCACAAGATCCTGATGTGCCAACAGCAGTTCACTGTAACTCCCTACATACCTCAGCTACACGTGACTGAGGTGCATTGGAATTGTGGCTAATGTAATCTAGGGACTAATTTAAAAATTGCATTTAATCTTATTAAGCCCAAATCTAAAATGCAAGTGGCTAATGAATAATACAGTTTTAGATCCCTTAAGGCAGCAGTTCCTAATGCTGTGACTCTTTAATATAGGTCTTCATGTTGTGGTGATCCCCAGTCATAGAATTATTTTGGTGCTACTTCATAACTGTAATTTTGCTACTGTTATGAATAGCAATGTAAATATTTGATATGAAGGACATCTGATATGTGACCCTTGTGAGGTTATGCCCCACAGGTTGAGAAACACTTAAAGATCCATATAAATTTCTGAAAATGTAGCATGAAACAATGGTGTAAAACTAACAAAGATGTTGCCACTTTAAAAAGTCTATGTGGGACAATGGTTTTGTCAATTACCTTGTGTGGAGAACTTATGCTCTCAGCTCCATTATTTTATGCTAGGCTGTATCACATTTACCTTCTTTTATTAGTCTGGCTAGTGTTTTATATCAAGCTGGAAGAAGGGTATTTCCCTCAGTATAAAAAGTATACTAATTAAGACAGATAAGTCACACTGCTTTTGTTTATGTCACAATTGTCCCTGTAGCTAGAATTAAATGATGCTGTCAAAGGGCAATGCTAGTGTTTGATGGCTTTTAATATTTTTTCCCTGTATCAAAAGACTAAATAAATGCAATCAATATTTACAATTCCTAACTCTCTAGTAATTATTCCAATAAAGAGGTCTTCACACTCCTAAGCATCGATACTTGCTCTTCATAGCCCTAATAAATCTGCTCCCAGAAAATGAACCAAGCTCAGCTAAGGCTTCAGGGAGAATATTAGCAAACATGAAGCTCAGAATGTGATTAACCAAACTCCTCAGCACATGGGGCTTACAGAATATGGATTTTAAAACCCAAACACTTAATGAGAACTATCAAGAAATAAGAATCATATCACCAGTGGGACAGCATCTTGTATTTAGGGTAGCTCCTTAGTCAAGTAGCTCAAATGAGGGTTTTAAACAGCATTGACTATTCACAAGAAAGAATCCTACAAATGTCTACCTCATAAAATAAAATCAAGCCATGGAAGAATAATATCTGAGCGTTATTAAAAACCTCCTGTTAGCTGACTCTGTGTTTAAGATACACATGGCTTCACAAGAACTGCACAAAACAGATCCTATTTTTATTCTCAAATGACAAATGAGTACACCATGGCTTTATGAGACTGCTCTAGGCAATAGATCTAGGAAGGGTGTGGCATGTATTAAACTTGCATATGTCTTAATCCAGACTCACATTTATTATTCATTACAGTTTTAAAGCATATGTAAAATACTCTTATGTAAAATGTATTTAGTATATATTAATACTAGTTATCAACAGAGCTTATTACTAAGAATCAATGCCAGGCACTTTCCTACTTCAGTTTGAATAAGGCAAACATCCTACAGAACTTTCTGTGTAAACATCAATTAGCAAAACCTCTTAGAATGACTATTAGTTACAAGTTTCACTTGGTACTTTTTCTTGAGATAAGGTCTTACTGTATAGGCCAGGTTGGTCTCAGGTTAGTTGTGATCACCTTCCTGAGCCTCCTAAATTCTGGACAGTAGTGTAGAACTATAATCTTAGTTGTTGGAATGTGGTAGCAAGAAGATTAGGAGTTAAAGGAGAGCATTATCTCCTCATCAGGAATTCAAACCCAGCTTGGGTTACATAAAGTACTCTAATCCTGGTGTAAAAACGTAAGTAAAAGAAAAGATATATTTTGTGGGATAACAAAGAATAAATGAATGAATGCTTTCAGTATCCCAGTCATTCAAGAATTAGTTTTCTCTCTTACCTCCATCTCTATCTCCAACCTATGAAGTACTCCCTTAAATCCAGGTGTTCATGTGTTATTGAACATTAATTTACATGAGAAATGTTGACATAATACTCAATAAAGAATTTCAGTACCAGATTAAAAATTAATTATTAGCTGTTGTGTAATAATTTTTTTGTACACTGTGAAGATGTGTCGTCACTTGGATTGGTTCAATTAAAAGCTAAACGGACAATAACTAGGCAGTATTTTCAGGGGAGAGAGAATGCTGGGAAGAAGGCAGAGACCAAGTAAGACACCCAAGAGGAGAGGTAACAGCCATGAGTCATGTGGCAGTTCATAGATGAATAGAAATGGTTTAATTTATGTTGTAAGAGCTAGCTAGAAACAAACCTAAACTATTGGCCAAGCATTCATAATTAATAAGTATCTGTGTCGTGATTTTGGAGCTGGTAGGAGGGACAGATAAAGTCTCCCAACAATTAGAGGCAATTATTTGACCAACTTTTTTTTTTCTTTTTTGTTGAGGAATGATTGTACATAACATTTGCATATCCTTTTGGTCTACAAGGATGTTGTCTCGATATATGTATATATTGTAAAAATGATACTGTGATAGAATTCTCTGGAAGAGCAGAACTACTAGAATGAATTATAAAAATGGATTTATTAGATTGGCTTACTTATATAACAGGTTGGGTATCCTAACAGTGGTCATCAGCATTGTCTTAGTTAGAGCTTCCCTTACTGTGACAAAAGACCATGATCAAAAGCAAGTTGGGAAGGAAAGGGTTTATTTCAGCTTTCAGATCCACTGCATAATCCATTACTTAGGGAAGTCACAGCAGGCACTCAAACAAGGAGATCTTGAGGCAGGAGATGATACAGAGGCCAAGAAGGAGTGTTGTCTACTAGCTTACTCCTATAGTGTGCTCAGTCTGCTTTCTTATAGCACCCATAACCACCAGCTGGGGGAAAGCAGGGGGTGGGGGGGATTGCCCACAGTGAACTGGGTCCTCCCACAACAATAATCAATTAAGAAAGTGCACTACAGAATTTTCCACAGGAAATCTAGTGGAGTCATTTCCTCAACTGAGGTTCCTTCTTCCCAAATGACTCTGGCTTGTGTCAAGATGACATAAAACTAACCAGCACAAGCATGTTGGAGAAGCAGAGGACAAGAGAACTGCTCAGTCCATGAAGGTGTGTGCCTCAGTAACTCAAAGCTAGCACTGAAGGTTTGGAGGATTCCTGCAGAGCCAATGCCTTCAGTCTGTATTAGAAAGCTGAAGAATGGAGGGCCTGGTGTCAGTAAAGAATAGCAGCCGCAGGAACAACAAAATAGTGGGATAAATTCACTCACCAGCAAGAAGCAAAGGCAAGCAAGTAAACACCATTTCTTTTTCTTGTACCTCTCTATATCTGGGCCTTCACATGGAAAGGGGCACACATCCTGGACAATTCTTCTTTCTCCTTTTACTCCTTATCTCCAGTTACTCCTTCCTGGAAAACCTCTCATAGACCTGTGCGAAGGCATGTCTCTAGGTTGATCCCAGATCCTCCTGAGTTGTCGTTCAATATTATCTATCACTGAGGCCAGACTTAGGAGCATAACTATCATATCGGTTCTCTACAGCTGCAGAATGCCCCATGAACTGACTCAGATTTAGGAGCAGTGGGATATGAATTTCATATTAGCAGATTCTTTACAAACCAAATAACCAAGATAAAACATAGAACACTTATCAGCTCAGGCTGCTATAAAGTATACTTCAACTGAATGGCATATGTGACCAGAACTACTTTTCATGGTTCTGGAGGATGACAAGTCTAAGATCCAGACTTGTCACCTGGCTGATTCAGTCCCTTGGTGAAGGTCATCTTCCAGGCTAACAGATGGCCAACGTTTCTCTATGTCCCAGGTGGAGGAGTCAGAGCTAGAAGCAAGGCCTCTGCTATCTCTTCTCATAGGGCATTAATCTAATCATGATTGGATGACTAGAGTATAAATATATTCCATAACTGCAATTAAAAATTTGCTTTGAGAAATACTAAAACAAATATATCAAGCTCAAGCCAAACAAAAAACTTCACTCCAATATGCCAACATAGCTTTTCTCAACTACAGGATTTATAAAAATATTTTGAGGCATTATAGACTAAAGAGTACAATGATGGTAAAACTTCATAGATTAATTTCTTTTACCAACCTAGGAGATTGCTTTTAAACACAAGATTTAGGTTGTTGAATAAGAATGGGCATGGGGTATAAGGAAGGGGTAGCTAAGTATGAAAAGTCCTCTTTATGATGATGGAGTTAAAGATTGTTCTTTCAGTATAATAACAAAGCCAACTACTCTTACTGGATTTATTTTTTTTTAGTTCCAAACCTCATTTAGGATCTTGCAGATAGTCTTTGGTGTTTCTTAAACAAAAAGGTGGCAGTAGTTCACTGGCATTCCCCACAGCCTTGCACTTGATATACAACTGTCACATTTACTCAGAAGTTCTCTCTAGGTGAATCCTCCCTCTTTGCCCTCTTCCCCAGTGGGCAGGCCAGCCTCCCTGGACTACTACCTTATCTTGAGTCTTCCTTATTAAGCGTAGCTGGAAAGCAGAAAAAATGTGTTGTCAGGAAAAGAATGACCTATGTTCTTAAGACTTTCCTCCAGGAAACAAGCAGGTGATGCTACTCTTCAGAAACACCTGTTCCAGAAATGAAGCAGTCATACTGGTTTCCCTAAGAATTCTTATGTTTTATATATTTCTTCTTCTAAGCTCTATTACAGCTCCACATTTTTAACTTTAATAAAGTTGCATAATAATTTTCTGTGATTGTTATTTTCATATAGATGAAATAATATGTATTATACCTACTATTGTAATTTTTTGTGTGGACCACTATAAATTATATGAGGAAGTATAATGTGCTAGCTACAATTTCTATATATAAATGCAATATTCATTTTCAGGTTATGCAATTATTAACATATTACTCTAAATAAATCTAAATTTAAATACACACCAATAATTTTGGCAATGATCTTTTGAGTCACTCTCCAAGTCTTTTTCAATTTAGAACTTACATTGTTCTCAATTCCCATTGAGGAATATTGATGGACTCTCCTTTATCCATAGGTGAATAAGGCAACCTTCAGTGTTTTAGAGATGGCTCAGGAGTTAAAGAGCACTGACTGCTCTCCTAGAGGATCCAGGTTCTATTCTCAATCCCCAAATAGCTGCTCATAACCTACTGTTCTAGTTCCAGGGGATCTCACATTGTCTTCTGGCCTCTGAGGGCACCAGGCATGCTCATGGTATACAGACATGCAGATAAAGTACCCACATATTAAATAATAAATACTTTATAAAAGACAGTCTTCATGATTTTTACTCATCTTTTTTGTTGGACTGCTTATGCTTTTAATTTTCTACCTTCCCTCTTCTTTTACAAGAATAACTATGCCATCTGCCTGACTCACAATGGCAATATTAAGATTCTGCTCTCTTGTGAAAATATATATATAATTATTTACAGCATCAAATAGACTAGTAATATAACTGGGATCCCCTATAATTAGTTTTATCGGCTTGACAGGAATCTAGCATTACTTCATAACCAAAGCAGAAGTATTTAGAAGCTGAGTGGGGTGTAAAGAGGAGGGCCTTCCCATTCAACCAGGGCCAGTGTTCTTTAGCAAAACATGAAAAGACAACACAGTATTTGATTGTAAGATACTGTACAAGAGAAATAGCACAACTTGAATCTTGAAAATAGTAAAATACTATAGTTTTATAAATGAGATAAAAGGAGGAAAGCTAATAAGAAACGGGTTGTTACCAAATTTATAATATGTAGGTGGTGATCCATGTCACATTTTTATTGTACTTTACTATGAGATATTCAGTTATTACAGACTCTTAAGAGTTGTAATGTCCAAACTACAGAGCTAATCTTTTCTTGTCCAACTGCTCTCTCTAGATACGATTGTTTCTCTTAGAAACAACATATTCTAAGCTCTGTGGTTTATAGAGAAGTCACATTTTGCCTGTTTTCAATGTAAATGAAGAAACGACAGCTTTTCCTGAAACTAACCCTACTGAAATTGTTATTTCATGAAATGACTCTTTAGAACTGAAGTAAATTTGTGGTATTTTAGCTGGAAAAATTAGAGGGCCATAATTAACTATTTGTTTTCCTGGCTACTTATTTGAATCATAGTTCTCCTGTGCGCCACGTGTTCATTTCCTTGCTCCAGTGGTTTTGGGGATTTTTAATTTGAAAATTAAACAGAACCTTGTTTGAAACACAGATTCTTGCTTCCACCTATTTCCCAAAGATTCTGACTTCATTATCTAATCCTTTACTTTGCAATAATTCAGGGCCTTGGTAGGCTGAGATGCTCAAGAAAACAAGTAATGTGCTTCACACAATGCTATGGATCCAACTGTCTCCAGATAGTTTGGAACCTATTGAATTATTAAGTATCTCGACTACATTATGAGTCTTGAGTTTCATAAATTCTGAGGGCTGTACTGAACAAATGATTCCTCGTAACCTTATTATGAAGCTCAAACGTACAGGATGTCCAGAAACTGAGACCGACTCCAGTGTTTCGAGTGCTACCTGTTGGATTCTGAGCGTCCCAGGGCAGGTGGCTCAGCCCAATAATGTTCCGTGTTTCTTAAACCTGGGCGTGGTTAAGCAGGTAGGTTTCACATAGTGTAATTATAAATTCAGTTTGCCCCAGAGCCCTCTCAGAACTCATTTTATTAGTTCTGAGACTGCCATGTAAGTCACAAAGTAAGCAGTGGCGGCTGTGCCGGGGTGCAGGGCGAGGCGGGCGTGTGCCCGCCGTGTCCAAGCCCGCAGGGAAGCGGTGGCAGCACCCAGCGGAGGACACCGCTTTCCCTGGCGCGGACACCGGGGCTGAGCAGCGGAGCGCTCCCCAGGGGCGTCGTGTGCTAGCCGACCAGGGACCACAGGCCCAGGGGGGCCGCTCGGCCGCGAGAGAGACAAGGACACGCCTCGGCTCGGGCCAACTCCCGGCCTCCCCTGGCCTCCCGCCAGAGCCGCCCGCCACCTTTTCTTCCTCCGCCCGCGCCTGAGCGCCGGCTCGGGGGCCCCCCAGTCCGCCCGCGCCCCCCCGCGCGCGGCCCCTAGGCCCTCGGAGCTGGCGGCTCAACTCGACCGGACCGATGTGGCGCATGCGTGGTGGCGCCACCCGGCGCGGGAGCTGCGGCGGGGACGGCGGCGGGAACCGCGGAGAGTCGGGCCGCCTGGGCCGGGCCCGTGAGGGCGGCGGTGGCGGCGGCGGCGGCGGCGGCGGCGTGGGGTGGCGAGGCCGCGCGGGCGGGGCCCGGCGGCAGCTGGAGGAGCGCTTCGCCGACCTGGCGGCCAGCCACCTCGAGGCCCTGCGCGCGCGCGACGAGCGGGACCGGCAGAACGCGCGGCTGCGCGACGAGAACGCCCGCCTGCGGCTGGAGAACCGGCGGCTGAAGCGCGAGAACCGCAGCCTCTTCCGCCAGGCTCTGCGGCTGCCCGGCGACAGCGGCCAGCGGGAGGCCGCCGACGCGACCCTCGGCCCGCCGGACGAGCCCGCCACCGACCGCAGGGCGAGAGGCGGCGGCGGCGGCGGCGAGGACGAGCCGGGCAGCCCCAGGGCGCTGCGGGCCCGGCTCGAGAAGTTGGAGGTCATGTACCGCCGGGCCCTGCTGCAGCTGCACCTGGAGCAGCAGGGCGGCGCGCGCCCGCCGGAAGACGAGGACGAGCGCTCGCTCAGGGAAACGGCCACCGGCCTCTGCGCCCATGACCCGGAGGTCCCCGGGACCTGGCTGTAGCCGGAGGGCGCGGCGGGAGGGGCGGGGCCCGCGCGCGCCCCGCCCCCTCGGCGCTCAGCGCCCCGCCCCTCGCAGCACGCGGAAGCTCAGGATTGGTGCTCCCGGGACTCCCGCCCCACCCATGGGCACTTCCGGGTGCCACCTTGGTTGGCCTGGGGGATGGAGAGGAGCCAGAACTTCCTAATTACCATATGTGCGGAGCATCTGCCAAGGACCCTGCTAGTTTCTTGAGGAGAGAGAGGCCTAGCTACTCTAGGGCCGGCTTTAAAACAGCAAGAACTGGGCACCTAGCAGCACCTCCTAAGTTCTTGAAGTTTTTAAAGTGTTGTAAGGACCGGTTGTATATCTTTTCCTCCCTCTGCTTTTGATTCTTTGAAGGATGAATAGTGTATTCGAGTTGGTAATGCCTGTTCATCCTTTCATTCCCTAAATCTGCTGTTATCTGTTTTGCGACCAACATGTTTTATAAATTGGTATTACTTGGATATCTCATCTTCTTTACACCTTTTTATGAAGAAGAAAATATTTATAACTGCCCATCACTCCAATCTACATATGTTTAATATATTCTGGTGTGCTGACCTCCAGAGATTTTTTTTTAAGAGTATCTTCTGACAGGTGATCATTTGAGTTGATAAATAAAAACTGGTGCATTAAAATCTAAATTTTCCATGCCTATTATTTGATGAGTGTTGAAGATTTATGGGGTCCTCTAAGATTATATATACATATATGTTACCTGTTTTAACACCTGGCTTTGTTTCTCTTTTGTAATCTTTTGGATTATTTACATAAGATCTTTAAAAATCTCAGGATAGTTTGAACAATATTATTCCAACATTTTATATTAACATCAGTGCTTATTCAGTTTTACGGCTATTTTACCTGATTTTTAACAACTTTCAAGAAATTGTAAATTACTTTCATATTATTAGACAAAAATCCTTAGAGAATTATGTTTCAGTTGTGCACTTGGTATCAGAGAGAGAGAGAGAGAGAGAGAGACTACGACAAATTTATTTATTTATTTGAGATAGAGTAAATGCTCAGTAATCCAGTGTGGCTTGGGACTCTGCCCTCCTCCCTTAGCCTACTGAGAACTAGGATTACAGGCCTCCACCACCAGCAACATATGAGAATATGGTCATTTTTATTGCATTTTTCCTAAGCACTGAAGAAAATGCAATTTGTCTGATAAAATTTGTGGAAGCAAAACAATGTGCTGTCTTTATTCCCCATGGTAAGAATCATAGACAACACTTCTGTAACAAAGCCAGGTCAATCAGAGAAAAGCATAATCACCATTTTACATGTTCCACAGGCCCAGGGGAGACTGTTGAAATTGCCACTAAAAGAATGCAGAGCCCTGTAGAAATGAGTGAATGATAGTTACAAACTAATAGTTACAGACTAAGAGGGAAACTTAGCAAGGCCTCTCTGTTCAGTCTCTTCTTGACCTCTCTGTGTGGCATTCCTTCTCCTGGGTACAGGTCATGACTCCTTTCAAAACGTTGCTTTTATGACAACTATCAAGTTAGACCAGAAATTTTCTTTATGACTATCTCAAAGAGGAAAGTAGTATATATCTATCTGTGTTTGAGGAGTTTCTCTAACTTGCCTTAGAGAAAAGAGAATTATGAATTCTGTAGTTTGCTTGTGGGAGGGAAACAACTTATGAAAGGAGCTGCAAAAGAGACTGCTTCCGAGATTCTTTCGAGGTATTCAGTATAAGTACACTGCTTTGGAGTATTGTTTCTGAGACCCCTATACATCATGTGTTCAAAAGTATTAAAACAATGGGGAACAGTTTGGGGGGAGTGGGGATACAAATAAGTAGAGATGTAAAGAAACGAAATGTATACTCTGCACAGCATCTCCCAGAAAAATTTAAATACTATATTTGAAATACTTATTACAAAACAAGGGCCAAGGAAACTAGTGATATTCCTTGTTAAAATTTTTTAGAACACTTTCTGCATTGCCTGTTGGTAACTGATATTCAGTTGTGAATATTAATTCCTCTGTGGCCAAAGTATATGAAAAAGGATTTGCTGAGAAGTAGTAGGTACATAAAAATTAATACTACCCCTATTCATTTCATGTTTTTACAGGGAAATAAAGCATTTATGGAAGGCAGTAGAGTTTCAAAATAAAATGAAAGGATTATCTTTCCTTGGGCATTTCACTGTAGCTTTATATTTAATTTAGTTAATTACTCTAAGACTTATTTTTTCTCATTAGCAAAATGAACACAAGATCTACCTCAGAATATTGTAAACCACTTATTGAGATATTAAAAGCAATATGCCTGCTTCAAAATAAGTGAGAATGACATTTTTGAGTATGAAAATAGCAAGTACATATTTTATTTGCAAATACTATTGCTTTGTGAGATTTTCTCTATGACATTGTATTTTTGTAAAAATGTTAATGCCTTTCAATCCGTAAAAGTAAAAGGGAAGAGATAAAAACTTTATAGTAAAATAATAATGTAATACAGGGTTTAAAGATATTTTTCACTAACACAAAATTGAGAAAATTCAACAAGGGAAATAAATTTTTATCCTTCAGCACTTTTTGGCTTAAAGTTGTGCAAATTGTTATTGTGAATAAATAGCAAAGTTGGCAGATTTACTGGTGGGAAAAATGCAATGAGGTACAGACACAGATTTACTTTTTGTGCACCATTCATGGAATATGTTAAAAATTCTCAAGCCAACGTACCCTATAAAACGGGAGAAGGTTCATACACATTTCCACTTTAATGACTTCCCTGTTGGCCATGGGTAAAGTACCCTGAAGTGTGAAAGATGACTTGCTGTAACAAAACATGTAGCCTTTAAAGAGTGGATAGAGTTGATATTACAGAAATTACCCAGGGCCTAGTTTAATCTGTGCAAAACTAAAAGTGCGCTATCCTATGCTTTATTAAAGGAACACTTCATTGTCCTAATTTCACATTAGTTATACAATGAAGAAACGTTTTACAGCTTATTGATAAAAGCAAACAAAATGTGTGTTTTTAGCAGAAAATATGTTGAGACTAATTGGCTTTTAATATGATTTTTATAGCTGCTACTCTAAAAAAATATACTTTATCTTTTTCTCTGTATGAAACTGAGATGGGAAAGAAAGTAATATAAAATAAGATCTTAACACCAGTGATCATACAACAAGCTATTTTTGCAATACTTAAATATTTTTCAGACACCGTTGCTAAGTCATGATATTACCATAATGGAAATAATACTAAGTTAATAAATTTAATTAATAATGTATGCTAACAATTTAACACCATGATCTTGATTCCAATACAAAAGAACAATTGATACATTTTTTTTCTAAAAGGAGGATATTTTTACTGAGAATTTGACATAAAATACTTAGAAAATTTTCATGAATCACAATTTACATTTCTATTTAGTGATGTGTTGATTAATTATATATTGACCTTCCTACCACAAACATACTCTTTTTTATGTTTCTTTTGTTTTTTCTTTTGAAGACAAGGTCTCACTATATATTACTGCAAGGTCTGGAACTTGCTGTAAAGACCAGCTTGACTTGGATTCATAGAGATATATCTGCTTCTTCCTCTGAGTGTGGTGATAAAGGCATGCACTAGCATAGAAAATTATAATATATATATACAATATATACACCCCCACACACATATATGTGTGTATGTGTAATTATATATTTGAATATATGGTATGGAGAGTATGTGAATATATTCATGCAATGGAAATAAAAGATTAGGAAAACATGTTGATTATAGCTTCTTATTCTTAGTATAAGAATTAATCTTGCTCATTTTTCAAAAGGTAAAGCTTAAACTAAGATTTTCATATCTCAGCAATGAGAATTAAATTATAACATGTTTAATTCAGAGAATATATGGCTTATTGTAAAATTCAGTGGTAGAATTACTTGTCATTATATTTCCTATACTTTAGATGTTTATTTGTAACCCAAAGGTTTAGATATTGCAGCTCCATCTGCACCACTGTGATGGTATTAAGAGATAGTGAATATTTTAAGGGGTGGGGCACAGTGAAGGAGGTTGTTTTATTGTAGGTATTCCCTGTTAAGGGTATGTTAACCAGGGGCCTTAAAATGTTTTCTAATTATTTCTATTTGTGCAGAATTACTAAAAAGATAATCAAACATAAAAGCAAAAATACACACATGCACAAATGCACTCACACATATTTTTATATATACATATATCTGAATTTTCAGTGCATTCTACCCATTTCCTCTAACATAAAAAGTGATGTTATATGTATAAAAAGAACTTGCAATGCATATTAAACTACTTTGAGATTCTATCTCAACCAAGTGAGAATGGCAGTCATTAAGGGCACAGGAAATACTGGCAAGAATATGGACTAAATTGAATCTTTGTGCACTGAAGGTGAGAATGTAGCTAGTTTAGCCACTATGGAAACTGTATAAAGGTTTCTCAAAAATTATATAGTGTGTGTGTGTGTGTGTGTGTGTGTGTGAATTTTCAGTGCATTCTACCTATTTAACTGGCACAAAATGATGTGATATATATATATATATATACATATATTATGAAACTAGATATACCATATGACCCTCTGTAACATGCCTATGTATTTATACAAAAGGGTAACAAGTCAACACATCACAGAGACATTTGTACATCAATGTTTATTGCAACACTATTAACAAGACCTAAGTTACAGAGCTATCTTTGCTGTCTAACAACAGAGTAGTGGGTAAATAAAATGTGGCACATATACACAATGTTCCTTTCAGCCATAAAAGAGAAATTATGTCATTTCTGGAAAAATGGATGCAGCTGGAGATAATCACATTAAGTGAATCAGGGCAGTTTCAGAAAGATAAATGCCTGTTAAGTTTTTGTTCTTAGATTTCATATGGATATAAAAATGTTCATGTATGTCTGTGTGTATCTATGTATGAGACATGAAAGTGGAAATATAAATTGTCTTATGAAACATAGGGGACTAAGGGCAAGGAGAGAAGGGAGAAAAAGACAAGTGTAAGACTATATGGAGACTGTGTGCAACATGTAATATGTTTTTATTTGATAACCAAAAAATAACAAAAATGATCTTTCAAATGTCTAAAATTATAAGAGCAAGCCCTAGTGAAACCACAAACCTATCAAACCATTGAAACTATAAAAAAAGAATACAATTGTTTTATAGATTAATTCCACCTTTCATATATACATGTCCACTTCTTATGAACATACTCTGTTCTTTTTAAGTCTTTATCTTGGCTATTATTATTTATAGTCCATAAAATATTTTGTTGTTTATAAACATAGCCAAGAGATATCTTTAAAAGTGTTCAGCATCTTTAGCAATTAGATGGTACAAATTTAAGCTACTTTGAGCTACATTTTATCCCATCCAAATAGCTCAGATTAAGAAAACAACTGACAGCAAATTCTGGGGATGATGTAGGGAAAAGGGAAACCTTGTTCATTGTTTGGGGTATTGTAAACCAGTGCCCCATTATGGAAATCAGTATTGAGAATTCTCAAAAAGCTAAAATTAGATTTACCATGTAGCCTAGCTATCCTCCTCCTTGTTGTATACCCAAATGACAGAAAGTCCTACTGTACCTGATACTTGCTCATGCATGATCATTGTCACTACATTCATATTAGCTAGAAAATGGAAACAGCCGAGATGTTCATTAACCGATAAATGGATATTGAAAACATGGAACGTATACACAGTGAAATTCTGTTCAGCTGAAAAGAAAAATGAAATCATGAAATTTTCAGGTGGACAAATGGAACTTGGGCATGTTACACAGTTATTATACAGAGTGAGGTAACCTAGACTCAGAAAGACAAGCTCCACATGTTCTCTCTTATTTATGAGTCCTAGCTTGGTAGCAGAGGTTTTTGTGCCACAAACCTCTCCCAAGTAACCACACAGAGGCTTAATATTAATTATAAATCCTCAGCCAATAGCTCAGTCATGTTACTATCTAACTCTTACATTTAAATGAACCCATATTTTTTATCTATGCTTTGCCACATGGCTTGGTACATTTTCGCAATATGGCATGCTCATCTTGCTTCTCTCTCATCTGTTGGCTACTCAAGACTCCACCCTTCTTCCATCCTAGCATTCTCAGTTGGGCTATCCTGCCTAATTTTATCCTGTTTAGCTATTGGCCAGTCAGATTCTTTAATAAACCAATCACAGAGACATATATTTACATAGTGTAAAGAAATATTCCACATAGCTCCAAATCTTTTGATGGTGAGTATATAACTTTGGGTAACCATGGAAAACTGGAAAGTAAAAGCAACCATGGTGATGGTAAAAAAGAATCTCTAGAGAGGTGAGTATAGTAAGACATGGGTGCTTTGAACAAGAAATAGTAAAATGGAGGTCATGTTAACTGGGGAGGGGAGAGTGAGGGAAACACTGATGGAGAGGGAGGGAGGAAAAAATATGACTAACGATGGTTGAAAAAACCATAGAGGAACATCACTTTATGTTTACTTATAATACATATATAATATAGGTAAATGTATGTGTATACATCCATAGTCAAAATAAATATGCCCATAGGGTGATATTTTCCCCCAAGGGCTATAGACTATATAACAAAAATCCCAGTGCCAGGCATGAGAAATTTGTGTAGTCAGAATTTTTTTCTATGTTCCAGCCTGCCAATGGTAGGGACAAATCTCTCCCACTTGCACCCCCCAAGTAAACACACAGAGGCTTATATTAATTATAACTGCATGACCATGGCTCAAGCTTTTTGCTGGCTAGCTCTATATCTTAAATTAGCCCATAACTATTAATCTATGTATTGCCACATGTTCTGTGGCTTTACCTGCATCCCATTGTATTGTTGCTCCTTGGGCGGCTCACTGGAACCTACTCCTCCCTTTTTCCTATCTCTCTCTTTGAATTTCCTGCCTACTTCTAAGCTGCCTTGCCATAGGCCAAACAGCTTTATTTACCAACCAATCTGAGCAACACATATCTGCAGCATAGAGAAAGATATTCCCCCATTAAATTTTCCCTACAGTTGTAGGTCAAGGGAGTAGAAGAGACTCCCTAAACAACATGAGCTACTGCCATTGCCCTGGGTTGCTTCCAGAAACTTGAAGGTAAGATGCTATTGCTGAAGACATCACACACTTCACAGGACTGAAGGAATCAGATTCAGTTTGGAAGGCTGACCTAGAAACCTCTCAGTGTAGACCAGCTCTCATAGTATCTGAAGGTGTTGTGAAAGCTAGTTAAGGAGAAAAGTAAGCAACAGTTTTACCCAACTCTAAAGACTATGACCTAAAACAATGACCAGCATAGCAAGATATCCCCAAATGTGCAATAGTGAGATTTATATCTTGCAGAAACCAACAGCTATCTAATTGAACTTAAAGGATTACTCAGGAAAGGAAATCATGTACAGTTCTGTAAACAAAGCCAACTACCTCTGGCTTGTGAGTTTATGAACCTTAGAAGAGAACCTACTATTGACATTGTCATGAATCAGTATACATTCTAACTGAGTTATAAATACTTACCATTATACCCACAGATAAGTATTGCTCACATCTCTCACCAAAATAACTTTTTGAACAGACAGATGCTACTGTAGATATCCACAATTGGTCAAAATGCCAAAACCAACTTACTTATAGGTTCCTAACCCAATTTATACATCTACAACACAACTCCATATCTAATACTCAGAGAATATTGGAAAGTGGGATCTGGAAGATTTTAGGAACATTAACAAGTTCTGAGAAAGGGACAATCAACCTTCTTCAGGAATTAGTCTCCCAATAGGTTAGCCAATCCCAAGTAGCCATCTCTAAACACATACAAATATTAGAAATACAAAATGAACTGTGCTGGCTGTATTTATATATGCATTTGTGTATGTATGAGTGTGTGTATATGTGTAACAATAATTAAAGAAAAATAGGTGATAAATTTTAGAAAGAATAGGGACATGAAAGAAACAGAAGCTGGGAGAAGGGGGTGTGTAAATGATGTAAACAGAGTAATTGCACATGAACTGCTCAAAGAAAATTAAATTTAAAAAGAACTTACAGTATTGAATAGGATTTGAAGATGGAATAAATGTATCTACTTTAATTTTTTTACTCATGTGGCAAAATAGTTTAGACAGTAATGGAGTTATTTGGCAAAGATTATATATGGTAATTTGGGATATAGAAAGATTATATTGTAGGTGTAGAATAGACCTTTGAAAATTTATCTTCTAGATAGAAATGTCTCAGGTAGAGAAAGATACACATTGAGGTAGGGCAAGAAAGTACTCCTTGCACTTTTTCTGAATAGAGAAGGAAACATAATGTCTCATTGTTCTAGGAAGTTATCATGTGGTCATAAATAATGAAAGTATTGGAGAGGGCAAACCATTTTATAAGGAGCTGGGGAGATGACTCAGTGGGTAAAAGTATGTGCTGTAAAACCATGAGTACTGGAGTTTGGGTCCCCAGCACCCAAGTAAAATCTAGATCTGCTGCTCTCTTAACTCCAATGCTGGGGTAAAGGGATGGAGACAAAAGGATTGATTACTGAGGCTTGCTGGGCAGCCAGCTCACTCAATGAATGAAAAGTGAGAGCCCCTGTATCAAGGGAGTAAAGTAGAATGTGATAAAGGATGCCATCTGGATCTTCCTGAATAGTTATGTATATGCCCAGACACGCATACCAACACATTACACATTTTTTTTCCTTAAAATGATTGCAGATGCAATTGCAGTTTCGTGAAAGAAGTCTTTTGGACCTTGTTGTTCTGGATAAGTTCATTTTCTCACTGCTGGAGCCAGTTGGAGTTGGGAATTTTTTTTAAATACATAAAGAATAGATTGTTAAATGAGCACTTCAATGATATAGGTGTTTCACAGACTTATTATTAAACAAAAGAAAATACACTCAAAGGCTGTATGATTAAGTTTATTGACATAAAGCATGTAAAGGGTACAATGTTAAAACATCTGATATAATAGGTCAGGATAGTAAATGTTCTTTGGCAAAAGTAGGGATATGAAAGATGTAATATAGTATATTTTTAAAACTACAACCCATACAAAAAAAGAATGAGATGTGTTATTACAATATCCTAGCAATTAAACAGTGTTTTTTGTTGCATAAATAGAAAACCAAAGGGTTAAAATGAAGAGCTCAGACTAAGACACACATCTACACTAAAGCTTGAATTGTGGATGAAGTGTTTTTTATTTATTTATTTATTGAGTTTTATAGGAAATGTAAAAGGTAAACTTTTGAAGAGAAGTGTAATATACACATATAACACATATATAATGTATGTATATATAATATATTACACATATAATGTATATTTAATAATTTCCACTTTCCACATGAGAAATATTATTCTTGCCTTTTACATTATATCACATATGTAATTTTTTCCCTGGTAGACTAAACACTCAAATTTGAAATGCATTCTTCATACAGTCCTAGAATGCAATTTTAGAGAATTTGTTTATGATTCAGAACAGTAAAACATTCCTTGCAAAATCTACACCTGGAAACAAGAAGCCACTGACTTCACTGACTCTAATAGAAAATTATTTCCTGAAAAGTTAGTAAGATATGAGCAGCACATACTAACTAAAGGAGGATGAAAAGAAAAGACATCTCAGTGCTGAAAAGGGTGAACAATAAACAAAGGAGACAGAAAACAACCTTCAAGAGGACCCTCTAAGTCCTTTCAATTAGGGAGAAATCGAATATCCAATAAATACAAGGAAAAAAATTCAGATGAATATTGATAGAAAATGAAACTTAGGCTCCTTATCTCTTGTATTTCATGCCCTTGGCAATCAGCATTTGCCCAATGACTGAAGCAAACTGCATGGATTTCAGGAGCATTCTTATAATACTCTCTTACTCTTTATATATAAATGCTTATTAAGTCCTATTACTTTTACCTCAAAAACACCTAATGCAAAAAGTTCCATTTTCTTTATCATTTTGGAATAAGATCATTTTGAAAAGTTTGATTTGATTTATTGTATGGTAAACATGGATAAGGGTAAACTTACTTTAGTTTACAGAATGAACTGAGGAGTATCCTGCCTATTCATAATTCTCACAGCAAAGTAGACATATATATTGGAGATAAGATAAAAAAATAAATTTAGTATGTGTCCAGATGTTTTATAGATCGTGGAGACCAGGAGTCAAAAAGCTGTTTGTCCTTGTAAGTTCAGTACCCAATTTTTTTTAATATATATGTTTTTTCTAACAAAATTTCATAACACTGTATCCCTAAAAATATCAGAAATTATTATGAGAAAACTTAGATATTATACCTAAATGTGCCTTGTATACTTTATTTTTGTCTCATTTTGTTTTGTTTTGTTTTGTGACAGATTGTCTTTGTAGCTCTGGCTGGCCAGGAACTTGCTATGTAGACCAATCTTTCACTAGGCTGAGAAAGACTTGCCTGCTTCTGCCTTCGGAGCACTGGGATTAAAAATGTATGCTATCATGACCCTATTGCTTCCTTGTATACTTTAAAGGACAATATAAGAGTAAGAGAGTTAGTCCTAAAAGATAATTACTTTATGTTCCTTGTCCTTTAATACAAAATTACTTACTATTATGATGATAAATCTTGATTATAAATTTGATGGGATTTGAGTACACCTCTGAGGTACCATAAATGTTCTTTTAACTGAGGAGGCAAGACCCATTCTTTGTGTGGGCATACCATGAACTGAGGGCCTGGACTAAATGAAAGGGACAAAGCAAGCAGACCGCTCATGGTCATTGGTCTCTGCTTCTGGAGTACAGGCACTATGTGACCTGGCTTCTGCTCCTATGCTTTGCCTACCATGATGGACTGCAATCTCAAACCAAAAGTCACAACAAAACCTTCCCTTTTTAAGTTGCCCTTGTCAGGTACTTTCTTGTTGTAACTGGAAGAAACATAGCTGGTATAGAAAGCGGAACAGTCTGTGATAAATCTGTGTTGTTCTTGGGCTTTTCTTAATGGTTTTCTGGAGAATGTGCAAGAGTTTGGACTTGTGAGCCAGGAAAGCCTTGGGATGTTGTTAGCTAACTCTAATAGGAATTTGTGGTAACAGTTCAGAAGAAAAGAAAGCCAAGGAAATGTGGTCAGTAAAGGCATGTTTTATGTGATATCAGAGAGAACAAAAGCCATCAGGAACTCAGCTACCTCAGTATATAACAGACCATACTTGTTATGTCTTCGTACAGAATCTAGCTACACTCTTTCCATGTCCTAACTGAGGCTGAACACAAAGGGATTCTACTAAGTTACTTGGCTGAGGAAGCTTCTAGATAGGACAGAGTTTTTGGTCAGTTGTTTTATCACAGAAAGGTGGAAATGTAACAAGCAGTTTGTTCAATTGGGCTAGGGAGAGGTAGTGGTCATGCTGAGCATGTTAGGATTACCAGAGTCCGTACATTGACTCTAAAATCTCCAAGAAATGAAGAGACAACTGGCTAAGCCATGTGAAAACTCCAGGCATCTCATCTAAAATCTAACTGAAGATCAGACTTGTTTTGAAACCATGAAGCAAGAGAGATCAATATTATAATAAATTTGCATTCAGGTGTGTGGGAGGGAGAATGGACACAGGAGACAAATGCTTGGTATCTAGCCATGATGCACTGAATATTTACATTTTATACTACAAATCTGAATTTCATAAGAATAATTTGCAAGAATTAATTTATCTAGAAAGATATTGGTTTAGCAAAAGTAAAAAAAATTCTCCCTAGTTAAAGGGAGTTGGTAGATCCAATTATTAGGAATTTTTGAAGAGATTCAATATGTGCACTAATAATATAAAAAAATTGTGAAAGAGAGTGGGTTCAGAAAGGTTTTTGATTATAGCTTTCTGCTTGAGTACATAATCAACTTCACAGTCAGATATTTTCAAGCCTGAGAATTATTAGTATTACTGATGTGTCTTATTAAAAGCATAAAAGTGCTTTAATCCTTCTTAGAAGGTGTTATAAAGCACATAGATTTAATAATATAGCCTTTGGGATTTTCAAGTTAATTTTGTAGTCCTCTTATGCTTGATAGATACAAACATGTCCTGGGCATTCACTTGAGATGTATAAAAGGAAAAGAAAAAAGATATATCAAAAAATTCTGATAAATTAACTCTGATCTTCAGGAAGCAGAGGTAGGAGTTTTGATCAAACATAGTTTTAATGTAATACAGGTATCAGATGACTACAGAGAAGGAGGACAGAGCTGGATATAGAAATGCCAGGGAAGAAAGAGACCAAGAGAAATAGGGTCCAGACAAACAACTGTTCCAGAAGGATGTGTTTCTAAATTAATTTTCTCTGAATGTAGAGACTGAAGTAAGACAGAAAATAGAGATTATGTAATCATCAAAGAAGCATGAAATCATAAGGGGTAAAGGACAACTAATGAGTTGGAGAATTACTTACATGGAAATAACAAACAAAAGCCAACTGAAGAGAATGAAAGACTGAAAAACAAGGTAAAATATAGGAGCTTGTAATTTCTGAAAACTCAAAGAGCATGTATTTGATCTAAAAATTTATTTTTTTGAAATAAACAAGTTAAGCAAGGTGGGAAAGAATTGCAGTTGGAAACAACAACAATAAAAAGGGCCAATGAAACCCAGTGGAAGAGTGCTTATTTACCATTTTAAAGACCCCAGGTATGAAAATCATATGCAAACAGGAATAGTAACAACACCAACAAGATAAAAACAGCACAATTCTTCATCAATCCCCATATCTGTGTTTTTTTGTAACTGTACAATATAAAATGGTAGAATAGATTTCCCTAATTTTTACTTTCATTGACCAATGGAATATGGTAATAATCTTAATGTACTTGTTTGCCTCTAGGATTTTAGAGACCATGAGCATGAGTGATTGCAAATTTGTGCCTTACTCTACCACAAGATAAAGTTTACAATTATATCTTTTTTTTCGTTAAAAGAGAGTCTTGCTAAATGACAATATTACTTTTTGTTGCTGTGACAAATTTCCATGGTCAAAAGCAACTTAAGGAAGAGAGCTACAGCGTCAGAGTGTTAGAATCCATAAGGTAGGACATCATGTTAGCAGGAAGCAGGAGAAGGAGCAGAAAGCTGAGAGATTTCATCCTCATCTGAACATAGAAAGCAGATGTAATTGGAAATAGAGTAAGCCTATGGATTAGGAAGGCCTGCTAGTGATGTCCTTTGTTCATCAAGCCTGCACCTCCTAAAGGCTCCATAACCTTCCCAACCAGCATCAAAACCAGGACCAAGTACTGAAATATACAAATGTATGGAGGACATTTTGAAATTCTCATTGAACCCCCAAAATGTCTAATTGGTGGCAAGAATCATTTTTTTTAATTTCAAGATGATGTCTATTCTTGCTCTACCTTGTTCTGATCCTTTTTGATTTCATTTTAATATTTAATTTTATTTATGGTAATACTTGAAAAACATTTTTGTAAGTAAAATTAATACATACAATTTTAGCATATAAATTTAACTACAAGGTAGGTTTGAATGGCTTACAGGTACCTGACTTAACATAGAACTCATTTCTATGTGGATAAAAAATTCAATGCAGAGCTAATCTGGGTGATATTATTTTAAATAATTGAATTTAAGGCTCTATTAATTTAAAAATAATGTGTAATAACCAGAGATAAATAATTCCACATTATTCGCTCCGTACTACAATATACTGTCTAGTAAAATTCAGAACAATTACATGGATACTTTTGAATATTCTTGTAGCCACAGTGAGATTGTAAAAACATAGTTCCACTACTGTATTATATTTACCAAAATAAATCCAAAAGTTATAATTGTAAAATGTAGTTAAAACAAAACTATTAATACTATATTTAACTTATCCTGAATAATTATTAAGTCTATTTTTTTTAATTTTAGCAGTTCAGTTCTCAGTTCAGACTAGCTATATTTCAAATGCTCAAAAGGCAATTTACCTAGTGTCCACTCTATTGACCAGTATAGTATTAAAATATCTGAATTGAATATTTAATGCACAAAAACATTTAAGAGAGAATTAGAAAAAGTAAATCTCAAATTATCATTATGTAAAATGCACAGGAAGTCTAAACAATAAAAACTGATACATTGATTTCTTCTAAATTCTCCTTCAGTGATTCCATAATACAGCAGTTAAAAGATTTCTATTCAAATAAACATGATTTTGTACTTTACCTCCTGCTGCAACAAATCTAAAATGCTGCAAGTAAAAAGCTGCTAAAAATTACAAATTACCACCCAAGCTTCCCTGCCTTCATGATGGTAATTAGTCCTATTTTTGAAGGACCAGAAATTATTGCCAAACAATTAGATACATCTCTAGGAAAACTCATCACTTTGCCTTCGACATACCTTTTAGGAAGAAGAGAAAAGTAATCTGTTTCCATTTAGAGTTGAGTTTGAGACTCTTCACTTTACATTGTCTCTAAAATTAATTGAATTGAATATGAAAAGCTATACAAATCAAGACAATGAAATGGAAGGAGAAGGTTTTAAACACATCCACCAGAGAGGCTGTAAGCAGTGACTCACAGCTAGGTGCCTCTACCTGCACTGGTATTACCCTATTGCTTCTTTCTTTCTCTCTTTGTTTGTTTGTTTGTTTTTTGTTTTGTTTTGTTTTTTCAAGACAGGGTTTCTCTGTGTAGCTTTGGTGCCTGTCCTGGATCTTGCTCTGTAGACCAGGCTGGCCTCGAACTCACAGAGATCCACTTGGCTCTGCCTCCTGAGTGCTGGGATTAAAGGTGTGCGCCGCTGCCGCCGCCGCCGCCGCCGCCGCCGCCGCCGCCGCCACCACCACCACTACCTGGTTCCCATTGCCTCTTTCAGTGCAATATTACATTTTGTCCTTCCAAAAAAATCTAACCCAAAATTTGGGAAGATGTTTTAGAAATAGAAAGTAATACGATCTCCTGAATTTTATTTACGTTTTGAATTAGATATATTCATTTTATTCTATGCATTAAAGTTTTGTTTGCAAGTATGTCTGTATACCACATGCATTCTTCATGCTTGCAGAACTCAGAAGAGAGAATTGAAATCCTTGGGAATGAAGTTACAGAGAGCTGTGAACCACATGTGGGTGCTGGCAATTGAACTTGAGTCCTCTTCAAGAGTAACAAGTGTCTGTGCTTTATCCGACCTTGGTCTCAACAATTCTCTCTCATATAAACCCTCCTCATTCTCGCTAATTGGACTCCCAGAGATCCACCTGGGGCCTAGTCATGGATCTCTGCCTCCAGGTCCATCAGTAGTTGGATGAGGTTTCTAGCACGACAATTAGGGTGTTTGGCCATCCCATCACCAGAGTAGGTCAGTTCGGATTGTCGCTCGATCATTGCCAGCAGTCTGTTGTGGGGGTATCTTTGTGGATTTCTGTGGGCCTCTCTAGCACTTTGTTTCTTCCTATTCTCATGTGGTCTTCATTTACCATGGTCTCCTATTCCTTGTTCTCCCTCTCTGTTTTTGATCCAGCTGGGATCTCCCACTCACCCAAGCTCTCTTTCCCTCGACCCTCGCCCTTCACTACCCCCACTCCTGTCCAGGCTGTTCATGTAGATCTCATTCCATTTCTCTGTCGTTGGGCGATCCCTGTGTCTTTCTTGGGGTCCTGTTTTCCAGGTAGCCTGCCTGGTGATGTGAGTAGCAGTCCAGTCATCCTTGTTCCACATCTAGTATCCTGTTATGAGTGAGTACATACCATGTTTGTCTTTCTGAGTCTGGGATACCTCGCTCAGGATGATTTTTTCTAGATCCATCCATTTGTCTGCAAACCTCATGTTGTCATTGTTTTTCTCTGCTGAGTAGTATTCCATTGTGTATATGTACCACATTTTGTTTATCCATTCTTCAGTTGAAGGGCATCTAGGTTGTTTCCATGTTCTGGCTATTACAAACAACGCTGATATGAACATAGCTGAACAAGTGCTCTTGTGGTGTGGTTGAGCATTCCTTGGGTATATGCCCAAGAGTGGTATAGCTGGATCTTGGGGGAGATGGATTCCCAATTTTCTAAGAAATCGCCATATTGATTTCCAAAGTGGTTGTACAAGCTTGCATTCCCACCAGCAGTGGAGGAGAGTTCCCCTAAACGGAAACACATGAAATATGAACCAATGGCTGAGGGGTCACCAACTGGATCAGGCCCTCTGAGTGGGTGAGACAGTTGATTGGCCTGATCTGTTTGGGAGGCATCCAGGCAGTGACACAGGGCCCTGTGCTCACTGCATGAGTCGGCTGTTTGAAACCTGGGGCCTATGCAAGGTCCCTTGGCTCGGCCTGGGAGGAGGGGACTGGACCTACCTGGACTGAGTCCACCAGGTTGATCTCAGTCTGTGGGGAAGGCTTTGCCCTGGAGGAGATTGGAATGGGGGGCGGGCTGGGGGGAAGGTGAGGGGGGCGGGAGGGGGGAGAACAAGGGAATCTGTGGCTGATATGCAGAACTGAATTGTATTGCAAAATAAAAATTAAAAAAAAAAAAAAAAAAAAAAGAGTAACAAGTGCTCTTAACTGTCAAGCCATCTACCAGTCCCCTCTTCAGTATTTTAACACACACACACACACACACACACACACACACACACACACACACATTTATAGTGTAACTGCTGCTTCTATAATAAAATGTCACAGACTAGGTAAATTATAAATAATAGAGTTGAGCTTTCATACTGTTGTAACTGATGATAAAGTGGTGATAAATGCCAAAACCAAGATAGCAACTGACTTGGTGTGACTGAAGGTCTGTTTCTTTGATAATACTTCCTCTTTACAAACTCATTTAACAGAAAAAGTGGAACCAATACTCTGTCCTCATAGAATACAAGCAATAACAGGGAAGAAAGAATAAGGCAGCTTTCTGAAGCTTCTGCTATGGTACAACTTCTATCCATAAGAAGACAGATGTTGAGGCCTAATTACATCCCAGTTTCCCTATCTCTTCATGCTGCTACCCTGGGCTTAAGTTCTAATTATTGAACTGAGAAGGGATACATACATATAATTCTATGTAAGCTTTCCAAGGTCATGACAAATTATATTTCAATTTTTAACTAGTTCTTAGTCCAGTGTCTGGCAAATCATGTACTACTCATCATGTATTTCATAGGTTATTGGTTCTGGTTTTGTTATTGGAAGAAGTAGAATTTTGAACGCCCCCCCCATCCACTCCTCATTTATGTTCATTGAGATTCAATCTCTGTAGTGCTAGGATTAAGTGAGAGTAATATAACTGTCTCTCTCTATGTATGGAAATGGTAAAACACATCAATGTACAAATTTATGCTTCATCAATGTCTTTGTGGACCAACAGAGCAAATAATCTTCACCATATGGGACTTACTTTCTAGTGGCACAAAAAAGTGATAAGGAAAATAGTTTGTATAAACATTGTTCAATAGAAATGACAAGGTACGTAGAGCTTATGGAGTGAGAAGTAATCACATTTCATTTTCTTCAGTGACTGTTCCACAAATACAGGGGCAAGAGCATATACATAGATTTCATAATATATAATACTTAGGGTATTATTTAATCTCTTTTGACTAGTGTCTTAAATGAAATGCTTTGGTCATTTTGAGACAGAGCTAGTAATTTTAAAGTAATAAAGTAATAGGAAACTAATTCCTTTAATAATTACAAATAAATTTTAATAAAAATTATGTTAAATAATATTGCATTTAGATTCAGTAAATCCTTTTCATATATGTGTTTTAGGTAGCCAATGCACCAATATGTATATTCCCATTTGGCTGCTAATCAATCCTATGGGTTAACATTGCTATGCTATAAGTTAACACTAAGTCCAGTTGGTTATTCCGACTCCAGGTAAAGAGAGAAATTTTAACTGAATTCCATAGAATCCAATATTTTATTCTTATATAAATGTGCCTCATCTAATCCCTTGCTTTTACCAACACCATCTTTGACCAGCATCTTGTAGGCATAGAGATAGTTTGCTATCTCTGTGCAAAAGAAACAGGAAATCTTTCTTGTCAACTTCTAAATTTGTAAGTTAAGCCTGTTATGAAAAAGTAGGGTAGTTGGTTCCTCAATATTTCTTCTTGCTATCTCATATTCTCCCTCCAACATAAATCCAGGTTGCAAAGTCTCTACTTCATCCTCTCTTTGATCTTACACATGTACCCTTAAATTATGAAGTTATTAATGGTATGCTGTGCCGGATAGTTTTATGTCAGAAGTGAACCTCAATTAAGAAAACACCTCCATGAGATCAGGCTGAGGGGTTTTTCTTAATTAGTGATTGATGAGAGAGGGCCCGGTCCTGTGTGTGGCACCATGCCTGGGCTGGTTGTTTTGGGTTCTATAAGAAAACAGGCTGAGCATGCCATGTGGAGCAAGCCTGCAGGATGAAGTGCTAAACAGTCTTATTAATAAAAAACTCAGAGTCGAAACCTGATTTATTTCTACCTTCACTGCTTTGGATGATAAACTGATATATGGAACTGTCAGTGAAATAAACCTTTCTCCCCGCAAGTTACTTTTGGTCATGGTGTTTTATCAGAGCAATAGTAACCCTGACTAAGACATATGCATACTACATCTACATTTTCTACTTAATTTTAAAGAAGTAATTCAATACCTACAGCAGCTAGATGAAGTCATCAAAGTTGACTTATCCGTTTGATGCCTAAGTGGAATCTATCTTAAGAAATAAAGTGCTCTCTTGTGTGACTTTATTTTTCAGAGTTATATCTTGCATAATTATTTTGCTCATGCCCCATGTGATCTGATGCTTAAATAATTCATAAAACTCCAACAGCTTACCTCTTTACATCCCATCATCATCCCTGCTTCTTCCTGTATTAGTGTATAATAAGCTACCTCAAAATGCCATTCTGAAATAGCCATTACTTGTACATGTAATCACTAGATTGGTTGCTCAGAAATTAAACATAGCTAGAGTAGGAGAGAGTCATATCTGCTTTGTTAAATGAAAATAAGCTTGTATTTTATTGTACATGTAATGTCAAGGTATTAGCTTTTAGTACTGGAAGTATGAAATTTTATTTTATGTTTTAAAACATCAGTCTGACTAATCTTGGAAAAAAGAGATAGAAATTGAATAAAATTAAGGCGATATCTTTAGGTAGCGCCATGAATATGTAGCATAAATTCTTGTTTGTGTGTGTGTGTGTTTCTGTGTATGTGTGTGTGTGTGTGTGTGTGTGTGTGTGTGTGCCAATGCACATGTATACATGAGTGTGCCTGTGTGTTGAATCTCAAAAAGGAACTTCAGTATCATTCCTCTAGGGGTGATATTCACTTCATTTTTTAAAAATAATGTCTTTCCCTGCACTGGAACTTGCTGAGTAGGCTACCATGGCAGGCTTATGAGCACCAGAGATTCTCATGTCTCCACCACCCAATTACTGGAATTCAATCACCATTTTTTTCTCATAGTACTAGGAAGCACTCAAGTCCTCATAATGTGTGACTAGCGTCTTTTGGACTAAACCATCTTCCAAGACCATAAATACTTTTGGAATAGAAGCTTGCAGCTCAGGGGATAGATCAGTGTGAGGAATGCACATGTTAGTTTTGTGGGTGTGATCAATACTGAAGTAAATGAGGGATGAATTTTTAGAGCTTTAATTTGCTGGTCACTTCATTTCATCCTTTCTTGGTTGTGCGTGGTGGGGAGTAAAATGGCAGACAAAGAGCAGACAAAACACACCTGATGCTGGGCTTCCACCTTCTTTTACATTTGTTTCATCTGGGCACATCTACACCTTTCAGTTGTTGTCCCCACTGACAATCATCTCTGCTAACACATATAAGGCACATCTAGAAGTATGCCTTACTAATCTCCTTGGTTTATCTAAATCCAATTAAGTTGACAATCAGAAGTAACTAACACCGTAGTAGATAAATATGTACATCAGCATATAAAATGCAGAAGAAAACTGAGAAACAAACAAATAAAGTAGAAGGCACTGAACACCTAAATATTTGGATTTACCCTAGAGATGCTGAGGTAAGAAGAATAAACTTTGAAGAAGAATAGCTACTAGACAGAACAAAAGCAGGGCAAATGTCATTTTATGGATACCAAGGGCCTATGACAAGAGATAGGGAATTACCAAGTGTGTCAAAGTCTGTAAAGGAGGTAAGGCAGAAACAGACACAGAAGTGGCCATGAGATGTATCATCACTGAGACTACTGGGCACATGTCCAAGAAAGGTTTCATTAGTTTAGATGAAAGGCAAGATTTGGAATTAGGAAAGTGGATCCTGTATGCTATAATTTTAATCAACACTTCCAAGACTTTTCTGATTGAAGGAACAAAAACAACAAAAAGAAACCATTTTGATACAGAATCAGGAGAAGCTGGCTGTCCTGGGTATTTTGTTCTTACCTAGTAGAAATGGTACAATACAGAGTAAAAGCTGATCCTGGAGGAAGGACAGGTGGATCCAGAATGGTTTTCCAGAATAGTATACAGAGAAAAATGGCAGGAACCTCAGTATAAAAAGAAAGATGGGGCATTCCATTCTCTTCACAAGAAATAGAGTAGTAATTGTAGGTTTGCAGATTTATCACAGGGCCCCCAATTTTCATTTCTTTTCCTTCTACATGAAAAGAAAGTTAACAGGTAAAATGGAAGTGTCTTATCTTGGCAGAAAAATAACAAAAGAGTTGACTCTAGAAAGGAACAGAAAATTGAGCTTGTTTTCATATTTGGATGCTGGATTTTCTTTCAAGTACAGCTGTGAACATAATTTCAAATGTTTTGAGAATTTTCTTTTGAGCAGATGCTTGGAAGTTCCATATCCTTTCTTCTTATGGGATTTAGGGATGGGTTGTGGAGGCTGGAATATACATCAAATACTCATATGTCCTTTATTTTTTGAGTCATCAGTATTTATAGCAAATCTGAAGCACAGCCAGGAGATGGTGCATTAAAGGTAGGCTGAGGTTTAAAATAAAAGTGATTGACATTTATATTTCCCTGAAACAATGCATGTGTAGAAATTGAACAGAGAATCTATTTCTATTCATAGACATAAAAGATATAAAGACATGTCACAACAAAAGCAGGCTAGATTAATAGCATCTATATTGTTTTCTTGGAACTATAGAAAATCTGATTTGAGATGACAAACATGAACATCATTGTTTGAAATGTGATCGTTATATCTTATTGCAACACGTTTTAAAGGAGAGTCCCGTCTTGATATGAAAATCTCAGACTGAAGTGTAGTAAATATACTACACATGTTCTTGACCTGCTACAATTTAAGTTAAAATTGGAGTGTGGAGTTTGGAGTGTCCTCCATAGTATTGAGAATATCCATGGACCTTTAATGGTCAATGAATATGAGGGGAGCCTACAAATACCACTCTAAATAAATAAACTCAATATTTTAGCTTTTTGCAATGTATTATATTTGATTTGGTGAATTGGTGTTAGGAATCTGTTTGTCACTTATCAATAACATAAAAAGATTTGTGTACAATTTAAATGTGTTTTAGAGTGATTGGTTTTGGATTACTCTTTGTTTACTGCTTTCTTAATGGTGTCCTGTTGGGAGTCAGACCAATTCTAGGTTTCCTCAGAGGCCCTGATAAAAGGATAAAAGGAACATAGTTCTGTGTCCTTGCTCAGGAGCAGACTTGGCAAGGCCAGTCTGGGGCTGAAGCTGGGACCTTGAAGGAGTTAATATTTCATTCCTATGGATTTGGCTTTTACCCCTGAAAAGACTAGACTTATCAGTCCCAAGACCACTGTGTGCTTGTATGTAATGCTCTTGAGACATCTGCTTTCCTTTTGTGCTATGTTACTTGATTACCCTCCTACTGACTTTGTCCCATTGTATGATAGATGCTGCTTACACTGACCTCTTTCTCCAAGAAAATAGTATATAAAGGGCCTTACTACTTAATAAATTTGCTAGGTATAAGACATAGCTTGTCCAAGACCTCTCAGTCCCTAACTTCCTCATCTTCTCTCTTTTGTCTCTATCTTCTGAACTCCTGATCCTCTCTCCTCTCAGGACTCTGTCACTAAAGAATGACGTGTTGATCCAGGTCAGTGTCAACTTTGAGTGAGACAGCTGGTCCTTGAAAGATCAATGGGACATTTAGATCTCAGGTGATAAAACTTGGTATCTAAACTTAGGAATCTCAATTCCAATTGTGCCATCTTTGCTTGTTTTGTGTCATATGATAGGTCACTTAATTCCTTTCATCCATTCTCACACACAAAAAAGGGGAATAATAGTATTCTATTATTATTATAGTATCATAATATGTAATAATGATATTATATAATATATAGACAATGCATAATTATATAATATATAAGAATAGTATTCTATATCAGAATCTAGGGATTCCAGTACAAATTAAGAAAGTGAATATTCAACACATCTGCAAAATATTTACACATCTGTGCATTGACAATATTGGCAGAGGCAGGAGGTGGAGACACACACCTAGACTCTCAGCTCAGAGGAGGCTGAAGCAAACTGATGTCAAGTTTGGTTTTAATTTTACTATACTGGGTGATTTTGCATTTTGAAAGTGTCCATACCTGTTAATACCAGATTAAGAACTGTAAATTTCTCAGGGACCTGTAAACCTATGTCTTGAAATAGTCATATTTTCTTTACCAGAGATTTCCTTATCCTATTTACCCATTAATTAATTAATTAATCTTGAGACAAAACATCATGTAACCTGGCTGGCCTCAAACTTGCCTTTGGCTTGCCCAGCCTCTTATGGGCTGACATTCTGGGTATATGTCACCATATCCAATTTAAATCACCTTACTTTACTTATGTGTTCAAATAAAGTATTTTGGATTACTTAAGTGTTTTAGCTATTACAATTATTTGAACAGAGTAATATAAATTATTATGTTCTATTTAAAACATAATACAATACATTATTTTTATTTTACTTTTTATGTATGAGTCTCTTTGTATATGGCTATGTTCCTGTATGTGAAGGTCCCTGTGGAGGTCAGAAGACAGGTCACTTCTTCTGAAACCATATTTACAAGTGATTGTGAGCTACCTAACATGGGTGCTGGAACCCA
Organism: Peromyscus eremicus; assembly: GCF_949786415.1. Taxonomy (NCBI): domain Eukaryota; kingdom Metazoa; phylum Chordata; class Mammalia; order Rodentia; family Cricetidae; genus Peromyscus; species Peromyscus eremicus. The sequence continues at coordinate 108,056,455 of NC_081417.1, read as the reverse complement.
AACTCAGGTTCTCTACAACAGTGTCCTGGCTGGTTTTCTGTAAACTTAACACAAGCTAGCGTCATTTGAAAGGAGGGAACATCAACTGAGAAAATGCCTCCATAAGATGCAGTTGTAGGGCATTTTTTTTTAAATTAGGGACTGATGGGGAATGGCCCAATCCACGGTGGGTCATACTATCCCTGGGCTGGTGGTCCTGGGTTCTATAAGAAAGCAGGCTGGCTGAACAAGCCATGAGGAGCACACCAGTAAGCAGCATCTCTCCTTGGCCTCTGCATTAGCTCCTGCTTCCAGGTTCCTGTCCTGCTTGAGTTCCTTTCCTGCCTGCTTTCCTTCAGTGATGAACAGTGCTGTGAAAGTGTAAACCAAATAAACTGCTTCCTCCCCAAGTTTCTTTGGTCATGGTGTTTCATCAGACAGAGTAATCTTAAGGCAAGTTAGTACCATAATTAGGGTTACTGTGACAAACTTGACCATGTTGTTTTGGGGAGGATTGTGGAAGGGCTTTGGAACTTTGGTCCAGGAAAGCCACTGTGTGTTGAGAATGCAGTAAGCTGTTCTTTAGGAAATTGGAAGATGGCATATTGAAATCAGAACAGACAATGGAGGACTGGCTTGTGAAGTTTCAGAGGGAAACAAAGATGACTGGGCCATCTGTGTGAAGAATTTGTGGTGTCCAGTCAGCTGGAGCTGAAGAATTGGCTGCAATAAACAAGAGACCAGAATCACTAACATAAAAACTTTGCTTTGTGGGGACAATTGATGCTTGTCAGCTGAGGTTAAAGAATTATCTATGAATAACAGACCACCCTCATTGAGGCGAAGTCTTCTGGGAAGTATTTCCTCAGAATCAGAACACAGAAGGTGTGCTTCAGAAGTGGTCAAAGTTATGACTTGTGCCAGTGGCTAAACCTGGAAGTTTAAGAGTCACATAAAGGAGCTGAGACTTGGCACTGCAAAGCCAAGAAAGACCACTCGTGAAAACACAGCCTCAGTGGTAGTTAAAGGCCCAGGATTGAAGAGGTCATGCAGGGAACTTGAGGCTTGACACCATAAAGAGAGCCTATGAGAGGCTATTGGTGAAAGTGCAGCCCAGTTACAGCAAATGACCCCAGAATGTGTTTGCCACATGTTCAAACACAGTAGTAAAATTTCTCATTGTATTTTAAATTTCCTCCTGTAGATATTTTTATGTGTTTATTATGCTATTTAAAAGAATATTTTCATTTCTAATAATGTCATTTCTATGTGTTTGAGGTATACGTGTGAGAGCAAAAAATGATTCACTTTTGAATCTCAAGTGTCTTCCTCTGTCACCACCAGCTTAGTTTTTGAACACAGGGTGTCTCATGGAAATTGACACTCACCATCTAGACTGCAGGGCCAGGTGGCTCTGAGGATCTGCCTGTTTTCGTCTCTCTCATGCTAATGTTTCAGACATATATGACCATGTTCAGCTTTTTACGTGGAGTGCTGGGGATCCCAAGCCAGATCCTCACACCTACACAGCAAGCATTTTACCCACTGAGCTGTCTACACAACCTTAATACTTTTATTTAGTTCCTTTAAACAGAAGCTCATGCAAAGACTCTTGAAAGTGTGTTGAACAGAAATGATCATATACGTCTTTGTTGTATTTTAATTTGAAAGCTCTAGTCTTATAAAAATACACATTTTATGATGTTTGACATAATCACACAAGTTTCTCATTTAATTTTCTAAGAAATTGAATAACATGAAGATATTGTGCCACCTTTATATTCACTTGTTAACTGGGATTAATCATGGCAGTCTGTCTTTTCAATGCAATGATGACTTTAGTTACCTAACATTTTGATTTACTTTTGTATCTATGCTCATAAGTGTGATTGCAATAATGAGTCCTCCATTACTTACATGAAGCATACATATGTTAAAATTTCTTTCATATATGCTCTTATATCCTATTTCATCTATACCCATAATTTTTGAGTTTACATTTTTTTTCTATCAGTGTAATTTAACATTTACTTACCTTAATTAGTCAAATTAAAACAACTCAAAATGAATTGAAGACCCTAATGTCCTTCAATAGTCATATATATGTCTACCTTATATGTATAGGGAATTATAAAATATGAACTTGTGGCAGTTTGAATGAGGATAGTCACCATAGGTTCATATGTTTAAGTGCTTGGTCCCTAGTTGGTAGAACTTCTTTGGGAAGGACTAGGAGTTGTTGCCTTCTTGGAGGAAGAATGTCACTAAGAGTTGAGGTTGAGGTTTAAAAAGATTACACCAGGTTGATTCTCTCTCTCCCTCTATCTCGATTTCCCTTCCATACCTCTTCCCTCTTTCTCCTTCCATCCATTCCTCTCTCTTTTCCTCCCTCATTCCCCTCTCTCTTCCTGTTGCTTGTGGATCAGAAGTAAGCTTTCAACTACTGCTACAGCACTATGCTTGCCTGCCTACTGCCTTGCTCCCTACCATGATGGTCATGGACTAACCCTCTGAAATTTTAACCAAGCCCCCAATTAAATCCTATCTTTTTAAAGCTGTCTCGGTTATGGTTTCTTTCACAACAGTCAAACAGTAGCTAAGACAAAACTCAAGATTTTATGTTGCTGATTTATTCAGCATAAAAGTTAAATTTGGTAACCAGTTACATGTGTCATTTCAACACTGTACTTGGTAGTCTAAGGTACTGAGTGTTTGACTACCAGTGAGTTAACCAGGAACTACTAGTAACAAACTTGTGAAATGTATCTGCTGATTTCTCATTGCAGCTATGACAAATCAGCATAGAATGCATGGTTTAAAATGACACAGATTTATTGTTTTAAAATTCTTAAATTAGAAGCATGATTTGGACCATAAGTTAGAATCAAGATGGTATTATTCCGGTAATAATCTGTTCCTTGAGTGTTACAGATTCTAGCAGCAGCCTAATTCCTCAGATCAAGATGCATCCTCAGTATTCCCAGACAACAGAGGACAAAGACTCATGGAGATTTTGCTATGTTGTGTTACTCTAGCACTGCTACTCTTATTTCTGTCTTTTATGTATAAAAAATATTGTTATTGGCTCAAAATACTCTTATTTGTTATTCAGAATAATTACCTTGCTTAAGGGCCACCTAATTAGTAATCTCAATTCCAAATGTAACCTCATAGGACCAGGGATTAAAATATGAAAATTTTTGGGAGATTATTATGTCACCTATACCAATTCCTTGTCAAAATTTAAATCTAAAATAAAGAAATCCAAGTTTCATCTGCTATTTTATTTTGGACTAAAATAACTTTTTCATTTATTCATTATATGCCAGTGCTGCAGAACTTTGTTTGGTTGATTTATTTGGATAATTACTTTAATCTTCCCGTTAATTTTACATAAGTTAAAATGACATAGATTTAAAGTCTCAGCCAAACGTAAGTGTTCTAGTTTTAGAATTGTATTAATTTTAGAAACAAACTACAGTAAGATAAACCTATGAATATTAATTAAGCTGGCTCTAGAATAAACTAAAGTAAATACAATTTCAGAATCTAATAATTCAGCTTTTGTGTAAATTATATTAAACGTGATAGTATGGCTTGACAATAGTGTTTTCTTTTATCTTTTCTGATCTTATTTATTTAACTTTTCAGGGTCAAAAATAATATATTTGATTTGAGTATATGAATTTTTGTCTTAAGGGTTCCTGACTCCAACTCTATCAAGGCATGACCTTTTAGCTTAGAATGATTTGATTTAGTCAGGAAATAAGATGATCATAGTTTCATGTACAAACAAAAGTCATTTTTTGCCTTTCAAACTGGATTTAAAATTCACTGACATGGTAGAAATATAATTTATATGGAATATGTTCACATAATTAACATTATGTTTATGCTGGAATAAAAATTACCATTTTCATTGATGCTGAGCCAAGATAGATTGCACTATGACTTTCCAAAAGGTCTTGGGAGTCTTGTGCTATTTATCTTTAAGATGCCTGGGTATGTTTTTGCTAACTCATTGGTTTGGAGCATGTAATTCAGGAGGCCTCAATGATTCATGTATAGGTCAATGAATTATGATTGATTAAGGAGCCTTTATTTCATAAATTTATAGAAAAGGTAACCTAATATATGTTTTCTGTTGTTGTAGGTGGTTTTCCTAATTGTTAAGAAATAAGTAAACATTGGACAACCATGAGTACACATTTTCTTCACTGATGCCTTTGCTATGACTGCTGTTGTTTCTAAAGTGGCCCTAAAGTGACATTTTCATTTCTCCCTTATTAATATGAGATTCTTAGTTATTACCTTTTAATTCTCATTATGCGACTACCTATTGAATTATGAGTATTTGTAACAAGCGTTAATGAAAAAGGAGCCTGAATTTCTGTTTGATAAGGGAATTATTTGGTCATCAAAATAAAGTCCAACTAAACTGAGTCTTGCAGTTTCCAAAAACCAAATGCCTAATTACTTCATATAGTAATTACATAAATGAATTTTTTTATAGATATCAATCTGCTATATTTGACTTTGGTTTTTTTCTTAAATTGACTTAATTAAGTTGACTTAATTTTTTTTCTCACCAAGGTCTTAGAGAATATTACATATCATTTTACATATAAAATACATGGCTTGACTTAGTAGTTAAGAGCACTTGATCTCTTGAAGAGGACTCAAGGAGTTAGGTTCCCAGCACCCAAGTGAAGAGGATGAAGAGAAAGAGATGAGCTTGGTTTACAACTTTAACTTGGAAGACCAGGAAGTGGATAGTATGACTAGAAATGAAAAAACCAAAAGGAAATTTTTGTAGAACACAAATAGCCTCAATGGTGTCTTACTTTGAGAGTGTTTGAAAGAAGAGAGGACTAAACTTATGTGTGAAGCTATAATTAAACAGCTGAAAATGCTCTATCATGCAGTAGTATAATACAGTAGGGAAACTCAGTGGCATTTACCCACAAAAGAACAGAAAGTGGTGAAGACCCAGTGAGAGCATTTGGAAGATATGTGGCTAAGGTGCATTAAGCCCAGGAAGAATGTGGAAAAGGACAGGGTAGGAAGTTTAGGAGAGGACTTGGACAAGGGTCCCTTGCCACCTGAGGGGAGATAGTAACTGGAGTTTTATGGAAGAATATGTAGATTGTGGATAGAAAAGATAAATATAATGATAGAACTACAGAAACTCCAGGGTAGTAATAATAAAGAGCAGAACATGAACAATCAGATTTGGGGCACAACTAGAAGAGTGTTGTGAAGCTGATATGAGAGGGTGAGGATGTAAGGGTGGAAATACTGAAATGTTGAAGGAGACTGAGACACAAGCTTTATAATGAGCAGATGTGGGTGTAACGCAAGCTGAGAAGAGCCGGCTGTAAATACCACTCCCCCCTACTTTTAGGCTTTAACAGAGATGGTTGATGAAAGCAATGTCTCTAAACATCATTCCATCCTTTGTATAAATTTGTTCATGTCACTGGTGGCTATTTTAGAAAAGACAATACACAGCATATGTGCTTCATTTAAATTTTATGTTACTTTATAAATTCTTTCTCAAGTGCCTTGTTCACAACTTCATTTTCTACTGTAGCCACTGTTGTTCTTTGCACAAAAGATTTGTTAACAAGATTTCTGATTTCTCAAGCGAACCCAAATATTTCTAATTAACTATGTACTTACCATGTTTCAGAGGAAGACCATAATGCTCCCCTTAAGTTTGGTAACCAGTACATGTCTACATGAATAACAGTAAAACTTGGTGACTTTAGTCTGTGAGTAGAATATTCCCCTTTGGTGATTAACAGAAAAAGTCTTATAGAATTTTTGTGATTAATTTTAGATAATTTATTAAACTTACAAAGGCTGATTAAGACATGCTTTCTTGTAGAAATTAAAGTCAGGAAGAAAAATTGTCTCTAACTGAAATTATTTGACCTTTGCTATTTTTTTAAAAGGGCTTTAGCTGATTTTGTAATTCTTTCAATGTTTAACACATTTACCCAATTTAAATAATAGATTATTTTGATCAGAAGCCATAGTTTTTTATTTTAACATATTTTTAACTGTTTAGGTACTATATCTTTGATTCCATTAAAATCACCTTAGACTTTTAAAATTAAAACATCTACTATAGTAATTTTGTTTTTAACCTAGCAGATATTTTTTAAAATTCTATTTATTTTATTAGTTGTCTACAGCTCCTATATCTTCTAAATGAGTTGCAACAATAATCTGTTAAAATGCTCTTTAGGGTTTTCTATGAGTACATGTTCTCTCTATTTGCTATAAATGAAGAAAAATTCAGAATTCATCACTATTCATGGATACTAAAGAAAGTCCTTAAAAATGGCTATTGAACGATATATATATATATATATATATATATATATATATATATATATATATGATGTGATATCATATATATGTATGTGAAATTCAAAACTAAGAAAATGAAGTAAAGATAGAATGCTTGTGAGTCTTAGCAAAACTTAATAAAAAAGAATGACATTCTAAAACATAATAATTAAAAGGCCAAGACATTGCAAAATAAGAATAGGATATGGCAACACACTTTATTTTTTGTTTATTTTTCATAACTAGGAAATAGCTCATTCTTTACCCTTGACAGTAGCACTTGTACATGAAGGTCATTTTCATTAACCTTAGATTTGTAATTTCCAGCCTCCTTGCCCAAAGGCATTGCTGTTATTTACAATTTTTCTTAGTCCTATGCAAAACCAAACAGTCATCAGTGTAAGGCTAATATATGTTAAGTGCCTCAGGCACATTTCAATTAAGTATCAACATAGATTGGAAAATTTCCAAAAACATTTAGTGAATATTACTTTCAATCATTTTCATTAAAATTAATAGCAAATGTTAAAATGCAATATGCCAGGGAGCTGGGGGAATTGAAATCTTAGTTTCTAAAGTGCTACTTGTGCTAATGTAGAAAGAATATAGAAACAATTCAACCAGATATTAGCTACTTCTATGAAACACTGAGTTTTATGTTTGTGAAAGGATGGGAGTTATGTGAAAATTGTTATTATTTTTTGATAGTGCTGGAGATTGAATTTAGGGAATTAAATATGCTGGGCAAGCTCTCTACCGCTAAGACACTTCCATAGTTACAAATTAATTTTACATTAATACTCTTATATGCTAATCTCATATTAAATGAGTGATTAATATTTATTATTCATTTAGTATTTAGTATTTATTGGCATGTGCACAAGCTTAAAGCTTCAAACTACATGCATGCAACCTTAATGATGTAATCAAGGAATATTTACAGACTGACTTTGAATATCACTTTGCAAATAAATAAAAAAGTATGTCTAAATTAAATGTGATTTCACTAACAAAGAACTCACATAATCATTATAAAATGAACCAATGAAGGAAGGATTGCATATGAGATTCATTCTCTGTGGTTATTTTTGTTGAAACAGGATCACACTATGTGCCTTGGTAGGCTTCCAACTTGTAGCAATCTTCCTGCCTCTGCTTCTATGTGCTGGAATGTAACTAACTATGAGAGATCTAAAAAAACACAAATAAACAAACAAAGAGTAGAATTATTGCTGAAGTATAAAAGTAACTAAGAAATAATAATAGCCAAAATTTTCTCTCAGAAAAAGGATTGCATAGAACATTACCTTTATAATAAAACAAAAATACCCTTCACTGACAAGTTTATTTTCTGAACAATATAAAGGTCTGTATCTGCTATCTCCTTATTATTACCATATTAAAAAGTATATTGCATTGATTTGTGATATATGTTATACATGTGCATAATGTATAACATTTACACTTCTAGGGACAGATCATTCAGTCCTGAAACATGATTAGACATTATTTCAAGCCAATGATATTGCTGATCAATATAAGCTGATCACATTAGAACATGAAAAAGTTAAGAATGTTTTCCTTCTTGAACAGCAAAATTTGGAATGACAACATTTAAATAAATATTTTCTATTTTGTTTTAATTTATTTTCAAATCTAAAAGAAAATGACATAATAAAAGAAGAGTAAGATAAAACTCCTTTATATACAGTGGGACTGCCTTCCTATTGTCAATTTCATACATACTCAACTTTGAAAACGAAAGCCTCTAGAACAATTAAATTGTCTCCCCAAGAGCATAGACTATCTTGACCAAAAGAATAATCATCTCAGAAAAAAAAATCTCAAGGGAAAATTGTAATATGGCACCTTAAAGAAGTGAGCTTAGGGGAGTGGGAGATCCCAGCTGGATCAAGAACAGAGAGGGAGAACAAGGAATAAGAGACCATGATAAATGAAGACCACATGAGAATAGGAAGAAGCAAAGTGCTAGAGATGTCCACAGAAATCCACAAAGATATCTCCACAATATACTACTGGCAGTGGTCAAGAGACAGCCCGAACTGACCTACTTGGGTGATAGGATGGCCAAACACCCTAATTGTCATGCTAGAAACCTCATCCAATGACTGAGGGAACCGGATGCAGAGATCTATGGCCAGGCCCCAGGTGGAGCTCCAGGAGTCCAATTGGCGAGAAAGAGGGGGGTTTGTACGAGTGAGAATTGTTAAGGCCAAGGTTGGAAAAAGCACAGGGACAAATAGCCAAACGAATGGAAACACATGAACTATGAACCAATAGCTGAGGAGTCCCTAACTGGACCAGACCCTCTGGATAAGAGACACAGTTGATTAGCTTGATCTGTTTGGGAGACATCCAGGCAGTGGGACTGGGACCTGTCCTCAGTGCATGTGCTGGCTGTTTGGAACCTGGGGCTTATACAGGGACACTTGGCTCAGCCTGGGAGGAGGGGACCAGACCTGCCTGGATTGAATCTACCAAGTTGAACTCAGTCCTCAGGGGAGTCTTTGCCCTGGAGGAGATGGGAATGGGGGGTGGGCTTGGGGCAAGGCGGGCAGGAGGTCCGGAAGGGGGAGAACAAGAGAATCTGTGACTAATATATAAAATTAAATTAAATTATAAAATAAAATTTAAAAAAAGAAGTGCGCTGATCCGCGTGAGGTACCACAGGCTGAGTCTAAATCGATGACCTATAGTGTAAAACTGGGACTATCACCAAGACTAGACACTTGCTGAGTAACTTGCCTACTTCATGGTAATATAACCATGAACACTCATAAGCAGGTCCACTGGAGAACAGGGTAATGAAGAGCAACGATTAAAAACTACTAAGAGTATTTGGCACAAGAAGACACTTCAGGTTCATGTTTCTTATTGGATAATTAATACTGCATGAGAATACGAAGACAGACACAAATACTATATTATTAATTTCCAACATCTAAGATAGCTTCTCTGGTCCCAGCTTGTTGCCTCGGATAATTCTTTTTCTCATGCTCCAAATCTGGTTAGAAATGTTCTATTTCTAGTTCCCTATTCTTCAAATCCCAAGTCTAGTAATTTCTTTTTCTAGGTTCAGTCTCAGTACAAATATAAACATATTCACCTATCTATGTCTCTGTTTCATTCTTTTCTTTATAAACTAGACATTTAAGCTTGTATTCTTGGCCTCTGGTACACTGATTGATGCATAGCAGCTGTTTAGATTTATTTAATGCATAAATTAATAACATAAGCTCATAGAATGAGATAAAAGGGTAACAGGTTCAAAAGACTATTAAGAACTTTTAAGGCAAAATCATCCCATATTTGAAAAAGACTCTAAATAAATTCCAATAGAATTTACAAGGTTTCTGGAGTAATTGATATTCATGGAATATTACTACAGGCAGATTATAGAGTGACTGAATTGTGTGAAGTCAGCTAGGGAACCCTTAGCATTGGTATTTTGCTGTATTTGCCAATATTTCAATAATCCATAGTTAGGAAGGGTTGTCAAAAGCATTATATTCACACTAAATAAATTGAAATTTGTTAAAATGGCATGGAACTTACAGTTTGTGGAAATCATTGTAAACCTCAAAAGATATGATGTTTTATTATTCTTAACTGCATTGTCTTCTTTAGTTCCAAACTGAAATGAATCATATTTTTAAAATGAAATATCTAGTTCTCCATCTGATGTCATAATTACATCTATAGTAACTTATCTTCAAACCTGATTCAGATTTCTATAGATGGCTGAATGGAAACATATTTTAACCGGTTTGTTTGCAAAGAAATTACGTTGTACTTTAGGTTGTTGTCTTTAATGATATGAAGTATAGAAATAATTTAGCGCTGGGTGGTGGTGGCACACGCCTTTAATCTCAGCACTTGGGAGGGAGAGCCAGGTGGATCTCTGTGGGTTTGAGGCCAGCCTGGTCTACAGAGCGAGATCCAGGACAGGCACCAAAACTACACAGAGAAACTCTGCCTCTAAAAACAAAAACAAAAACAAAAACAAAACAAAACAAAAACAAAAAAGAAAAAGAAAGAAAGAAAAATAATTTAGCTATGTAATATTAGACATTATTAATATAAAAGTATATGTTGGCTAATTTTATGTCGACATGACACAAGCTAGAGTCACTTGTGAAGAACAAACCTCAGTTGATAAAACACCCCCACCAGATTGGCTGGTGGGCAAACCTGCAGTGCATTTTCTGAATAGATTATTGAGACTGATGTGGAATGGCTTAGCCCACTGTGGGTAGTCCAACCCCTGGGTTGGTTGCCCAATACCTTGGCAGGTAGTCCTGGATAGCATAAAATAGCAGGCTGTGTCAGGCATAAACAAACAGAGAAGCAGTTTTCATCCATTACCTCTGCATCAGTTCCTGCCTCCAGGTTCTTGCCTTGAGCTCTTACTCCAACTTCTTTCAGTGATAGAGTGTGACTGTGAGTCGAAAGTTGAAATAAACCCTTAAATAAAATATGTTGTATAAGTTAAATACTGTCTACTATGATTTGAAAATCATTTGTTCCTGAAAGGTACAAAAGGCTTTGTTTCCAATGTTACTGAATCTAGAGGTAGGGCCCAAAGTTGGGTAAGAAATGATTAGACACCAGCCTCAGAAGGGACTAATGCTCATCTGGTGGGACTGGACTGGTCACAAGGAATATAGGCTGCAACAAAGTGAGTTTGGCTTGCTCTCTGTCAACTTCTCTTTCCATTTGTGCCATTTACTGCCTGCTGTCTGCCATCTTCGGATGCAGCATAAAGCCTAACCTTATGGCCCCATCCAATCTTAAACATCTTGAATTCTAGAACTGCTAGTTAAATAGTCTCATTTTTGTAATGTTCCCAATCTTGTGTATTTTGTTATAGAAACACAAACAGACTGACATGTCTTCCATCTAAGCTACATATTTAAAAATGTAGCAAAAATAATTTTCGTTTTATAAATTCAAGTGAGAATTTGAATTTTATTTGTTTTATTCTTGGTCTCATCTCTAGAGAAAGGGTTCGATAAAAGCTTTTTCTACATCAGACTAACTATGGTATAATAATTATATGATTAAATAGTGACAGAGACCCCCTGAGATTTTAGTGATGAAAAGATCACTTCTATAATATTTTTTCTAAGTTTCCTTCAAAATTCTAAAATTTTGCTAATGGCCTTCAAAGCAATACATCATTATTAATATGTGTTGGAGTTGAACTTGTAACCTTTGGAACAAGAGTTGTATATTGGAAATCTATATTTGTGATTCCTGTATTTTGGTATATACTTTTAATATTACTAGAGAACAAACGTTGGACTGTTTGTGGAAACATGTTTGTTGAATCTTTTATATGAAAATTATATATAATTCAATTATTTTAAGATTGATAATGCCCATAAGGAAATATGACAAAAGTACTGGGTAAGAGTAATAGTCTATGGCTGTTTTGCTGAGTAATTACAGCATGTATCTCATCCAGATGGCTCTTCTTCATATACAATTTTAATTAAAACTGATTCCTAGTAACTTAAATCAACTGATTATATGTCCATGGTCCATTTGATGGAGAATTAAAGATAGCCTTAGCAACAAATTTCAAGTAATACTAACTTAAAGAGTTAAAAAATCAAATGGATAATTTATCTATAGCTTAAAGAGAAGCCTGGCTACTTCATGGATGCACTGTAGCAAATGGACAAAGAGCCCTTTTGGGTTCATCTACCACATCTATCATTCCCAAGAGGTAGTTGTCTTGGGACAGAATTGATGGGTGCACACACGGGCTTTGTTAGCATGGGGTATATCCTATGGAAATTTAAGGCACTGTTTAGAGTGAGATACATTTTATCAACGGTACTTTATTTTAAAATAGGAATTCCACATTTAAAATCTGTATAAATGTTGTCATTACATCTCCAACTCTTGGTAAGATGACCTGACTCTAAACAAACATTTACATCAAGCATGGCACAAAGTTACAGCCAATCAAGTGGTTGTCTTGTTCTCTTTTTAGCTGTAAAGTAGGCAGCAGGTTCATTAGAATCAAGTAAGAGCTATGAGAACGGATACTGTTTATAGAATATTTGTGATTGTATGTAAATACTTTTGGTAACCATTCATTAAATAGTAATTAAACTTTCTTTTCATCTAGACATAATATTTCTTTCATTGGAAAATTGTAATATCCTTACTTCATTAAGGTAGGGGAAGTTGCCCAATGTAGCATACAGTTGCCTTAACAAATTATTGCCCAACACAGCCATTCACAATGTGTTTTAGAATTTTTTAAATTATAAAGAGAATTACTTCTATGTTGCTAATTAGAAAATAAGAGTTTTCTTAATTCTAGTCTCAAGATATAGAGAACAAAACTAATGGAAAGAAAGAAACAGAGTTGAGAAATGGAATAGGAGAAAAAATTAAGTTCTACTCCCTGTTTTTCTTTGGATCCTGAAGACTGGATGAAAAGCAGAAAACTATCTTAGCTAGTTGTGGGTGGTTTTCAGTTATTTTCCAGTGATAAAGACCTGAAAAATTAGCGATGGGATGGGTAAACTAAAAATAAGAATTCTAGAATTAAGATTTGTCTTAGGAAGTGGCTGGGGTTTAGGGTGGATGGGTATGGGAGCTGGGTGTGTAGATTGCAGGGTCAGCTGATGAGCTAACCTACTCAGGTGGGCGAACACCCTAACTGTCATAATAGAACTCTCATCTAGTGACTGATGGAAGCAGATGCAGAGATCCACAGCCAAGCCCCATGTGGAGCTCCAGGAGTCCAATCGTCGAGAGACAGGAGGGATTATATGAGCAAGAGATATCTATACCATGATTAGAAAAAACACAGGGACAAATAGCCAAACTAGTGGAAACACATGAACTGTGAACCAATAGCTGAGGAGCCCCCATGGAACTGGACCAGGCCCTCTGGATAAGTGAGACAGTTGATTAGCTTGAACTGTTTAGGAGGCCCCCAGGCAGTAGAACTGAGACCTGTCCTTGGTGCATAAGTTGGCTTTTTGGAACCTAGAGCCTAGGCTGAGACACTTTGCTCAGCCTTGGTGTAGGGAGGAGGGGACTGGACCTGCCTCAACTGAATCTACCAGCCTGGGCTTACTCCCCAGAGGAGACCTTGCCTTGGAGGAGGTGGGAATGGGGGGTGGATTGGGGGGGAAGGCTGGGGGATAGGAGGAGGAATCTGTGGCTGATACATAAAATTAAATTAATTATAAAATAAAAATATTTAAAAGTAAAAATAAATAAAAATAAATTTAAAAAAAGGTTTGTCTTAGGAACAGAGAGCTCTCTGCTATTAACTTTGAGTGCAAATAAAATACTTTAAGCCATTTGTTAGATAGGTTTTTAATAAAGTATTGAATATAAACCAAGGCAAAAGTTAATAATAATTTGTTTTTCAGTCTTTTTTTTGTATTTATTCACATTTATCTTAACTATAAACTCTATAAGGAATGAGTATGACTTAAAGTAGAAGCAATTATTTTAGGATTCTCCCCAAAATAAGTAAATATAATTTTTACCAACACTTAAAATGAAATGTAGAAATCTTAAGTTTACTAACTAAAAAAATAATTTCTGTTTTCTGTTTCCCTAACCTTTGTACCTAAATATTATTATATTGTATCACAGGTACCTACAGTACCTCCTGGCTTTAGTATATATTGTGTAAATATTTCTTGTAGATGAATTTCTAAAAGGTCTTATTAATAAAAACAAACCTGGAGCCAGGTATTGGGGTGAACTCTGAAAGATCAGAGAAACAGAACAAGCCTCATCCAACCTCACCTTGCCAACTTCTCAGCCAATCCTCTTTCCTCAAACTAGAAGCCTCTGTGTCTTCATCCGAATGGATCTCAGCTGAACTGCTGCTAAAAGCTAAAAGCTTAAAAAGGCCTAGTTCCTGGTTTTCATGACTTATATACCTTTGTACTTCCTGCCATCACTTCCTGGGATGAAAGGTGTGTGTTACCATGCCTGGCTGTTTCCAATGTGGCTTTGAACTCACAGAGATCTAGATGGATCTCTATCTCCTGAACGCTAGGGCTAAAGGTGTGTGTGCCACCATTTTTTGGTCTTTATGTCTATCTAGTGGCTGTTCTATTCTCTGACCCTAGATAATTTTATTAGGGCGCTCAATGTATTGGGGGACACACTATCACCATAATTTCTTGACTACATAAAATGAGCACAAAAATGAAAAATAATCTATTAAATTTGTTGACAGCAAGCAATTGGTGGTCACTACTAGAATATTTCTTAGAAATGTAGAAATAGTAGGTTTCTTTTGGATGACTATGTACAAAATTAATAAAATATTTTCTTATGTGTCCCATGATATTCCTCTAGGTTTGAAGTGTTTCTCAGTATTATGCTGGGTCACTTTAATAAGTTATACTTTATTCTGTGGGTTTTCTCACTCTACTGATTTAAAGGTTGAATGTCCAAGACTGAGTGCCCACATGTGTTAAAAGACTCTTTTGTTGCAGCATAATATGGCAGATGGCACAGTAGCAACAGGTACAATGGAAATGAGGGAGAATGCATGTATCAAAGCCTCATGGAAGGAGGACAAGAGACGTAACAGGATTGCCTTCTAGTAACCTACTTTTGCTAAGCAATTGAATCTTGTGAAAGTGAGAACTGCCCCTCTCAAGAAAATCATTCATCCTTCATGTTACTCGGCACCATTACATTAGGTGCCAAGCTTTCAGCTCATGAGCCTTGGGATGAAAACCATGCCCAGACCCACTCACTGTGTGAATCTCCTCTCCAACCAGTCTTGTCTTATGTCCTATTGTTCTTACCTACCTATTATTATTTTTCTTCTCTCTTTCTCTCTCCCTTCCTTCTTCCCTTCATCCTCTCCTCCCCTCTTTCTTTCTTTCCTCTTTTCTTTCTTTTTAGAGGTGTTAAAGTTTCTGCTTTTAAAAAGAGGAACAGTACATAGACTCATCCTAGTAATAGTGTAAACATATTTTCTCTCTAATTGGAATTTCCCTCAGCAACGAGATCCTTTTCTTCCTCTTTTTACATGTCTTTGAACAAGCCACACTTATGATAGAATCATGGCTTGCTTTGAGCATAGAGCCACTAGACCCCTGTCACATAACTGTCTTAAGTTGTGTATCTCAGCTTTGAATGTAAGACTTCAAAATCCAGTATGTTTGCTTATAATTGGTATCTTCTGTTTTATTCTAGATCATAATAAAAGGCATAGTTACTAAATGAGTAGAAAAATCTAACATCAAAGCTCAGTAAAGTGATTTCAGAACTTGTCAACATAAGCAATGTAACCCACATTTATGTCTGTTTTTCAGGAACTCAGAATCAAAAGGTAAATCTGTATAATTCAATTTATTAAAAATATTTTTTAAAGAAAGAAAGAAATGACTACAAAAACAATTGTGTTGAGGGACAGAGAATATGCTAGATAATATGTTAAAATAAATGCAGCAATTAATTAAGATGCTTAAGAAGCATGTTGAGTCTGTTGAAGTCTTGTTTTGTTCCCATAGAAACATTTAGTATTATAGTGAATTCACAAAATGCTATATCATCCAAAGTAACTAGGCTGCAGTGATTGTATACCTCACCATCATGATATGATAAATTGGCTAATTTAAATTCAGTAAACATTTCCAGTGTGTTTGTTATTAGTTCAGCACCCTGTTACATGCTATGAAGCATAGCAAACAGCTAAGTCAGGGGTTCATCTCATATAGAGCTTTCAAGTTTATTATTATCTTTTCCATAAGAGAATTGAAAGAGTGAAACACTTAATTATATTGACCAGAGATTAGTGCTAATGGTGATGAAGATAGCCAAGACTTTATTTATTTATTTATTTATTTATATTTTGAGGGATTTAGATCACTGTAAAACTGAAGGGAGAGGACAATGAGGAAAATAATAGATAACCAAGATTAGTGCTTATGATTTTTGTTGTATCTCCAAGGTGAATAGTAGGGTCATTAAGACTGTGCAAGAGGTTGAAATAATCATGAAGTACCCCTTTGGGCATATTAAGTCAGGTTTGCCTGTTAAATATCCCAGCTTACTTAACTTGTGTTTAAGGTTGTATAATTTGTCATTGCTTCAGAACCCTTTTCTTTTAGGCATTTTCTTATTGTAATTATCACTTTTGGTGTGTTTGTCCCCTTTCACATAAAAACAGCTTTTTTCTCTTGTTTTCCTATGTAATCTCCACCACTAAGAACCTTTTACAATTATTTACATGCTAATTATGGCAAAATATTTTTAACATATATCTTTCTTCTGAACAAGGAAGATATTCATATATCAAAGTGGTCTAAAATTTACTTACTGTTTTCAAATTCATATTCCACTAGTGCATTTATTGAGATCAAGTCTTACGCCAGGCATGCTGCTGAGCATGTTATATCTGCTTATTCTTTACAGTGTTTTCAGAGAGAGATGCTCTTTCTTGTATCATGAAGAAAGTAATACGACTTAGATAAATGATAGAGTTTGGTGCAAACTGTTAGATTTCTGGGGAGGCTGGGTGATTTGACTGTGCTACAGAGCCCCTTTACTATCATTTTTTATTCACTTGGTCGACTAGGAGATCTGGGTGCCACTTATCCCAAATCATATAAATCACATGTTTATTACGTCCTCTTTTTAGAACTTGAATTCATCCACTTTGTTCTGATCCCATTGCTAATGACTAAATTCAAATATTTGTAGTTTCTAAGATTATTTCCACAACCTGAAACGAGTTACTTCTTCAGTATCTTATGTCCTTTATAGTGCTGTATATAAATGTTCTTGTAAATGCAAATCTAACCATATTTTTTCCCTGCTTCAACCATTTTATTGCCTTTTCAGCGAGGAGGCAGCAATAGTTTAGTGGTTATGAATTTAACTGAGCCATACGAGAGTAAATCCTATTTTACTTACTTATGTTCAAGTTTTTCAACATCTCTATCCTTAACAACCACATCTTCAAATGGGGATTCTGATACAGTTTTGTCATTGACAAATAGACTGTTTAGGAGAATCTCTATAACCCATAATAACAACAGCATTTGTGACAATTTGTTATCATTATCATTTTAATGTCTAAGGTAAAATACTAAGTAAAATGGCATACTAAGTCCTCAAACCCTGTGACATATTTCTTTCTTTAGTCTAATCTCATATTGCTACATTCCTTCTAAACACTCATGAGGCTCAGAGAGACATTGCCCATTTCACAACCCATATTTCCATTCCTCTAACTTGTTTGCTTTGAAACATATTTTCTGGAGTTGAAACCTGGAAAATGTTTTTCATATTTTAGGGAACATTTTTAACCTTTCTCTCCCTCTGCACTCAGATCTCTATCTCTCCACACCATCAATTTTGTTTTCAGTGCCCATGGCTACTAAATGTACTATTGGTTTACATATCTATTTCCATCTCTTAGTCTATAAATTCTTTAGGCCAAAGACTTTTATTGACATTTGTATAACTCAATGGAGGTCTATATCTAGAATAGTGACTAAGATGTGAGGTGTATACAAAGAGCCATGCTCCTATAAGGGAGACCACCTTATTTCACTATACAAACTGCCAGCTCATCAAGCCAAGACAGATAGAACAACAACACTGTCAAATTTGACTTTTGAGAATAACAAATAACCACCCTATATTCTAAAGAATAATTTAGGGATATTTGTTTCAGGACAATACTTGATTGATACAGATATGTAAATAAAACACTAGGAAAAGCATCATTTTAATTTTACCTCTTATTTTTTCATAATAATATATTAAGATAAGATTCCAATGCAAAGAATTTGTCTTTGTAGATGAATAAAAGTATTTCACTGTTGTTTGAATCTTAGATGGTCTTTTAATTAAAAAAAAGCCAGAGCCAGACATCAGAGTGAAAGCTGAAAGATCAGAGCAGCAGAGCAACCAGCCACTAGTTCTTACCTTTACAAAATCCTCAGCCTAAAGAAAGTGAGTTCCTGTTTCCTCATGCCTTATATATCTTTCTCTGCCCAGACATCACTTCCTAGGATTAAAGGCATCTGTGCTTCCCAGTACTGGGTTAAGATTGTGTGCCGCCACTGCCTGACCACTATGTCTAATCTAGTGGCTGGTTCTGTCCTCTGATACTCAGGCAAGTTTATTAGAGTACACAATATATTAGCACATTTCATGGCAGGAGTGTAAACCTACTACTTTAGAGGATTTTCATTTAATTATAGAAGTTCTAGTCAAAGCTCATCACTCCCTTGTCCTCAGTTTTCTTAGCAGGCTATTGATGAGCATCGTCAGAGACTTCAAGGCATCCAGTTATTTTTTAATAGTGGAGTGCAACTATGTGTGATGAGTATCTAGGGCATAATGGAAGTCAGTAGAGCTACATGTACTATGTCAGGATTTTTCACAATGCTTCCCAATTAACTTCCAGAGAGCCTGACTACAATATCACCAGCTGCTCACTCAATCAATTTCTACACATTTTCCTGAGCTAAATGGGGCTTGCATGACTGAATTTGCATAGGAGTTTTCTCCAGTTGCAGTGTTATAACTAGTGTGTGATGCATTTGGAAATGACTTCCTTTCTGCTTTGTGGGACATTTGTTTTGATTTTATACCTTCCCTGTGTTATTCTGCAGCATTGATTTGCATCTGTAGAATTTTAAAATTTGGAATGAAAACCAAAAACTGATGAGGAGACTAATAAGATAGACCCCCACTTCTTCCCATTATTTATTTATTTATTTATTTATTTATTTATTTATTTATTTATTTATTTATTTATTTATTCATTCCCTGAGGCTGAGTTATTGTCTATTATTTGAGGCACTGTGGTTTGTGCTAGAGATGGAATGAAAAAAATTAGAATTATGAAGTAACATTTTACGAAAGAATCTGGAAACATACATGGAAACCACAAACAATAATTGAAAGGTTCTAAATGAGGACAAAAGTTGGCAAAAATATCCTGTATCAAAATGTTATTTAATCCAAGATTATGAAAAAAAAAAGGAGTTATAGACTGAAAACAAAATGATGGCAAATATCATTTTGTTGGCAACAGCTCTTTATATATGAAACCAACATTCAGCGACTATGATGTATTTGTCATACCAGGCATATGAATGACAAGATGTTGATACAGCCAGGAAGGTGACACGAAGAATTTTTACACTTATTTTACCCATCTGGATGACTCTTTCTACAGGGTGGAACTGTGATCTGAGAACTACAAGAAAGAAAAAGGAGAGACCAACTGTTCCCTAACACACACATGAGTGATCCTGGGGTTTGAAGTAGAGTGGACACAGGTCACAGCTTGGATCTAGTTGAACTACAGAGACAGGTGTCACAGAGTTGTTGAGGTGTAAACTGTTACAAGCTATGGTTTTGGCTACAGTAGTTCGTGTACTTAAAACCAGGAAACACTTCTACTTAATGTAAGACATGACATCGTACAGAAATGAATATCTAATTTTCATGGAAGTAAAATAATACCCAAACAGGTAAATTTTAGAATAAATCTTCATAAGGGAATTATCTAGATATGTAGAAATTGCAAAAATGTACAAACTGAAACATATCCACCCGTATAAATGTTTCCTAAATTAATATATTACACATATGTACAGGGGGACCAGAGTTAAATTTAATAAATATCTTTTGGGGAAATATATCTTCCATTTGTATACATGAAACAACTTATAATGAACTGTTAGTAGTTCATACTAAATGGCTTACAAGGGGACAAAGTGACAGTTCATGTTGAATAGCAAAGAGTAAGGAAAACAAACTGAACACAATAGAAAATTGTTTTCTAAACAGGAAAGGAATATAGCACACCAATTGCCAGCCTTCAGTCCAGTGTAGAGGTGAGACACTGGGTCCACACAGAGCTAAATCCTCAGGCTCAGCACCCAACATGTTGTTTTGCAAGATGTGGAATAACTTATCAGTAGAAGATTTGAAGATGAACCATATTTGAAGAGAATAATGCAAAAATATTATGAAAATAAAGAACCTAGATACCTATGTGGTCATAGTAGAGACTAATGGGCCAGCAATGTTCTCATCCTAGTGGCTGAAACCCCTGGATGTTCCTTTCTTGGGTAAGGGGCTTTTTGGATATGATTAAGTTAAGGTCTTCAGGAAGTCCAGGGAAATGATGCTTGAGTATCTGGTTGGTTTGATCTCAATGGACACAGAAGGAATATACAAGAGCAAAAGGATTAGGATTAAAAGAAGAGATGTAATATATCAGAATTAGATTTCAGAAAGTAAGAAGGAAGATTTGAAAAAACTATGAAGCTAGTTTTAAAATGAACACA
Source organism: Peromyscus eremicus (assembly GCF_949786415.1). Taxonomy (NCBI): domain Eukaryota; kingdom Metazoa; phylum Chordata; class Mammalia; order Rodentia; family Cricetidae; genus Peromyscus; species Peromyscus eremicus. The sequence goes on along the minus strand of NC_081417.1, from coordinate 108,035,774 downwards.
GCAAGGCAGGTTGCATCTATAAGCTCAATATGGGAATGCTGATTCCCCCCACAGCTTCTAAGAGGAAGACGGTCTTTCAACTCATGTGAACTTCTGAGGTTCCTGTTTGAGTTCCTAAATTTTTCATTTCCAGATTTCCCTCAATCTGAGATTTTCTTATCGATTTTATTTCAAGTTTTGTGTCTTGGAATGTTTTATCCATTTCCTTCTCCTGTTTGTTTGTGTTTTCACTGATTTTTAAGGGATTTATTTATTGCCTCTTTAAGGACCTCTATCATATTCTTAAAGGCTGTTTTAAGGTCTTTGTCTTAGCCTTCAGCTATGCTGCAATACTCAGTGTATACTGTGGTAGAGTAGCTGGGCTCTAGTGGAGATATTATCTTGGCTGTTATTGTGTTTTTATTCTGATGTCTAGGCATCTGAGTTTAGGAAGACTATATTTCTAGGTACTAATATCTGGTCTTGTTTTTGTTGGGTGAATATTTTGTTCCTTGGTTTCTATTGCCATCTCTGGCTTTTAGCAGAATGTGTTGGCTGTGTGTTTCCTGGTAGGAAATTCTAAGATCCATCTGGTATGGCCACTGGGGATTTGGAGTAAAATGTATGCTAGGTATTTGGAGTGGGCTCTCAGGGATGGAGATGGGTTAAGAGGAAGGGGCTGACTGGGTCCACAGGAAGGAGGAAAGTGGGTGTTCCAGCAGGATCTGCTTAGTTCCCAAGGAATGGGGGCAGAGAATGAGGAGAGGCCACAGAAGGTAGTATGCTATAGAGCTGGAGGTGGGACTCTATGATTGGATATGGAGGACAGGAAAAAGAGTAAGATATGAAGCTACCCTACTTACTTCTCTGGAAGGCTTGGCTGCAGGTCCCCAGGAATATCCTGCTGGAGTTGGGCATAGGATATCAGGATGAGAGTGGAAGAAGTTTAGAGGAGAAGATCTATGAGATCCACTGGATATGGGGACTGGGAGGAGGGTGGCGCTGCAGCAGGTGGTCTGCTACAGGGATGGAGTTAGACTGGAAGATTGATTTGGAGATCAGGGAGAGGTGAAGACAAGCAGTTAAACAATCTGCTTCTTTGCCTAGACTGCTCTGGATGTCCCCTGAGGATACCTGATGGAGTTGATGATTCAAATAAAGTGATAAAGTGATCCATGGTGCTTGGAGAGGACTATCTGTGTGGTCCACTGGAGATGGTGTCAAGGAGATAGGTAATGAAGGAGTAGGTGGTCCTCTATAGAGCTAGGAATGTGCCTTGGGGATTGGGTTTGGAGAAGAGGGAGAGGTGAAGATCTGTAGTTAGCCTATACCCATTTCCCTGGCATGCTGAGAGAGTGTGTTCTCAGGAAATGCCTGCTGGTGTTGGAGGCTGGGTTAACGGAAAGAGTGGGTGGAAAGAAGTTTGGAAGAGAATGTCTATGTGGTCCCCTAGAGATGGGGTTACAGGGGGAAAATAAGATGCAGCACATGGAGATAGAACTGGGATTTGGATTTGGAGGAAGTGAGAAAGAGGTGAAGATCTGCAGCTATTTTATCTGCTTCCCTGACTGGGGTGGCCTGCTGGTTCCCAGGAAATGCCTGCCAGAGGTGGGGGCTGAGATACGACAATGAAAATAAGAGAAGTTTGGAGGGAAGTTCTGTGTGATCCACTGGAGATGGCAGGGTAGCTTGGGTGGGAGAGTGAAGGGCTGGGATAGGGATGGGGATGATGTGTCACAGCAGGTGATCTTGTGTCACAGCAGGTGATCTTCTGCCTAGGGAGGGATGAGACTGGGTGACTGGATTTGTAGGAAAGGAGGGAGAGGTGAGGATCTGCAGTGAGCTAACCTGCTTCCCTGATGTCAAGAATTATTTTAAATAAAAAGTTGTTGAAAAGTTTAACCAATCATGGTGGCATGTCTTTCAATCATAGCTATTTTAGGAGGCTCAAACATGAGGATTTGAAGTTTGAGGCCAGATTTAGCTACCTGAAAAGACTGTCTCAAAATGAAGTCAAACAAAAGGTAGAGATATAAGACCAATGGCAGAGCTCTAGCTTACCATATGAGAGACCTTGGGTTCAATCACTAGTAAAACACAGACAGACAGACAGACAGACCACACAAGCATGCATGAACACACACACACACACACACACACACACACACACACACACACACACACACCTTTTAGTAACACATCAAGACTGAATACACATTGTTCAACCCAAATCATTTATAATCAAATATCCCAAGGGTTTCCACAGTCAATGATAGCTATTAAACGGAAAAATTCTGTTTAATCAATTCACACCAGAAGAATAGAAGGATGATTTATGACCATGTGAAAGTAAAGGACAGCAGAGGGAACAAGATAATAATGATAACTGTTAATAATAATAATAATATAATAAGGACTAGAGAGTCATGTAAATCCCAGGAAATACAATACCTTATGAAAAATTAGAAACAATGTCAAATTGCCATTTCTCCTGACTAAGAGTTATTCAAGAACAAGAACAAATCATTATTAAAAACTGAAGAAGCAATACAACAATCCTAATCAAAGATCTAAGGAATGGACACAATGGCTGAACGTAGTCTTGCCTTATGAAACTTATATGGAGTTTTAAACAAAGCTCATTGTGTAGGCATGAATGGAGTATTGTGATTTCATTTCTTATTCTTTTACATTTATTCATTAACATTTTATCTTCTTTGAGAGGCTCAGGATATATTTCTCAGATGTTTCTCCTAGTTTTTCTCTTTTCCTGCTCTTCCTAGACTGTAGGTAGATTTCAGTGATTCTGCATTTTCTTCATATGGAGGATATATTGAGATGTATTTGATTTATCATAAAATTTTGAATGGAACTTTATGTGACTGGTACATGTAGCATCATATATTGCTAAATATCAATATGGGATCAATTGAATGCTCTGAGTGACTAGACACAATAAAGCAATGTCAATACTTTAGGTAGCTAGTTAAGTACCAGCAAACTTGAAGGTCATCAAGGATGGACTTCTATCTCAAGGTCAGCAGCTTGTAAAACTAGGAACGGCAATTGTCAAGTTCTAAATCATACCTCTAGTTCTGGATGGAGATGGGGCAGTCTGAACTGTCCATAATGTTTTAATGGAATACTATCTAATCAGAGACTTTAATCTCTGTCTGTCTTTTGTCTACACTCTTTCCACAGATGACAAAATCGCATGAGCCAAAGGGACTGTGGAATAAGACCCTGGTGACAAAAACACTTAAGAAAGGCCTTATTCATGGTGATTGTGATTATATTTAAGTGGGTACATTATAAAATACAGTCAGAATGAGTGAACTGTACATTTTAGAATGTGCATGCATTATGGTTACAAGTTTTAATTTAATGATATATTTCTTTAGTTTCAATCAGTCTTAGATGTCTACCTCCAGTGATGGACAGCATGTCCCAGAAGAACAAATACATAAAAATAGCAATTAAAAGAATGAGAGTTTCTGAGGCAGATGTGGACATTTCCCAGTTTGACATACTAGTTTTCCTTGATTTTCTTTATGTAAAATCAATATCTAGACAAATGTTGGCCATAGAACCAGTGATTAAATTAATTGTATCTAGAAGCAATATATGTATTATCTAAGTACAAAATGTTCTAAGATTTTATGGCTCAAAAGCACATTTTATGTTTCACAGTTCTATATACCCTATGATTTCTTAGCATGTGAAAAGTGAGACCATAGTTATAGGCTTCTGACCCCCATTATGCACCCCATATTATAATGTGTAGCAGAAAACTTGGAACCCACTGTGCCAAGAACCAGTAGGTCTTTCTGTGTTTTATTTTTCCATTAGGTTCTCATGACAGGTTTACTGAATAGACACAATAAGCTTAGTCCACAGTTAACAACAACAACAAAATACTAAGTAAATTTATGAAGATTGATAAAGGTTTGCATGATCACTAATTAGTGAATTGAGTTACAATAAACCCTCAATCTCTGTATTCTAAAATTCTGTTATATTCTCTTAGGTATTTAATGTGAACTTTTACATATTGACCAAATAATAACTGAAAATAAAAACAACTATTTCCTTTGTGTCTCTCTTCTACTCCACCATCATCTAATGTAGACTGTCAGACAAAACAGATATTCCCAAATCTTGGTTGCAGCTCAAAATAAACTATATGAGCCTTTTGCACCCATTCCTTTGTTTTATATTTCCAAGAAATTTAAAGGAAATACAATCAAATTTAGTTTTTCAATGAGGATGGTTTCCCAAAGTTTGGAATGAAAATGCAAAATAGCACGTAGATAAAATGACTGTTATAAAACATGGCTTGTAGATGTCCTTGGCCATGAATTATCCACCATGACCCACTTCTCTCTCTCCATATATATATATGTATTTGTTTATATATCTTATATGAATTATATATAAATTACATGAATATGATTGTTATACATGAAAATATGAATATGATTATACACAAATACTACATGTGCATATAGAAATCACACACTCATTAATATATACACATATAAACAAATTTGTTTATATGTGTATATATGTATATCTGTGTGTTTATATATGTATAAACAAATTTGTTTATATATGTATATATATTAATGAGTGTATGGTTTCTAAATGTGCATGCAGTATTTAATGTATTTTAAAGAGGATGTTTATAAAGATGTGAAGAAATACTAAAAATCCATCACTGTGATCACAGTGTGGGGTTAAAGTACTGAGTGAATCCAAGCATATCCAAGTGAAATCTATGAAGAAGAAACTTCTAACTACCACCTCCCCTACGTCATTTGTAGGTCATGGTATCTGCACTGCAACTCTGTTTGCACAGCCAACGGTGTAAAAGGATTCTTTTCATGACAAGTATAAGGGTTTCTGTTTGTAATTTCAGTCTTCTTGAAATGAAAGTTTTAAATAAACCTGGATATCATCTAAGACATGAAGGAAGAAAGTGGACTGTATATCAACACCTACCAGCTAGGGTGATACAGATATCCCAAAGCTAGGTAAGCACCAGATTAATAAGACTGAAGCACTTGGAGGTGTTTGGAAGGACCACTTCAGTGGTGAAGTGTCACGTTCTTAATGGCTGGAGGATTTATTCTAATGAAAGAATGGCAATAAAGAAACATTTACAACTGAAATGTAGACTAAAGAAATTAAGAACTTTGAAAATAGAGAATCAGTGAAGGAGCTGTTTGAGGCTATCTCATTACTAAGTTGGTGGGGACAGAGGCAATCACAGAGCTTTTGTTTTCTTGATTGGCTAATTATATGTATTATTTTTATAAAGGCAGGATTTTGTTGAAAACAGTATGATAGATGTAAATAATTGTCCAAATACCTTCTGGAACCCAGTGCCAAATAAAAATGTAAACCTACACTTAAAATTTATTGCTTCTACTCTACTGAATGTACCAGACTCAGCTGACTCCCCATGTGAGGCCTTACCTTCTTGTAGGAGGGAATTGGGAGTGGGTTGTGGGGAAACGCTGGAGGGACCAAAGGAGGAAAGAGAAGGATCTGTGATTGGCATGTAAAATGAATAAAAAAATCTTAATAAAAATGTTTATTGTTCAAGCAAAAAAAAAATTAATGGAAAACATTTTTTTCATTGTAATAGATTGAATGTCATCATTGAAACTGTTAAGTGTTGTTCCACAATAACAAAATATGTCAGATTGTTTAGTTTGAAAAGCGAGTTACAAAATCAGAAAGTTTTGAGAGCAGATTTGATTTTCTATTGTCTCACATTTCAGTATTTAGATATTTTATTTTATATTTTATTGCCTTTATGGTTCAATTCAAATTCCTTCCCTAAACACTTTTGGCATTCTTTTCACAGCTTCTTTGGGTTCACATACTGCACCATAGTCTTTCTTTCTATTTATTCTAACTCAATTATTCTTTTCTTGAGACAGTTTCCCTTTGATGCCTAAGCTGTTAAGCTGTCTGGAATTCCTGGTCCTCATGCCTCTCCTCCTAAGGGCTAGAACTGTAGGCTTGCTCTACTATACCTGGCCGTACTCCACTTTTAGCTTGTATATAACTTATGTTCCGAAATATTTAAACTTCCTATACGAAAGGCACATATACTAAAATTTACATATTTTCTTGACAATAGTAGGAGATAATTTTGGAATCTTCAAGTGAATAGAAAATATGTTCAAGTTTGCCTAAACAGAAAGAAGAAGGAAGAAAAGAAAGAAAGAAAAAAAGAATGAAGGAAGGAAGACCTCTATTAGATCCTGTAAGTGAATGATGCAAAGTTGTTTTTTTTCCAAATAGATGCAAAGTTGTTTTTTTTCCAAATAATATTAGAGTTGTTGGATTACAATAATTTTATTAATATCATTTTTTTCTGTCTCCATTTATTTTTTACTATTTTTAATCTCTAAACTCAACTGTCTTGCTAACAAGATTGCTAATAAGCAATCTGGGCTCTCAGATTACAGTTACAGAGATGTGTAATTTATTTTTCCCATCCAGACAGAATAGCTAAAATATATTTCCCATGAATACCAGAACAGATTTCTATCAAGACATATAACTTTTTCTTATATTTGAAACAAAAGCTTTATACAGAGCATTATGGGGAAGCATTTCAATTGAGCTTTATCACATATTTGATAGATGAATTCAAAGTTAAGATAGTAGTTTTGGTCATATTGTAGGCAGTTTTGAATGCTAGCCTGAAGATTGAAGACTTTATGCTCTTGTCAATGACATCATGAAAGATGAGCCAAAAACTGTCTATGTATTCATGCTTAAATACAGAGAATGAGGATTAAGTGTCATTGTTGCAATTACTCATTTTAGGTTTGTCTTAATGTTATTATTTTCCAGTTTTCAATCTTGGTAAATATGTTAATAGTCTTTAAACAAAATTAGGTCTTGGAGAAATTATATAATTTTTTTTCTTGTGAGTGAACAAATTAGCCATTCCTTCTCTGTACTCCTTAAACTCATAGTGTGGGTCTGCTGGCCAGTCTTAACAGACCCACACCAGAAGATAGCGTAATGTGTAGGGAATAAAAGTTTATCAAGATACTTTCATAGAAAGACAAACACATCTCTTTGGAAATCTAAGAAGAGACATAACACATTGGCATTAGGATAGTCTCCCTGGTTATCAGGAATCTTGTACAGGTGTAGTTTTTAATACTGATTCCTTATTCCACCTCTCAGTTTACAAATTTAGTCACACCTTTTTGTGTTACCAGGATGTTCTTGGATTCAAGGACATGTTGGCTATTTGCTAAGCATTGCTAAGGTTGAACCACAAATTGCTTTGATAGTTTCACAAAATAACATTCTTCTCACTGGTTACTCCATTCCTTATTATTGGATATAGTATTTGTAACTAATAATCTTATTGTTTAAGGGTATGTTGTATCATGTTTATCACAGTTATCAAATATTCTTCTTTTCTATTTATTAGTAAGTAAATATTATCTGCATGAACACCTGATGGTTGGAAAACATTATTTCACTGCAATATTTTAGTTAATTTTCACTTTAGTTTTAGTTTGGGATTTGAGACTATAATGTATTTTTACCAAGACTTCTATACACTCTATACAACAAACACACTAACTTCTAAGAATTATCTTGTGTATCTGATGTTTGTTTCCAGTTTGATTTTCTTCTTTTTTCTTTATTTACTTGTTTTGAGTTCTTCTGAGTTTTCATCTAAGTGCATGTCTTGCATTCTTTGGGGGTAGCAGTGTTGTAGAAAATTGGTTTATTCATTTTTACTGTAAGTTTGCTTTGTTTTTAATTTTGGGTACCACACCTATTGACATAAACTTTCGATCAAAGGAAGAGACAAAACTTGAAGGTATACTTTCGCTAAGCAAGGAGAGTATTAACATGTTGATTAAGATTTATATCTCAATACCCAGAAACAATAAAAAGAATAGTAATATTACTTTTACTATAGATTTTCAATGGATTTGAAAAAAGATTATATGCATTGAATATGGTGTCAGCATATGGTACTGACTGATAAATGGGACTTATTAGTTTTATAGTACTTAAATCAAAACAAACAAAAAGTAAAAGATCTTGAGAAGCATGTTAAAAGATATTCCAGTTCTATCTTTCGTATTTCTAAAACAAGACTAGGTTTATTCTTATAAGGCAAGCAAATTCTTGCATGGAAATTATATACTTTAAATACATTATAAAGACTTCTGAAGTTTCTTTTAAAATTTACTCCAGATTTTTGAGGATTTAGAAACAAAATTAAAGTTTCTCTTATAATGGAACTTTCAACCTAGATGCATGCCAACTGTAAGTACACAAAGAAATGAACAATATTGCTGTGGGATGGTCTGTATGTCAAGTGTGTTGCTGATTGGTCAATAAATAAATCACTGATTGGCCAGTGGCCAGGCAGGAAGTATAGGCGGGACAAGTAGGATAATAAAGCTGGGAAGTGGAAGGCTGAGAGAGACACTGCCAGCCGTCATGATGAGAAACAGCATGTGAAGATGCCGGTAAGCCACGAGCCACGTGGCAAGGTATAGATTTATAGAAATGGATTAATTTAAGCTGTAAGAACAGTTAGCAAGAAGCCTGCCATGGCCATACAGTTTATAACCGATATAAGTCTCTATGTTTTCCTTGGTTGGGTCTGAGCAGCTGTGGACTAGCAGATGAGAGAGATTTGACCTGACTGTGGGCCAGGCAGGAAAACTCTAGCTACACAATATGATTTCTACACTTTTATGAAGATGGACACTGGGACAGCTTTTTTTTTGGCTTGTCACAAAAAGTCTCTCTGACTACAGTGAAGAGCCAGTCAGAGAGAGAGAGAGAGTAGACAGAAAGTAAACTAAGAATTAATTGGGGGGTGCTAAGGTGCTCATGAAGTATATACTTAAAATATTTGTGAAATATAAAATGGATAAAACAAAATCTAAGTGGTAAGCATTTTTGAGCATGGAACATTTAAATTTTATTATGTGCACTATTTTGGCAAACAGTTTATTGTGGTCTTTAGTGACTTTAAAATTGCACGTCAGAAATCTAATAAGTACATTGCTGTGACATGAAATAAAAGTGGAATTCATTACCTTGCATTAAGTAAATCTAAAACTGAGTATCTGTCAATAATACACACTTATATAAGTAGGCAATATTACCAAGGTAACTATTTCTTATTCAGACAACAGAGTCCATCTGTCCACTAAAACTAAGCCATTACAGTGGAGCCTGATTCTACTCATTCACCCAAGTCCTGTGGTCATTACATCTGCAGCTCCTTCCAGCTGTACTTTAAACACACATGTATACTTTAAACACCAAGCCATGACCTTCTCTACTTAACCCACTTTGGGATCTCCTTCCCTTGGATCATGGGAAGAATATGCCAAATCTTCATCAAGCATCTCTTTTTTTCTTTCACCTTTTCATTACCTTCATAAATTCAAGATTCATCATATAAATCACGTATAACCTTCTGCTTATAATCCCTCTGTGATTCCTATCATACTTAAAATTAAAATTTTCCATACACAACAAACCATACTCCTTAGATTCTGCCTTAGCAGTTTTCTGTTTCAGCAATACTGTAAGCTTATATTTCACGGGAGCCCTAGTACTCCAAGTAAATTTTAGTTTTTGTCTAGGGATGGGACACAGTGAACATTTTTTTCCCCCTGAGACAGGGTTTCTCTGTGCGCCTTTCCTGGAACTCACTTGGTAACCCAGGCTGGCCTCGAACTCACAGAGATCCACCTGGCTCTGCCTCCCAAGTGCTGAGATTAAAGGCGTGCACCACCACCTCCCGGCCCCAGTGAACTTTTCTCTTTCCGTGTTAACATGGCCACAGCCATTGCCATTGTTCTGGTCTTGTTTATGTAGCCATTTCTAGGAAAAGACTGTTTCACAGCAGACTTCTCAGTATACTGGCTGTTACAATCTTTCCACCCCTGTCTTTGATGTTCCCTAAGACATAGATACAGGAGCTGTGATGTAGATGTATTTGTTGGGACTGTGCTTCCCATGATCTGTTGATCTCTGCATTGTGTTCAGTTGAGGTTTTCTGTGATGGTCTAAATTTGTTGTAAAAAGAGGCTTCTTTAATGAGGGGTGGTAGCTATACTGACCAATGGGTACAAGGATAAACTTTAGTATGTAGTAAAGTACTATATGGGTCTAGTAAATTGGTGGTAGAAGATTCTTTCCTAAGGTCCATGACCCCTTTAGCTTCAGGAAGCTGGCTACATTTCTGTTACCAGGCACAATTTCTCTCCTGTTGAGGACATTTAACTATAATTAGATAGCTGTTGATTGCTATCAACCAGTGGTTCCACTTACTGCACCTTTATGTATATCTTGCCATGCTTCTAATTGTCATGATTCATAGATGTTGCAGCTGGGTAGGAGTGTTTAGCTGCTTCCTTCCTTTGGCAATTTGTTTAGTATTTCTTGAACCATGAAAGCTAGACTTCAGGAAAAAGTCTTTTAGATCAAGTCCACCTTTAATCATTGGAATCATGTGTCCTAAGTGTGTGGTGTCTTCAGCAATTGGAGTCCACCCTCAACCCTTGAGAAGCAAACAAGAACTGCATCAATATTCTATATTGTTTTATGAGTCACTTGGACTACCTTGACCAATTATTAGTAAATTTTCCTTTGATTGGTACTGATTATTATTATTATTATTATTATTATTATTATTATTTTAATCAAAGGTTCTTGTGGGATACATTGTCAGCCCAAATAACTTAGCTTCCATTAAGAACTTTGTATATATATAGTATATAACTTAAGTAAATATAAATTAATGTGATTCCCTGAGGCTTTTTCAAACATCCTTGCTGTTATTTGTCCTTCCTTCCTCTTCTATATTGACCTCCTTCCCTTCTCCCCAGTTTGCTTTAATACTTTTCTATGGAATTTACACAAACCTCTAATTTCATGTAAAACAATTTTATTTGTAGTCCTCACTTAACCTAAATGGAAGTGGAGACTCATTAAATTTAAGTAAAATTCCCAAGATAATACACATACCAAACAAACAGTGTCAGAATCAGAAACCAGCAATTCTAACTCTAGAATTCACTTAAAATAAATTAAGCTATCTCTCAGAGTTCTTTGGAAAGACAGGTCTCAATATTGTGTTTGACCTAACTGAGGCAATTGCAACTCAGTCATGTCACTCAACATTTGGTCTGGTCCCTGAGCAACCCTACCTGTGCAGTGTACTGTGGGTAAGCCGATATTTCAGGTGGAACATCTCCTATCAGAAGACATTCTGAAGTGTTCTGAGACATCTCAAAAGCTGTGCTCCTCCTTGATGAATTCCAACTAAAATGGGCTTCTTTAAATTTGATAATAAAAATAATTCTAAAACAATGCTAAATTAATCTTTTCCTAAAGATATCAAACAAGCAAACACAATTACATATTTTATTAGTCAATTGTACATAGCCACACTTAAACATCCCCCTTCCCATGAATTAAATATGCATATGCTAGACTTCAATCAAAGTGTGATATTATGGTTAGATCACAAAATTATACATTTCAAATTATAAAGAAAGTAACAATAGTAAGATATAATTAAAAGGTTAAAGTAAAGCAATCAGTGAATTAGAATAACAGAAAGTCACTATACATTATAACAACAGTACAGTGAAATATGGACTTAATAACTAAGTACAGTAAAATAAAAATATCAAGAATTGGTTGAAATAGAATAAATATAATTCTAAATCTAAATGATTATAGCAATAAAAGTAAAGTATATATGTTGATTTGACACATAAAGTACATATGTTAAAAAAAAACTAGCCAGGCAGTGGAGGCAGAGGCAGGCGGATCTCCGTGAGTTCGAGGCCAGCCTGGTGTACAAAGTGAGTTCCAGGAAAGGTGCAAAACTACACAGAGAAACCCTGTCTCAAAAAACCAAAAAAAAAAAAAACCCCTATATGTTCAGTAGGTTATATTACTACATGGGGGCACATTTTTAAATTATTTGAAAAAGAATTTCAGGGTAGAATATATTAAAAGTAAAATGAATATTTTGAGATTTTAAAAGTGGTTAGAATTGAGTTCAAAAGAAGAGTTATTTAATACAATTTCTTTTACCTTTCTTATAGAAAGACATAAATTACATGGGACAGCAGGTAAGACTTGTGGTTCATTGAAACCTAAATGATGATCCTCGGGGATGTAGAGTAGAACTGGTCTTCAGTTCTCACCTCTCTTTCCAAACTGGTCCTCTGGGCTGTCCCATTCGTGTGAGTGTAAGAATCCTCACTTTAGAGAAGTTCCTAAGAATGGAAGCCTTCTCTGTATCTACTTCTTTGACCTCATTTTTCCCTCCCTCTATGCTCCCAAAGGCCCTAACCCTGATCACCCACCTAGTCATTGTATTTGATATTTTAAAAACTGTAGATTTCATTGATTGTTTTCTATCCATGACATTATTTACAAGGCTAGTGATATCTTTGAAAGCTACAGAGACTGAGAAAATTTCTTGTGAAATAATTATTAATCTAGTTTTGAGCAGAACATGCAAAATGTTTATGCTTGAATTACTTTTGTGTTGAGAGAATTAGATACTTGACTCTTTTGCCTGGTTGCACTTAGTTTAAAAAGTTAATAGAATGTAAGCCCTTGTTTTCTATGCTAACATTGTTCTTACTTTAGAATGCAGTAAATGCCACTTGAAATTTTTTTTCTGGGATCATTTCTTAAACAGTAACAAGGATCTAATGTAAATTACAATTAAACATTAAGAGAAACCCATTGAACATAAACACTCATGTTTGTTCTTGTGTATTTATATATTTATTATGGAATCAAACAGACTTCTTTGTTGTAATTGCAAAAATTATTTTAAAAATATATTACCAAATAGAATTTCAGGATATTTAAATCTATATGAAAAATTTCTCCTGAGGGATAAAATTACTTATATGATACTGCTGTAATTATATATATGGTCTATAATTACATATATATGGTATATATATACATATACATCATTGGTTTTGTTAAATTAATGTCATATATAAGCTCATAATATGTGATAAGCTTATCTTGAATTATTTTAGAAGATATAAAACTCAAAAATGAACAAGTGAATTTAAAAGCTTATAAATGTGACTTTAAATGATTACTCCTCTTGAACTCACTGAAAGTTTATAATTGACTGTTTTGTCCTGAGAATTCCATTTTCCCCTCAAACTTTAAAAGTACTCTGTTTGCAGTGAACATTTTTTTTAACTAGAGTTAGCCTGCAAAAATTGCTAATGGACAGGCGTTTGCATTGACCAGCTTAACAACAGGTAAAATCATCAGAGAAGGAGAAGATTCCAGTAGTGAAAGTGAAATAGGTGTGTGGTGAACTGCCAAATAGATGCCTGCTGTCACTCCTGACATTTCCAGTTCTTAGACTCAAGGGGGCACCAATTAATACCTGCAAGTAAAATTTAAAAAGCCACTTAAAGAATATTATACGGTAATGGAAGAACTTGTTAAAGAGCCCAACGATCCAGTAGCCTTATGACCCAAAACAAGATGACTGCCATTACCCTGATATTACACCTCATGCAATTAATGGAAGTGCCAATTAGTCCCCAGAAATGGCAAAGCGGGTATACTTCTAGCTCCTAAATAGCTGACTGAATTGGAAAAGACAGAGAAAGAAGTGGCACATTGCAGCGTAAAACTCCATAAGGCAGATTTAGACATAAAACAGAGTCTTATTATAATTTCATAAGAAGAGAAGCGGTTTGAAAGAACTGTTTTAACAAGTTTTCCTTTTTCTAAAGTCTGGTAACTTATTCTCTGATCTTCTATTTCTATAGCTTCCTTTTCTATGTAAATTTTGGCCTCATTTTCTGAGAATGACATTTAATTTCTGTTACGTGAGCTTGGCTTCAGTTTACAAGTTCTAATACAGCACTCCGTGACATAGTAATTATATTCTGAAACTGAAAGAATGCCAAGGCCTTGGAGAATATTATAACATCGTGTTGTAATTTCACTAGATTATAATTTTGTGAAAGAATATAAATCAAGGCAGGTCAACACTCTAATAATAATTGCAGTGGTTTATTACAATAAAGGTAGCAGGTGGTGCTGTTTGGGAAAATATGGAACCTTCAAGATGTGGCACCTGACTGGAGAATGTACTTCACTGGGACACACCTTGAGGCTTTGTAGCCAGGGCCTACTTCCTGTTCACCTTTTGCTCCTTGACTGCAGATACAATGTGGCCAGTGGGCCTCCTGACTTTGCCTCAAACATAAGGAGAAATAGGACTAGGTATGTGTTTAAATAGAATTAGAAGACCTGCTGATTCATCCACCTAGAAAGCCAAGGAATCATATATGAATACGTTATTTTGGACTTACCAATTGGGATATGCAGCATTCCGTAGAGAACTGAGAAAAAAATGAAAAAGAGAAAAGATTCCATTGTGTACAATATGGCACCAAGATAGTAGTGTTACAGAATGAATGAAGGATTTTCTCAGGAGGCCGCCAGATGAGATGATCCATAGTTAATAATATGTCAGAGATTTTTGAGGGGGAGTTTCCCTTAATGACTGGCTTAATCCTTCAATCACAATAAGGAATGACTTACTAAGGTGATTTTGAAGGTCATTGCATAATTTCAGGTACAGTAAAAGGCAATGTATTCAAGTCTCCACAGGGGACATATCTATATCATAGTCAGGGCTGGCAATCTCTGTTCCTTCTTAAGAACTGTCAAAACCTAGCCAGAAAGGTGTATGTGTTAATAACTAACTATGTGCACAGTGAGAAACCTAGAGACTATGAGGAAAGTTGGCCATTAACAAAGATACCATTTGACTTGGGTGAGTTGAGGGGGACTTTGCTTGTGAGGAACAAAGAGGCAGCAGGGACAAACGCTCTATTAAAATCTTTTAGGATTGTGGGCTATGGAACTTTTAAGGATCACTTAATCCTTTTACTAATGTTTATTACTACTTTGAGATCTTTTTGTTTTCTTCAATAAAATAATTTAATATAGTCCAGATGCGTCATTGGTAGATACATAGCATTTTACTAAGAGCTTGTGCTTGGGACTGTGCCATAATGTAACACACATTTTACAATGCAAATATGTAGTAATGATAGTGATGTGTATTACACCATGTAGCTAATTAGCATTTACTTAGGCTACATAGGCTTGGGAAAGTGTTTTTCCATGATGATAAATATCAAGAGAGACAGTAACACTCACTTGAACCTGAAACTTTGATGTGGTATATCATTATGAAACAATTTTTAAAAAGAAAATGACTAATGAAATAATTTTTGTGAAGTTCATAAATAAATAAAAATAGCATTTAATGAGATATGAAGAAGCCTGCTTTGGTGGACCTGTCTTCTCATTCCAGATTCTTAGGAGTCTGAGGTGAAAGGATTGTGAGTTCAAAGTGAATGTGAGCTACAGAAATACTTTGGACTACTACAAAGAAAAAGATATATGGAGTGTAATCTGATTTGGAATTAAAATATAACATTTCATACCTAGCATATAAAATCCTTGCCTACAACCTGTTTTCCGTTCTCTGTCAATGCATGATCAAGATGACTGAGCTTTTAACAGAGTATGATTCTGGATGATATCGTAGAAAATTCCTGGTCATGCTTCTTCACTTCTTTGAACTAGTATGCAAGTGGCATCCTATTATAATAGCTACTGAATTAGTGATTGAGCTAGAGCAGTTGGCATATCTTGGTCTATTTACTCTCACACATCTGTAAGGTTTATAACATGGTATGATAATCTCTTCCATGTTTTGGCTTGATTTTTAGGATTAGATTTTAAAAACTGAACCCAAACTGAGATGATCAAAATTCACTTCCAACCCAATATGAAATTAATAATTGAGAAAGAAAAATAATAACCAAAGTATTTCTATAATTACCATAGGCATTTTGAGAGAACAATCCAGATAATTTCTGCACTACAGACATTTTTTTCATCCAGATTTAAACACATCTCTAATCCTATGTTTCATGACCAGAAAACAAATCTACAGTTCACATTTTGAACTTTTGCCATAAAGAGAAATTAATGAAATTCTCCATTTTATAAACATGATAGAGTTGTAGAATCCTTCAGGAATGAGAGATGGAAATTTATTGTGTTAAATGGTTTACTAAGTGTATTAATAAAACATAGAACTAATAAATGAAATAATTCAAAATTTTGATTAAAGAACTTCCCTTGCTGGAAGGTGAATCCTTTTCCTTAACTTCTAGCTGCTGATTTTATTTTTAAAATTGCAACTGTAGAGAGTGAACCTGACAGTTCATGCATGTAACAGGATGCAATGTTATGTATCACATACCATCATGCAAAATATCATGCATCACATTCTAAATTATTTCATAGATGCTTCAGTTTCTTTAATAAGTTATTGAATTTCTACTCCATTTAAAATTTTGTCTATGAGTTACCAAATAAATATTCTCTTTAAAATTCATTTTCTTTTGTACTTAATATAATATCTGTAAAAGCTAAATGCTAGCTGTTTAAAATTAAAAGTCAAATCATCTTTTACTTCCAAATAGGTAATTTCAAAATTCTTTCTAAGAAACAGGTTCTGGATATCAATTCTTTTAATCATACCCTGCCAATCCATTTTATGCATTTTTTCTGTTTCATTTAGATTAGCCCATTGGTCCATTGAAGATTTTATCATTGCTAGTCTTTTTCCTAATCTTAAATTAAACATCTAAGATTATCTTATTTCTTTATATAACTTTAAATTCACTGATGTTCATCTTCCTATTTTATTAGGATTCTACAAATTTTGATGTCTTTCATTTCATATATTAGAAAACCATTATATTTTCTTCCTTGCTGTATGGTTTATGAGGGTCAGACACTGAATTCTTCATTTACTCCAGTTTATACAAATCTTTTTATTTTATTTTATTTTTTTATTAGGAATTTTTTTTCATTCATTTTACACACCAAAGATCCCTGTTTTCCCTCCTCCCACCCCCCCCAGCCTCTCCCTCCCAACCCACCCTCCATTTCCCCTCACAAGAAGGCAAGACCTCCTATGGAGAAGCACATCCAGTTGAGGAAATTCCAATCCCTTCCCTCTGCCTCAAGGCTGTGCAAAACGTCCCATTATAGGTAGTGGGCTCCAAACTCCGCCCCTTGCCCCATGCACCAGGGATGGATTCTGATCCTACAGCCACTCCTCCCCCCCCCCCAAGCAGATCAAGCTACACAACTATCTCCCCAGCAGTCCCATGTGGGCTCCACAGCCACTGATCCAACTTTCATGAGTTCCCACTAGTTTGGTTTGGTCGTCTCTGCAGGTTTCTCCATCATGATCCTGATGCACTTGATGGTAGAATTCGTCTTTTCTCTCTTTGACTGGACTCCTGGAGCTCTGCCTAGTGTTTGACTGAGGATCTCTACATCTGCTTCCATCAGTCATTGGAGAAAAGCTCTGTGATGATAGTTATGGTATTCACTGGTTTGATTATTGGGGTAAGCCAGTTCAGTTCAAGCACCCTCTCCACTATTTCTAGTAGTCCAAGCAGGGCCATCCTTGGAGATTTCTGGCAACTTCCCTAGCACCGGGTTTCTCTTTATCCCCATGATATCTCCCTCTATCATGGTATCTCTTTCATTGCTTTCCTACTCCATCCCTGTTCCAGCTCAGCCATCCCATTCCTTTATGTCCTCATCCCCTATCCCTTACACTCCATTGCCCACCCCTCATCCCCAGTTTACTCATGGAGATCTCATCTATTTACCCTTCCAAGACTGATCCATGAGTCCCTCTTTGAGTCTTTCTTGTTATCTAGCATCTCTGGAGTTGTTGGTTGTTGTATGGTTATCCTTGGCTTAACATCTAGTATCCACACAGAAGGAATGTTAAATTTAATTTTTAAAGTGTCTTTAATTATTATTTTCTTGTATCTTTACTTATCTTTACATGTCAGAAGTTGTCTACACTATTTCTGTTTGCTTAGTTATTACCTTGGAAGTTGCTTCATAGTTCCTTAATCCAAATTCAGGGTTAATGACTATGTTGGTCCCTTTTTGTGCTGTATAAGAGCTTTAAATCACTTCTAATCAACATTTTTCATTCAATTATTTACATTTACTTGATCATTTAACTTAATATTCTTTAAAAAGCAATCATGATTCTATTCTTAATTAAAACAGTTGATGTGTGTTTGGTCTTATATGTAATTTTATCACATTATTTATCACTCAATTTTGTACCTCAGAACTCCATTCACATTTCATTTGTGTACAGGAAAATTAATCTCTTTAAGTCTCTCTTATGAGGAAAAGTATAAACTCTCAACTTTTTTCATGCAGAAAATAAATTTAAAAGATATTTTTGCTTTCCATAATGTTCTTGGTTGACAGTTGTTTTCTGACACGATGTTAAAGATATTCTTATAGTCTTAGGTTTCTCGTTTTGTTTTGGTTTTGGTTTTTAAGCAACTGACAGTTATTGTTTTTTTATAGAAAGTTTAAAGTTCACAGGTTATACATTTCTTCTTTGATGCAGCTTTCTTGACATCTTTTGAATTGTTTCTTTTAGCTTATTACTTTACTTGTAGATTTTTTTATTGTTCCTTAATAGCATGCTGTTTATTTTTCTTAAATTTTTTTTATATTTTTAAGTAGCTGTTCACATCTTTCAAATCCACTTGAATATTTTGTCCTCTTTCTAAATTGCTCAACTTTTATTTTTGCTTTCATTTCTTTGAACAACAAATCTAAACAGATACAAAACAATTGGAATAACCTCCTGTGTTCTATCAGACCACCATGGTCTAAAGTTGGATTTCAACAACAACAAAAATTACAGAAAACCTACAATCTCATGGAAACTAAATAATACCCTACTGAATCACCAATGGGTTAAGGAAGAAATAAAGAAAGAAATTAAAGACTTCCTAGAGATCAACGAAAATGAAGACACCACATATCCAAACCTATAGGACACTATGAAAGCAGTACTAAGAGGGAAATTCATAGCACTAAATGCCCACATAAATAAGCTGGAGAAATCTCACACTAGTGACTTAACAACACACCTGAAAGTTCTAGAACAGGAAGAAGCAAAGTCTCCCAGGAAAAATAGATGCCAGGAAATTATCAAAGTGAGAGCTGAAATCAATAAAATAGAAACAAAGAGAACAATACAAAAAATTAATGAAACAAAGAGTTGGTTCTTTGAGAAAATCAACAATATAGACAAGCCCTTATCCAATCTAACCAAAAGACAGAGAGAGAGCATCCAAATCAACAAAATCAGAAATGAAAAGGGGGACATAACAACAGACATTGAGGAAATCCAGAGAATCATCAGGTCATACTTCAAAAACCTCTATTCCACAAAACTGGAAAACCTAAAAGAAATGGATAATTTTCTGGATAGTTACCACATACCTAAATTAAATCAAGACCAGATAAACTATTTAAATAGTCCAATAACCCCTAACGAAATAGAAACAGTCATTAAAAGTCTCCCAACCAAAAAAAGCCCAGGACCAGATGGTTTCAGTGCAGAATTCTACCAGATCTTCAAAGAAGAGTTAATACCAATACTCTCTAAATTGTTTTGCTTTAAAACACGGCCTTGATTTTTAGCTCTGGCTCTCTAAAACTTGCTATCTAGCACAAGATGGCTTTGAGCTGTGGCCCCTTCCTTCTTCTGCCTCCCACGTTCTGTGGTTGAAGGCATGTGTCATTCAGCTCAGTATGTTTTTTAAATTTCTAAATCTGATAATTTTAATATCCAAAATTTTAGCAAAATCTAAAATCAAATAAATAAAGGCAGATTCAGGTACCCTAAAATACTACAATTTCATAAACAACCATGCTTGTATTGCATCTGTCTCTAAGTCAACTTTTTGACCAGGTTGTAAACTGAACTTAGACCAAAAAGCCACAACTGTTCAACATTTTCTAAGGCAGGTGACTTGGTGCTTGTAGAGAATTGGAATATTGCAGATCCAGATCCAAAACTATTTGGAGCTTAAGATATCTCCTAATTTTTAATCACCACTCAAACATTGGTTTAATCTAATATACTTTCAACAATCAGGAGAAGCTGTAATATATTAGCACACAGACTAGCTTTCAACAATTCCCAAATTAACAATGTCATCAGACAAGAACCGAAACCTATATCAAAGTTTTCCAGAACCTGTGGTAACCTACTCATGTACAGTCAGTCCCATGTGTTAGGAATATGTGTTCACTTGGAACTTTCTTTTGTTTTATGGCAGCCAAGCTCATTTGACACCTTCTACACTGAAAAATGTTATTTAGAGCAACTTGAATCACTGTCCCTAGGAAGTGATATTGTGATTTTTGTCACAATAAAGTCTCCCTTATTCCTACTAAGATGATCTCTTCCCCTGTCCATATATCTCTTTGTCTCTCTTTCTCTCCCTCCCTCCCCACTCTGTCCTCTCTCCTCTCTCTTCTTCCCTTCTCCCTCACCCCTCTTTCCATCCATCCGTCTGTCCATCTCACTATCTCAATATCTATCTATCTATCTGTCTGTCTATCTATCTATCTATCTATCTATCTATCTATCTATCTATCTATCTATCATCTATCTACTCAATCTCCCCCAATATACACATACATACCAATATGGAACAAGCTTTTTGTTATTTTTAGAGCAAATACTAAAACATCCACAGTCCAGAGCTACAAAGCTTATGGTCCTAAATCTATAGCTCTCATTAGAGTGGATTCTTGAGGTGCCATCGAATGCCACCAGGTCAGCTTGCCCTATCTTCCTTTTCCCCCAAAGTTTGCTTGTTTCCTTTTTTCTTTCTCCTCTCCTTTTCTGAGAATTGCTTCATTGGGTGGTTTCTGACTAATGATGCCCCTCTCTTAGATACAATTTGGCATTCTTCCTGGCTTAATCTGAATTATTGTTAAACAATTGGTGGAATTCCTTTTCTGATGTGAAGTTTTTTTCTTGAAAACTTAATGAAGATACTTAAAATCAATCACTCTGCCTAGAATCTCTGTCTCCAGAGTTGAATTTTATTTTAAAGATTTATTTATTTTTGTTTTATGGTTTGACTGTTTGTTTGCATGTATGTCTCTGCATCACTTGTGTGTCTGATGCTCTAAGAGTCAGAAGTGTGTGTTGGATCACCAGGAATTAGAGTTATACTTGGTTGTGAGCTACCATGTGAGTGCAGGAAAAGGAACCTGGGACAGCTGTAAGAGCAACAAGTCCTCTCTGAATCATGAAGTCATTTCCCTAGCCCCAACTGAAAAACTTTTCAGTCTAAATCAGTTATCTAGATAGGTCTAGACAACTCTTTCTGATTCCAAACCAATTGGTACTTCAGTTTCCCTTAAGGGTCAACAGAGTGTCAGTTAAATTGATTGAGTCCTCAGTTATGCTTTCTTATTTCAATTGTGGTGTCCTGTTTTCCTCTATATTTACAGTTTTGAACCTATGAACTGGTATGTTTATGTGTGAGTCAAGAGCATGATTTCCTCCAAGAATGACTTTTCTTCTGCCTGATGCCTAATGGAGCTATCAGTCTAGTTCTTCTCTTAAAGTACACATTTGACTTCAAAAATGTTTACCTTAAATAGTAAGTGTAATTTCTGAACATGAAGATTTTAGTTGTGGATTTTTCCCTTTCTTCTTTTGTCTTTCTGGATTTTCCTTTCTGTGATAAAGGCTGTGGCAGACTCCTTTCTGACATATGAGCCTGTGTCTTCTGTCCTCTCTCCGTATTGGGTAAACTCCAGTTCTCTCTTATCCATGCTGCACAGAGCTTTGAAAACCAAGTTCAAAGTTACAGAAAAAATATAATCAAGATGGAAACAAGCTGCAGTCTCTTATCTGTCTTGGTTCTTGGTCCTGTTTTGCTGTTATCAGTAAAGATTTCTAACTACATTGCCTGTGTAGCAATTAATTTTCAAAGACTGTGCTTATATTTTCACCACAGCGTTTGAGTGCTTGCCTCAGGAAGATCAGTCAGAATGGAGAGACTATGCAGTCTGCTACATTGTAGAAAAGAGGGGAAAATCAAGAACTTACAGTAAATTTGAATTTATTTTAAAGCAAGATAGTTTTAAAAAAGCTAGAAACCACTTCTATTTTCATCTTAAAAGATTTTAAAATGTGGAAGAAATTATATTAATTCAGAAACCAATTATCAAACTAAATACATGTGCATGTGATTTAAGAAAAAACTCAGTGAGTACATCTAGCTAAAAGCAAATATTCACACTGGACAAGAGGAGCTGACTCTAAAAGCAGGCGTCTGGCCATTTCTTTCCTTGTTCATGCTATCGCTGTTGTTGTCATTGTTACTTAGCTATAGAAAATGCAAGACCAGACTATCAGCTTGAAACATTATCAATTAAATTTTCTCATTAGCTATATTTGGTTCCTTAATTGGCCTTTTTGACTGTGTAATTTCAAGTGATAATTATTTGTGGCACTAGCACATTCCTATATCAATGTTATCTCTTAATTAATTCAAGAATTGACTGAACTTTTTTTTTCCATCTTCAGACACAAAAGTAATTTGTGCATTCCTGCTCCTCAGACAGTGCATTCAGCAGCACTTTGAGAAATGACAGCAAGAAAGTGCAGTCCTGCAGATCTAAGTGCAGAAACACGGGTCATAATCATTGAGAAGCTGTGCTGGGGACACATCATATTCAGTGTGAGATCAAAAGGGGAAAAATGGGTACAAACCACAAGATAGAGAAACAGAAAAATGGAAGAAGATATGATGTATCTGTGAGGAACATCTGCAGATGAGCAGTTGCAGACTGGCTGCAGTATTAGCTTGTATAGACTGTGTAAGACTCATCAGCAAGACAGCAGTGGCCTCATGGTAACTTACTTCCCTAATGTGGTTGTCCAGAAAACATGGAAGGACGCGGTGTTTCAGTGGGCAGTAAGTTCCCCAACCTGAAAGGAAATTTCCACTTGTGAAAGCATAGAAGAACTGTAGAGGAGGGAAAACACGACAGTGAAGAAAAGGAGTAGATAGTTACGGCCAGTCTTGGTTGCTGATTCCTTTACTAAAAGGAGGCACCTTCCATCATCTGGAAGCATTTGCCCCTGGCCTTGCTCTCAACATGACTAGTTCTTCTTTCTCCAATCTGCTCTTTTGGTACCTTCCTGTTGACACTGCTATAAAGGGTAGATATGCTGATGCCATTGCTGAACAATAGTAACATAGAACAAAAGAATCACTGAAAATATTATTTTTAAATATAGAATTTAGCCAAGGTTGTATTAGAAAAAAAAATAAGTTTTATATATTGAATACCTATGAACAAATGTTTGTAATAAATAAAAGTACTGATGTAAAGAAGCCTTCTCTGAAGGGAAATGAATGCTGTGCTTTCATTCTCACTTGATTGATTGAATCCTCATGTTTAATTTCCACATATTAATTTATAAACAGAATTTAAGTTTTAATCAGTGGCATCTTTAATCATTCCTTAAGTGATTCTAATGTTTAACTTCAGTAACATAGCAGAGGCTATAAGAGTCAAACACATAAAAGAAAATAATAAGAAGAATTTTCAAATTAAATCTAAACAGACACCTCAGTGAGTTAGCTATGTGGAAAGAAATACAGTAGAACAGACAAGTTAGTAAAGACTATAGATAACAACTGTTTTATGGACAGTCTATGTAGACACACCAGTATAATCGCATATGATACATATGCATATATATATATATATATAATATATATGCATATATATATATATACATTACAAGTAAATACACACACATGCATAACATTAGCAGAAAATATTTGGGGAAAGATAAAAAGCATTTGCTTTCAATGTTCAAACAACTAAGAAATGCAGAAAGAAGGAACAAGTAAACGCTGTTTTCTTACTAAATTGACAAAATATTAGAAGCAAATGCCACTGAAAAGAAACATGATCTTTTGTCTAATGCTGTTGGAATCACCAATTGCTAAATTCTTTGGAAAGTTAATCAGGCAACAAGAAAGGACTTAGCAGATGGAGGATGCCCTTGCTTTCACCATTCACATGTCATTTCTTGCCTTCTTCTGTTAAATGGTAAAAATGAGGAATAAATGAGTAGATGCGGTAGAGTGCTTAGAACAGTGCCCCAAGTCATCATTGTTGAGTCTTTGATTTTCTGATAAGCATTTCTCAAAAAACAAATTTCTTTATTTTTTTGTGTTTGTTTGATTGTATGTCCCCTCATCCCCACTTTTAGAGTGCATCTCTAGTTAAACTCAAAATTTTAATACTCTTTTGTCAGCTCACCAAGATTACTGGCATAACTTCCCATGCTCACTGTATTGATCTTTTCCAGTATGGTGTTAAAAGGTGATAAAAAAAAAATGAAGTCTACTAAAGGCCCAACACCCAAACTGGAATTATACTTTGTAAGATAGACTGTAATGGAGACTAAGCTATCCTCTTTTCTAAAAGGGTTAAGACTGTCAGACTGGCCTGGTGCTTTCTCACCAACATATTAATAAAAATTAATTCTTACTGGGAGGCCAATCCATGGCTTTCCTATACACCTTCACACATATGAATACCCTTACAGTTTGTGTCATCAAAGTATAAAAAGTAGGAGTAATAATGCTAGTAGGGATATTACATGTGGAGAGCAATTGTGATGTTGAGATCAAAGACATTATTAAAGATCTGAATATATTGAGGAGATTGTCACAAATCAACTACATTTCATAATAATTAAGGCTAATAATACAGACTAGGCTGTAGCTTCAAAGGCATGATCTCAAATAGCAATTGAATAGACACTGAACAAATATCTGAAATATATGAAACTGTAGGGTTTTGGGGGGCTGTGGGTTTTCCTCTTTGTTTTTGATTTGTCAGATTTCTGCAGTCTGTTATGGTGCTTGAGAAGCATCAAAGAGAATAAGCAGAAAGTAGATTTTAATGTCTTTTACTCAATAGGTTTGCACATTAAAGTGAAACGTTGGTAAAAGGAAATGATATTGTCTTCTATGTGTATTAGGGAGGTAGTAGAATGTGAAAGGAGGAGAGAAATACTCTGTCTTATTTTATGATGACTGTATAGAAATATTTGGTTATCTATAATTTCTTCAAAGTATCTTTCTGTCTTCAAAGACAGAAAGGTAAATATTTAGAATGAAATTACACATTTCTCTGAAGATTCCACAAAAATAGACTTACCAGTCTACAATCTTTAAGAAACCTGGGAGGATTACCAAGGCCACGTATGCCTCCAAGCTAGATTTACTAGATGAGATGATAGGATCCTTTCTGAATTTAAAAAGTGGTTTTTTGTTGTTGTTGTTGTTTTTACTTTTATTTTGTTCTTTTTGTTTTTTGAAGTATCAAAGCCAGTTGGTGGCAGAGATAGAGCGTTACTCAGATCAGTTTCTAACACAGAGTCCATTCCATGATGTTGATGGGAAGGTTTGTGCCTGGTCTTACTGTATCTTGTGCTTTGTTTGGTTGATGTCCCTGGGAGGTCTGATCTTGTCCAGGGGAGACCAGGGATTGGGGAAAGTAGTTCCTGGGGAGAGGGAAAGTGGGGGAAAAACTGGGATGAGTGGATGGAGAGAAAGCGCAGTCAGGATGTATTATATGAGAGAAGAAGAAATACAATATAAAATAATAGAGGTAATAGATAGACTGTGCATTTTTGCCTTTAAAGATACACTCTCCTTTATGAATTACCCAGCCAGCAGGCCTTCAGGTTGCCGAACATATGACTGAAGTTTATATAGTTTTCTTTGTGAAGTGTTTGTTTATCATCTTCCTCCATTTAGAATATTCACTTTAGAAAACTTAAACCCATGAGTCTGTTCTCTGTCTCCTGGCTTTAAAAAATCCTTTGAAAAAGCCTTTTCCTGGTTTTACACACCAAGTATTCTCAAGGTCTCAGTAGCAATATCATTAAAATTCAGTCTTCTGGGTGAGTGGAATATCTTTCTCTCTCCCAAGTCTCTATGGCTGGGAAAGAGTCCAAAGCCACTGACATCTTATTTCAAGTTGTAAAGTTGTTTCTCTTCAGGAGGCAGCAAAGGAAGTTCAGCTAGTGTTTGGATAAAGCCAATTAGCAAACACAGATGAACTAAAGTCCCCTCGCCTGCCCTTTGCTTTGGAAAAATTCTGATCAAGATCTTACGCCTCACCTTTATTTCAAGAGCCTTGAAGAAAATCTTTCTTGCCTTTTTAATTACCCAGTACACTACATTGATAGTAGCTTACTGACTCCTGTTTCTACAAAAGTTCTCATTTTTACATTAATTATTAAGAGTGCTTCATTTGATCTTACCTTGATTTTCTTCCAAATTAAAAAAAAATAGTTGCTGCCATTTACCATTTTCTCCTGAGTCTCTGCATTATTAATTTTCCTCTCACCTCTTGTAAATTCCTCTAAACCCTTCTGGCGAAGCTAACTGTGGAGGTTATCGAAATCCTATCTGCAAAATTTTGTATCAGAAAAGTCACTGTCAGATGGTTGAATTCTTCAACAGACTATTTATCCTCTTCCTTGTTTTCCTTTATTAACTGCATTCATCATTTCAGAAGTCCAGAGATTTAATTCCCCTTATGACCAGGATATGAAGAAAAGTGGTATGAAATTAGTGGGGCAACATTCTGAAAGATTAGTCCAACTACTCTATATACATAATTAGAACTAATTGAATTAGTCCCACTCCTTGCAAAGAAGTAAAATCAATACTATAATTAAAACTGCATTTTGGTATAATTGAATTTTCAAATGAAACCTGAAAGAGGAGAAGAAGGAGAAAATGATTCTTCTGTGTAGAAGTAATGAATATTTGTATTAAGTTTGTATCTTTACACTAGTAGGAATTTGCAGCAGTGTCTTCAGTTTAGTTAGCTGTAGCTGACAGTAGGAACCCCTCACTGATCCTGAAGTCATAGCTACTTTCAAGCCATCACAACAATGCCTCTGAGCTCGCTGGAAAACTGGCTTCCCTAATCCATATTGCAAATATTTCACTCATTTAGCATTCAGGTTTTAAGACTTCATTTTGCTAGAAAATTTTTGCATTGTACTTCTTTCTAAATCTACATCAATAAAGTAGCATCAATCTGAACAGATCTGGGCAACTTAACAGCTGCCCTACTAGGTGTTTCCTGGAACTCGTTGACTTTCTTTTATGTGCTTTGCCACCATTTCATACCCATATGGAATTCAATCCAATAATAGGGTATTGAAAGAGAGTTTTGAGCTGAAGAGGTGGCCCAGGGGTCAAAGGGCTTGCTGAACAAGCATGAGAACATGAGTTTGGATCCCCAGCAACTAAATAAAAGCCAGAGATTGTGGCAAAGCATAATCCTATAACTCCAGCAACAGGTTGATGGAGACAGAAGGCTCCATGGGGCTTTCTGCCAAGTCAGCCTAGTCACATCAGAGAGCTTTAAATTCAGCTAGAAATGCTACTTCAATAAAATAAGACAGAAGATACCAGAGGAAGACACTCACCATCAACCTCTGACCACCCTACATGGACATAAGTGTGTGTAATCCCTCCACAATTATATTCCACACACATGAACACACACATATATCACACACAGATAGATAGATAGATAGGTAGATAGATAGATAGATAGATGGTAGATCGATGATAGGTAGGTAGGTAGATATATAGGTAAATGATAAGTAGATGGATAGATGGAGATAGATAAGTTATAGATAGATTGTAGATAGATTATAGACAGATATATAGATGATAAATGATATGTAGAAAAACAAAAAGACAGAGAGAAAGAGAGAAAAAGAGACAGAGAAAGATATTTTTTGAAAACTAACATTTGTAGAGTCACTTTATTTTAGGGAGAATTTTAGGTTCCAGTTTGTGAACGATAAATCAGATTTGTCGTCAACTGTCTCTCTTTGGTTTTGAATAATATACATACCACATAGAACACTCACACACACATATGTATCATATATATACATATATATTATATATATTATACAGAAAAAGTGAAAATCAGACAAATATGGTTTGCCACAAGAATGTTTCATGCAAATATGAAGCAGAAACATACTTGGGAATGTTGGAGGATCTTGGTCAAGTCCTATGATCCCACAATCTGGGAGACATGGGTCCTTGGGCATGAGTCAGTTGATCTATATGAGTTATTTTCGTTTCATTTTCAAATGCTAATTTCACCCAGTTCTGAAACCCACTGGAATTCAGAAGAAGGCGAACATGCTTCAGGATGAAGTGGGAAGGAGTGAAGAATGAGGCACCTAAAACTGGAAGAAGAGAATATTGCTAAATAAGCTATAAAAAGAGACAAAACATAACCATAGCAGCAGAGCCACCATCTTTTTTATTCACTTTAACATCTTCAGTGTTGACCCTGGTATTTGGTACATACCAAGTAATGCAAAATACATACTGGAAAGTGAGTTGGAAAATATTTACTGCTTAAATGCTACCTGCTGTATATTTTTAAATCCCCCACCAAAAAATAATTGAGGCAAATTTGTTTGGGTACTTCCTTCTGCCTTATAAAAGGCAACACAATTTTCTATATGTATGCTAAGCTCTTATTTGTGTATTAAAATTTACACTTAAAGATAAAAGATCATATAATTAACAAATGAAAATTTCCAGAAACAATCTATGAAATTCCCTCATTGAGGTAACTTTCTCATCCATGACATACTCATTAAGTAGCTACTGAACTTGACCTGTAATACATACTTGAATGTACCTTCTTTTCAGCTAGCATCTTGACTTGATTGAGTTCTGTGTCTTTTGTAATTTTCAGTTCTCCAGCTTTCAGAAATATGATACATTCTAGAATGCCTCTAGTATCCAGGCACACAAGCACCCCTGAAACATCTTTAAAAGTCCAGTGGCCACTTGCCTTCATTTCTCCTTTGAGGATACTGTGGATAAGCTTTAAACAGCTATTGGCAGGATGAATTTAGGTACTAGAGAAAAGAGCACATTACTTTGATTTCCCCTGAGTTTGTGAACATGTCTCAAATGAAAGTAACCAGAGAAGACATAGTTGATTGCATCTCATTTCTTAGAAATAGATAAATTGTTTCTCCATGGTTTTCTTTTGAATCTTATGTTGGATCAGTTTTTAACTTGGAAACCATTCTCTTTTGAGTAATACTTTTTCAGTGTGTCACACCTTGAGATTTATTGCTCTAATGTATCATCAGAGTGGCAGGTAGCCCTGATGATATATAGCATAATACATCATCAAAGCAATTTCTCATTCAGTTACATATTACATAGAAGTGCTAGTGCTTGTATTTTTAATATATATACAATAACACACACACACACACACACACACATACACACACACACACACACATACACACACACACACACACACACATATATATATATATATATATATATATATATATATATATATATAGTGCTTAGGACAGAAAATCTTTGGTATAGTGATCACAATTCTCAAATATGTTCTAACTATTAATAGGTAATAGAGTTACTGGGACACAATAATGAGTGTCAACCCTTTTCTGGACAGCTATTAATTTCTCTAAAGTTTTCACTTTTAAATGAGAAATACATGCACTTGAGAAGAATCATGAAATTTAAAGGTACACACAATAAATATTTTTCTCCTTAGCTAGCGGCTACCCATAACTTTCCCCAGAGAGAAGCATTTATCAAGTCTTTCAGAGATAGTACAAAAGTATAAAGGTATTTGTGCATATATAAAATTTTCCCTTTAAATTCAGCTACTAGTACATCTCATTAAAATTCTTCCCCCAATTAACTATATATATTTTAAGTTGCTACATACAACTTAAACAGTTACCTTATTCTTTTTAATTATCACATACTATCCTATTTAAACACTTTATACATGGCATTCAAAATTTCTTTTGATCCAATATTTTGCTGCTATGAGCATTGCTGCAATTAAAATTATCACACAAAAGTTGTTTCATTCATAGGAGCACATATAAGGGAATATCCCAAATGAGGAGTAACACTTTCTTTTTCCATGCTTTTAAATAATTTTGAACTTAATCTGTGTGTATTATGCAGTCTGCATTCCTTCAGTAAGATATAAGAGTTCTTCAAGCTGTGTATAATTTAAAATCTTTACCTCAACAGTGTGTGTGTGTGTGTGTGTGTGTGTGTGTGTGTGTGTGTGTGTGTGCATGTGTGCGCATTTATGTGTGTGATATCATATCTGTTTGGGTCTTTTATTAATTTTTTCCTTTCATCAGATCCTTAAATTCTCCCACTAATAATTATTATATATTTCAAATTATCTAGTAGCCTAACCCTAGCTTAATATTTGCTTTACAGAACTTATAAAAGTCTTTTCAATGGTTTTTCCATTTAAACATTAACTCTGCGTTTACAAGTATGAGAAAATTATACATTATTTTTTTAATTTGAGTGAAATTATAGAAAACCTCCAGCAAGGTTGACAAATTTATGAAGATCCATTTTGCTAAGATCTCACTTTACCTTTCAAGTACACCACTACGCTCTTGGAGACTTTTAAAAAATGTTTGAACTGTAGATCATGAATATCTTTAAAGTTTATTCCTTGGAAATAATTTTTTGTAGTTATAATTTTTTAAGATATGAAAGACGCCACAGTTGAAGACAATATGCAGAATAGCTTGAAAAGAATAAATGTCTCTTCAAAGGCATAGTATTTTTATAATTTTTATTTCAAACAATTCAGCTTTTATCATTGATACTTCTATTAATGTTTCCTTGATGGTCATCATGCAGAATTCTATATTTCCTGTCATGAACTTGGTTATTCCCTTTTGAGACTTTCCAAGTCACTTCCACTGAAATTTGCCTATAAACCCAAGTCCATAAACACAGCAATTTTTATTTAATTCAGAAAATGAATTTATGGAGTTTTTAACAAGGATATTTTTCTTCAGAAGTCCTTTAAAATTTTTTGTTGCTTTTAAAAGTTTTACTTATGAGACAGTATTTACATCATTTCCATCCTTCCCTCTCCCATCTCTTTCCTTCCCTCCCTTCTCTAAATTTACACCTTTCTCTTCATTATTTTTTATCATTGCATATATATTTGGAAGACAAAACATTTCTTCCAAAAAGTGGCATGCTCATGAGAATAGAAGACATTGTAAGTGTTGGCAGTAAGGTCAAAAGTCATGTCATGAGGCTTCTGGAGAGAGAGTAAGAGAGAGAAAGCCATTGAGAAAGAGGTAGAAGCACAAATGACCGGTCACCGCATGATATTTAGTAATCTTTTGTGTTTAATAACATAATAATTATTATATATTATATATGACTATATAATTACCAATAATACATGTATTATAATCCACAAAACAGTCAGTAATTTTAGAGTTACAAGTATTTGAACAGTTGTCTGGTCATAAAATAAATGACTTTAAGATTAAAAGTTGTTATTAGCACCCAGTCACACATCATAACTTTAGAAAATAAATATTTGTATGACAGATATAATTGATGTTTGAACACATCAAGGTTCATTCCTTCCAATGCAATTGAGTCATTCTTCTGTAAAGACAATTCACAGACAATTTAGTGGCCAAAGTGAGGCATTAGTGACTCAGGTCATAGGATTCAACCTGTAGCACTTAGCATCATCAACAATCTGGTTAATCCTAGTGAATCCTAGCATTCTTATTTAATGCATATCCATATCTGCTGCGGGACGGTCTTTCTGTATGCTGTGAAAATGTGTTGCTCCTATTGGTTAATTAATAAAGCTGCTTTGACCTATGATAAGGCAGGATAAGAGCCAGGCAGGAAATCCAAGCAGAGATACAGGGAGAAGGGCAGAGTCAGGGCAGACACGATCCAGCTACCCAAAGGGCAAGATGCCAGCAGACCGGTAACACCATGGCCATGTGGCAAAACAAGATTAATAGAAATGAGTTAATTTAAGATGTAAGAGCTAGCTAGCAATAAGCCTGAGCCATAGACCAAATAGTTTGTAATTAATATTAA
This sequence comes from Peromyscus eremicus, assembly GCF_949786415.1. NCBI lineage: Eukaryota > Metazoa > Chordata > Mammalia > Rodentia > Cricetidae > Peromyscus > Peromyscus eremicus. The sequence continues at coordinate 108,003,756 of NC_081417.1, read as the reverse complement.
GCACCTGAGTGATTATTTTATAAGCAGATGTGGGACTGTGAGACTGGACAGGACAGAGAAAGGCTTCAGGCTACACGTATCTCTAGCACTTTTAAGGATTAAATGGAATATAAAATAAGGAAATTAATACTTATTGTCAACTTGGAAGTATCTAGACTCACATAGGAGACAAACCCACAGGCACACCATGAGGGATTATATTGGTTATCTAGTCTAGGTTAACTGAAGTAGGAAGACCAACTTTAACTGTGGATGTACCATTCCATGGAGTCCTGGACTGACTATAAAGGTGAAACTGAGTAGAGTACTAGGATTTATCTCTTTCTGCTTCCTGGTTATGGATGCAATGTGACTGACTGCCTAAAGCTCATGGAACTACAACTTCTGCATAATGAATGGCAGCCCCTTAGACTGTAGAACAACATCAACCCTTCATCAGTCAAGTTAGTTCTGGTTAAGTATGTGTCACAGCAATGAGAAAAGTAACTAATACAGTTACCTAAGTGAAGAAGTAGATTTGAAAGTCACTCAATTTGTTAGTCTTACATTCAGCTTTGAACTTTGAAACTATTAATTGGCTCTGTAGGAAGTTAGTAACTGGTTAAAGAATTTTTGTATGCTCCCTGAGCTCCTCTGAGACAAGGCTATAGAGGCCAAAAAATTGTTCAAGGAGTCTCCACAAACTTCAAGAGGATTTTTGTTTAATGAACCTGCAAATGATTCTTGTGTTTCTATAATAGGGTTTGTTGATAAAATAATACTTGTTCATTCATTCATTCATTCATTCATTCATTCATTACTGAAGCTTGTTTATTGTAAAATTTGGTGGAAAATTATGAGGAAAACTCTTAAATCTTTTCTTTCTTTGTTCATGAATGCAGGTTACAAAAAAAAAAAAAACCAGAACAAAACATCAAAACATTTTGCTACACCTTGATGGTTGATGTTTATTTAGTCATTACTATTTACATGTCAGACAATTTTTAGTGGTATATATATAATATTCTTTACAATATGCCTATGAGGAACATACTATATACTTATTTTTACATATGGAAAAAATAACTCCGTACAAAGTTAGGTAGCTAGGTCTTCAGATGCAGATGAATGAAAAAGTAGAAATTTAGTATTATCAAGACACTCTTTTCAATCCCAGGGGATAAAAAGCAAAAGTATGTACATAGTAGGTAACATTGTTCCCATTCATGACACAACCTGTCTCAAGACAAGTGGCAAGAAACTACCAAGCCCTATCATATCAGTGTATGCCATGATTTTGGAAGTATTGTAAGATATGTTTTACAGATTTGTGGAACATCATATTAATATTATCTGAGATTCGTTTTATAAAACATAAGCTGTTTGAACAATTAAAGCATAAAATATAATTTCCTATAAAATACAAGTGTTTACATATTTGGTCTTGTCACTGTGAGAAATGTATGACATGGAGAGTTTAAAGGTAGATATATTTGTTTTGGCTAACAGTTACTCAACTATAAGCTGGCAGTTAGGCATGGTGGAGCAGAGCAGCTCTCTCCTTGTTGTCTAAGAAGCAGAGTGGCTGGAAGCTTGTACTCCAAGATTTTTTCATTTCTCCCATTCTTATTCCACTGAGCCCCCAGTCTACTGAATGGAGTTATTCACACTCATGTTTCCTCTCCGTTAAGATAATGCTTTCAAAGATACACCCCCAAAGAATCCAATCAGATTGACAAGGAAGATCAATCATCTCAGCCCGAATGGTGATAAATATTTCTGCTCATTAAACAACAAACTCTGTAGTCACTTCTCACCACTTTATTATTATTATTTTTTTTTACTTTTACTCTTGTCTAAAGAGATAGGATGAAAATGTGAATTGTTTTCATGTCTGTAATCACTATGGATTCTAAATGTTCTGCAAATATCACTGCACATTGTGGCTCACTTGCTGCAACCAAGTGAAGTCAGAATTACTAATGAGAGACCTTTGCCAAGACATGCAGAGACAGTAAACAATGGCTTTTCATATGTGTAGATGAGTGCACATTGCTAGTATTGGATATGAGATGAAAACTCTCCTGCAATATTATGGGAGGGATAAAAAGAGGAATTTGTTATCAAAAGGTACTCTTTGCTTCATGCATTTTAAAGAAAAATTTTGGGAAATGGGAAAAGATGAAAAGAAGATTGAGGGGGACTATTCAGAAATTGAAGAGAAAGAAAGAACACCTATAAATGTAAACAAAAAAGAGAAAATCCAATTTATTAGAGATGAACTCAAGAAAATAAATTTGGAGAGTAAGGAAAATCTAAATAGAGGAAAGAATACTTAAAATTCTACTTTTTAATTTTTAACTTCCTGTCATGTGAACAATCACCGTAGCATCATAGATTCTCTGTGTAAAATGGACTTTAAGAATTTTCAGTACATTCAGTACATTTTATTTTGCTCTCAAAAATCATAGAATATAGAATTTTAAAAAACATTCAATGAGATGGACCTTTTGAGGAATCTTTTTTGGGGACTTTTTTTTCTTCAGAGAAATCATTTTTCCCCAAACAAAATTATCTCTATTTTAAAGCAATGGTACATGTATCTAAAGCATGAAAGATAAACAAAATATTGATCTGAAAATCAACAGAGAAACCTAAAATCATCAGGATGGTTTGTTGGAGCCCACTAGGTTTTCTAGTGGTTGTACCCAGCAGGACTGCACGAGAGGTTGATTGGAACACCAGCATGGGTACCACGTGTTTGTAAGGGTCTAACTAGCAAGAGGGGATCTTTTGCTCCACCCCTTGGCATTGTTATAAATAGACTTTTGGAATAAAGTTCAGAGTCAGTGGATAAGGATCCAGGCCTACTCGAGTCTATCCTGTGTTTTCTCTCTGTTTCTTTACTCTCTATTCTAACTAAGTCTCTTATCTCTCAATCTTCAAGGGTTCCTAGAGTAAATAAGTGTAGGGGCTAGTCTGTTGTTTGAATAGGTATGCCCGTATTTGAATGCTTGGCTCATAGGGAGTGGCACATTTAAGCGATGTGGCTTTGCTGGAATAGGTGTGGCCTTTTAGGAAGTGTGTCACTATGGAGGCAGGCTTTGGGGTCTCATATATGCTCAAGGTATGCCCAGTGTGTCGACAGTCTCTCTTCCTGCTTCCTGCAGATCTCTGAGCTACTTCTCCAGCACCGTATCTGTTTGCATGCCTCCACGCTTCTTTCCATGGCGATAACGGACTAAAGATCTGAATCTGCAAGCCAGTCCCATTTAAATATTTTCCTTTATAAGAGTTGTTGTGGTCATGGTGTCTCTTTACAGCAATAAAATTCCACCTATGACAACCAGTGTGTTCCATTCTTCCTCAACAAAGCCTTCTGCCTATCATGTAATTACTGAACATAGTCTCTTCACCTGGTGTTGGCTACCTTGATGGCTCCGGACTCCCTTGTAGCCTTGTTGAGTAGTATAACTTCTCCCACATGCCTTGCTGTGGGGCTTACTGCTAGCATAGGTTTTCATGATTAACTATGATAGTTCTAGATCATTTCTTGTTTCTTTCCTTTAAAATAATTCAGTTATGATGTGGGAGCCCACAGAGATTTCCTAGTGAGATCTGAGCTTGCTCTACCCAGCAGGGCTGCATAAGAGGTGTTTGGACCATGGTCCTGGGAACCAGGTGTTTAGAAGGGTCTATATTTGGTTGTATCTAGCAAGGGGGAGGTCTTTTGCCCCTCCCCTTGACATTATTATAAAAAAGCCCTTTTAAGCCGGGCAGTGGTGGTGCACACCTTTAATCCCAGCACTCGGGAGGCAGAGCCAGCAGATCTCTGTGAGTTCGAGACCAGCCTGGTCTTCAGAGCGAGATCCAGGACAGGTGCCACAGCTACACAGAGAAACCCTGTCTAAAAAAAAAAAAAAAAAAAAAAAAAAAAAAAAGCCCTTTTAAATAAAGTTCTGGGCTGGTGGATATTGATTGATCCATGTCCTCCCGAAGCTATCCTGTGTTTCTGTCTTTCTTCTTTTTGTCGGCTAAGCCTATCATTCTATCTACAAGTTCCTTATTCCTCTCTTCTCCTCTTAGGAACCCTGTTAAAGGTGGGAGCTGGTAACCCACAATATGACTCAACTTATCAGGTGATACCATCCATAAACTCCTTCTTGTCGCCTTCATTCCCATCCTCTGCTTCCATAAAAATCCATACCTTCTGTAATTGTTTCAAGCTCAGTTAGCAGTAGTCTTGTACCTACAGATATTCTGACACCTTCCAAAGGGGGTGGTTTATTTTTATTTTAGATCTCAGGCTTTTCTTGAGAACATTCTATTGGTTCAGTATTTAAAACCTATCTAGAGTCTTCTTATTTATACATCTCTTACAATAGTCCTGCACCTTTCTCTAAAAACTTTCTCTAATTTCTTCAATAGCCACTCATCCCATTTGTCTCTGTTCTCAATATCTATTCCCCTTAAAGCATTCTAAGTAGATGTACTTATGTGTACATCAGCAGAAGTCACCCACCTGCACAAGTTCACTAGTAACTACATTTTCCTTGGAATAAAAGTAAATGTCTTTAAGATAACCGATAGCCCCTCATCTGATTTCGTCCTAATCCTTTCATTACGTCTATGAATTCCCTTTCTCCTCAGGCCTGTGTCACTTTCTTTAGCCTAAACAGTCTTCAAACTGTTACAGGGTTACAGGGTATCCCTCACACCTTTGCAGTTTGCCATTTTTCATTGCTTTTACTAAGTATGTTATTCTCTAATCTACCCACATACTGAGCTTCTTCACCTGCTTCAAGTCTTTATCTTACTATTACCTTAAAGTTCATTTCTGACTGACCTCACTCGAGTTATACTCTAACCCAAGCTGGCTCATCTTGGCCTCCTTCCATGCTTTGCTCTCTCAATAGTACCTGTCACCTTGTGGTGTACTATGTAGTCTTAATCATCTTCCCACCTTCCCATAGGTTTCTGTGAAGACAGAGATTTCTGTTTATTGATATATCTCTACTGTCCAGAAGAACCTGCCACACAGTGAACATTCAACATCTGTCTTTAATTATTGCAAACAAGTAACTGAGTAACTGAATAAATACTTACTGCTGTCTTGAGAATACATATCATGTATGCTCTTTATTACACATGTGTCTCCAGGAATTGTTCATGAAGCAATAGTACCCCAGTATTGTTTTCACTAGTTGCCTAACTGTGTGATAATGACAGGGTATATAGTACTAACTCACTGTATTAAGAGTCACTCTTTTGAGTATGAAAATTGGCTTAGCAGAAATTTTCAGTCTGCTCCCCAACCCCTGGATGTTATTTGAATCAACTCTGAACTTGATGGCAATTGTGGTGGTACCATTCTACACACACACACACACACACACACACACATACACACACACACACATACACACACACACACATACACACACACACACACATACACACACACACACACACACACACACACACACAGTGGCATTTTTTTACCTAATTTTCCTTCTATATTTTGAAAGTTTATATGGTATACATGCATTGTTCCCTATTCCTTCCTCTAAATTTGTTAGAGCATTGGATATAGTTGACTATAATGGCCAATAACAATTAAAATAGTTTCTCTTCTCTCTTTACTACAGATTTCTCAAACACCTTAAAAATCTATTTTCACACAGAACATTTTCAGTGTTGCACAAGGTCTATACTGTGCAAGAGAGAGGACTGACCTACACCATAGCAGCCACTGTCGTTGAGAAGACACTTCCAGGTAGGATCATTTTGAAGGATAGAAACTGTTTACTTTGGATGGCATTTAACTCATAATGACATCAAAAAGCAAAACAAAAAGTTTACTATATTGTCTTCATTAGAAGGCCAGTTATCTGAGAAATCCTCCTGAACATGACTCTAATACTCCTGATAAAATTTCTTGATTTTAACCACATTTCCATTATTAGTTATTCTGGGAAGAGTTCTGAACCCTTTTTGCACTGATTTGTATTTGCAAGTTTCACCTAATTCACAGTATTTCTGACCATCATCCAAAATATTTATAAATTTTAAATGAATTTAGTCTACTTGATAATTATTTGAAAGCCTGTTGTTCAAACAAAAAGACTGTTATGTTTGAATTATGATTTGGTAATCAAGTGTCATGACTTGCCGGTTTGGGGAATCAAGGATTATTTTGGCTCAAAATCTTGTTTTATACTACACTAAAAATACAATAAAATTAATAGTTAAAGAATAGTTAATTTTTTTAAACTAAGAAAATGTTAGAGAGAGAAGGATGTAAGGAGAGAGAGGAGATGATTACTGCTTACAAGATAGTTATGGAAATGTAGGACCAGAGAGGCTTTTTACATTTTTAGTGATGTGTTTACTTCCCTCAAATTGGGAAAATCCAGGCCTTGTTGAAAATCGAGTAATGACTGTGACTGTACTTTTCACTGACTACACTTGCACTCGAACTATCATGGTTTTACAAACTGGTCTTAACTTACTCTATCTTAAAAACAAACCAACCAACAAAAGTAAATGCAAGAAGAGTAACTCTATATAAATGATGTACTGGAAGGACAAATTTATGTATTTCTATCCACAAAATTGCTTTAGTTTTTGGACAGATAATACCATATAAAATCTAAATGCAGCCGGGCGGTGGTGGTGCACGCCTTTAATCCCAGCACTCGGGAGGCAGAGCCAGGCGGATCTCTGTGAGTTTGAGGCCAGCCTGGGCTACCAAGTGAGTTCCAGGAAAGGTGCAAAGCTACACAGAGAAACCCTGTCTCGAAAAACCAAAAAAAAAAAAAAAATCTAAATGCTACTATAATTACTTTACTAAAAATAGTATATGTAGGAATGAGAAGATTGTACAGAGATGAAGTGTTTATGTTAGTTTTGTTTCTAAAATAAAACATATTTGGAAATCTGTAAGATTAAGCACTCTTAGTCTTTCCTCCTCATCTTTCAGAACACATTTGTCTTTGTTCTCCCACAAAGTAAAATTGTTGTTTCCAGCCTGTGCTCAGGATCTTGATCTCAAGCTAAAGAGATGCCCCAGCTCTGCAGGGATAGTAAGAGTCATTTGACAAATCGAGCATTTGGGTTATCACAGTCTTGTGTGATCTCCCCACAATGCTGCACACCTCTTATCTGATTCCTCTAGCTAGATAGCTCAGGGACAACTTAACACATTGCATTTATCTTTATTGTCATTTCATTTTGAGTATTCAGAATACTGAGTGGAAGAGGAAACTGCTGAAATTTCAAATCAGGTCTTCCTGCTTGCTAATTGCTTCTTCCCTTAAAATACTTGGAAAGACACCCACGATGACATTTGTCACCCAATCTATTAAAGACTCCTTTAAGGATTCCTGACCTCAGCAGCACGCTGAGTCGGTTGCTAGATTCTTCTCTTAAGTGATGCCAGGCATTAGAACAAAGAGTTTTTATACGATATCACAATTCTGTAAAATGTCAGTGGAAATCACCCCACTTGAATCCTCACAATTTCTTGTACTAAAGGCAGATTCCGGATTCACACCTCAGCTTCTATTGTTTCTGTACCTGAAATAAAGAAAAGGACAAGTCCTTGTGTATAACTATTGAAAGTACTTCTCACTCTGATGGAAGACCTAATACTTAATACTTAATGTTATCCATGAAAGTAAACATCAGAGACCAGAGAAGGTATTCATGGAGGAAAGAGTTTACTCTAGTGACAAGTTGTAGGTAGTAAGTTAGGATTTTGAGTAGTGACACTCTCATTGATGTCACATTACCTTCAATGGATGCTGGTTGCTGTTTTCCTCTATCTGCCTGGACCATTGGTATAAGATGAAGGCCGAGTAGCTAACTTCTCAGTGGATAATACACTCGTGTCTCCTACGTGCTAAAGAAATTTTATCTTTTGTAAGAAGTTGTAAATCATATGAAAATTTAGTTATAGAAGTAAAGTTTTACCTTAATTTTCTAAGAGATAAACAAATTTATATCTTATTCAAATTTATAGTTTGTAGCCATAAATTTAAAGATAATAATCACATTCAAAATTAACCTTAATAATACCTTGAGATTCTCAGTCAGTGCACTATATAAAAATTTGCGCAAGTCTGAGGTCATTGAATTCTGCTCAGAGATATTTTAGTATAAAAACAAGAAACAATTTTAAACACAGCATGTTTAACTTACCTTAGTTACGTTAGTAAGTTAAGCATGCTTAGGTCACCAAACACATGAAGGACCAAGAAGACTAGAATTAACATTTCCTGTTCCATCTTATCTGTGGGGTATGTGGGCACTAGGATACAAAGTGGACAGCATAGTTGATAAGTTTTAAACTACCAAAGAGTAATTTCATATAGCTCAATTTAGTAATTAAATTCCTTACGTTCTTTTTTTTCTAATTTCATGTGGTTGAAAATTCATAAACTTAAGTACAGATATAACACAACATATATACAACTGATATATCAATAGAGGCTATTTTTTGACAGGTAGGTGCCTGCTTCCATTTATTCAGTTTCCTTTGTTTGTTTTGTTTCGTGTGAAACATGGTATCACTCTATAATACAAATGCAAGAAGAATAATTCTTTATTTATATAAATGATACATTGAATGGGCAAATTAATGTATTTGTAGCCACGATATTAACTGTTTTTTTTGGTCAAAGTGCTGTATAAATGTTAAATACAATTGCAATTATTTTTTGCTAAGAATAGGTTACATAGAAATAAAAGAATTGAAGGAAAATGAAATGTTATTGTTAATTTTGTTCTATAAAAAACCAAACTAACAAACAAAAAACATTTGGATTACAGATGTGAGGAACCACATCCAGTTAGGTAAATCTTTTTTAAATGACATTTAATATATTTTTCTTATAATGAAATTGTTGTTTCTTGACTTTTTATAAGTTGTTCTTTACCTCAATAGTGTCCTTACAATACTTATACAAAAAATGGGCTTTTCTAAAACAACTGAGTTTATAAATTATAAATCTAGGTGGATACCTTTAATCCCAGCACTTGAGTGGCAGAGCCAGGCAGATCTCTGTGAGTTTGAGACCAGTCTGGTCTACAAAGAGAGATCCAGGACAGGCATGAAAACTACACAGAGAAACCCTGTCTTGAAAAAAAAAAAAACAATTATAAATCATTTTATTTTGATTTATACATAAGAGAACTTTACTGAAAGTGAGAACAGTGCACTGTGGTAAGATGGGATTAGGTGTTACATGTTCTTTTAGAGCTCATTGACAGCTCCAAGATTCTAAATTCTGCATTTCAGAGATGATGGGAAGGTATCTTTTTTTGTCACCTGTAAAGTAATTGAGAGATAAGCAAGTTCACAATTTTCTGGAAGAAGCCAAAGAACCAAGCTTCAGATGAGGCTTTATTACTCTCTCCTTATCTTACATTCAGCAGATCTCTTCCACTTTCTGCCCTTAACCTTCCAATTTGTAAACGAAGAGAGTAGGGTGTGCCGATTATATTATATCTTTCCTCTAATGTTCTAGCACTATACTAGCCCTGGAAATACACATGAATTTCTTGTAACTCATATCTATGTGGCTATAGTTTCTTAGTGAACTTTGTCCACTTTCTATTGCTTGCATCATTTCTTCTTCTACCAAGAACAAAATTGACATTAAACCTTGGAGAATGAACTGATGTCAGTTCTCAAAAAAAGATCCTCTAAATTTCAATGAAAATGAAATTTCAGTTTTGCCCTGTATGTTCAGTACCTGTTGACAATTCAATCTCTTTATGCCAACAAGTGTGCTCATTTAAAGCTATGAAATGCAAATTGATCCAGACATTACTAACTTAGTTAAAGGAGGATTTGAACAGATTGTTTCAAACTGTAAGAGTGTCATAAGAAGGACTTGTTAACAGATTTCTTTGGAGAGAGCTGCTCCAATTCTGCATTGCTTTCCCGAGGTGTGTCATACAATTCCTGGAGGAGCTGTATGGGTGTGGCCTGGGTACAGCATGTCCTCTCTCTTTCTCTTTTGTCTTCTACAAAGCCACTTAGTGTGATTATAGTTATTGTTTGATGATGTGAAGATGCATTTTGGAAAGATAAGATCATTTATATCTTTTTCTTTCTAATCTATTTTACTTGAAAATATGCATTTTCACTTATTCTTTTAAAAGTACATATTCTCTTTAATACAGATATGTAAACACATAAATCCCAACCTACTAAGTTATATCTTTTTTCTTGTTGATAGGAAATTAACCAGTGATGAAAATTAATGATCTTTTACAATAAAGATATTACTGATCTGTTATGTTCTAAAATGGTTCAGTTTTATGCATATTTTGATTCTGATTTTCCATGGTTGATACTTTCAACTTACACACTCTCACATGCATGGCGTAAACCTATGCATGCATACATATATACAAACAATAAATAAATCTTGATATAAGCAACGTTTTAAGAAGGTTGATTATTTTTTATAAGTTTATTTTTATTTTTTATTTTTATATACATTGGTGTTCTGCTTACATGTATGTTTGTGTGATGGTGTCAGATCCCCTGGAACTGGAATTACAGACAACTGTGGACTGCCATGTGGGTGCTAGGAGTTGTACCCAGATCCTTTGGAAGAACAGACAGTGCCCTCAATCACTGAGCTATTTCTCCAGCCAAAAGTTGATTATTAAGAAAACAAAATCTTCAGCTTTCTCACATACTAACATCTTCATCTCTGCTGTTTAATAGGTGTGTATGTTCCCTGAGAAGGCAGGGAACATGATAGACACGAGAGAGAGAGAGAGAGGGGAAGAGACATAACTGGAAACAGCGGGAGAGAATGCAGATAGAGAACAGTTAAACAAGTATAAGATGGACATTTGCAGATGTGAGCAGACCCCTTGTCATGGTGACATGACAGCTATGAATATTTACTCACCAAGCTTCAAAGAGAAGCTGCCATGAGGCAGAATGTATGAGAGAGATAAGGCCAAATGGGCAGAATCACAAAAATAATAAGAACTTTAATATACTGTCTCTAAGAAAGATAGACTAGCCACAAAAGCAAAAAAAAAAAAAAATCTAAGATCTAAGCACCATAAGAAATGAAGTAGATTTGACATATATGCATGCAGTCAACTTGACACACTAACATTTTGAAGTAATTAATAAATTGTTGGAAATATTAAAGCACAATGCAAACTTCAAAATGCAACTAATAAGATTAGTTTTGTTGGAAAAAAAGATAAAATTTGGTATTGGCCTGAACTACAAATAACAAAAACAACAAACCAGCAAACAATGGAGGATATACAACCATACAAGGTAGCAGGAGAAAATAACTCGTTGAAAGAACAATAAAACGAACTAGTTTTTAAAAAGAAAATAGTTTACTAAAACTGTCTGTCCTCAGAATACCTAAGAAGATTCAGTCCATTGACAAAATTAGAAATAAAAAATTGTGTGTAAGATGAATTGCTAAATGGTCTTATTAATAAAAACCCGGAGTTAGATATTGGGGTGAAAAACCGAAAGATCAGAGGAATAGGACAAGCCACCACAGCCAACTTCACCTCACCAACTCCTCAGCTTCAAAAGAAACCTACTTCCTGTGTACCCATGCCTATATGCTTTTCTGTCCTGCATCTTGCTTCCTCTCTCCACCCAGCTATATTACTTCCTGTCTGTCTGTACAAACCTCCAGACCTCTATGGTTAGTGCTGGCATTAAAAGTGTGTGTCACCATGCCTGGATCTGTTCCTCGGTGTGGCCTTGAACTCACAGAGATCTGGAAGGATCTCTGCCTCCTGAATGCTAAAATAAAAGGCATGTGCTACCATTGCCTGACTTCTATGTTTAATAGAGTGGCTGGCTTTTTCCTCTGATCCTCAGATAAGCTTTATTAGGGTGTACAATATATTGGGGGACACAATATATCACCACAATTGCCAAAGATCTATACAGAGTGTGCCATTTCTTGCAGTTTCCAGAAGGGAATGGCACATGACTGAATAACAAGCACAATGTTGCTGACATTTCAGAGAATATATAATGAAGATGCTTACTCCAGTACCACATTCACTGCAGTGAAAGCAATATCAAGACAATGTTCTTGTTTTCTTGGGGGGGGGGGGTGCGGTTTGTTTGTGTTTTGTATTGCTTTTTGGTGAGAATTTGAGAATAGCTCAGTCAGCATACAAAACACAACCATTTCCCATCATTTGATACAGGCATACAGAAGTTAATTTGTCACTGAGTATGGGGATAAAAAATGGTACAAATATATCTCATTTTAAAACTAAGAGGCTATGTAAAAGAGTATCAGTCTAATTTAATATTTTTAAACAAATAAAGTATTCTCAAATGTCTATTTTTTTGTTATTGTTCTGGTTCTTTTTCTTGTTTGTTTTGTTTTTGTTTTTGCTTTTTGAGACAGTTTTGCAATGTAGTCTTGAACTATTTCTTGCATTGGATGACGTTAGTTTTATAAAAAGAGAAAGATATAGAATGAACTACTAAGAATGAAAGATATTTAGTTGATGCTTATTTTCAACTATTTACTGAATAACATAATTATAAAAATCTTAGTCAACAAGAATTTAAATATAATCCTAACTCATTGGATATGCCAAACAAATGTTTATTTAATTTATTCATGTGTGCTTTTCTAGCAGGAAATGAAATTGTTATTTACTTCATGACCTAACCAAACTCATGCTAACAATTTCTGTCATAAATTTATATAGATCTCTTCTCAAATTTTTTTTTTAACATTTTCTGGGCAAAACATGAGCTAGTATCTTGAGCCAATTCTGTCACTTTGTAGGGTCTATTAGACTTCTATATACCTTTTGTGTCTAATATAAACACTTCTCAGTTCTATTACTATCACTTATATTCACACACTCAACCTTTGTGTCACTCTCAAGAGACAGGGAGAATACTTCACTCAGGATAAAGCAGCAGTGGCAGACAAAGAATAAATTACATTTGAGTCCAGTTTGGTGAATCAGTGAGTCCAGTGGGCTTACTCACAGAAGCATGAGTGAAAGATGTTCCTCAAAAGTGCCCATGGGGGACTCACACAGCTGAATCACTGGAAAGCCCACCAGGAGGTGTGATGACTCATAGAGGCTGCATCAGTGCACAGCCCTTACACAGGTGACAGTTGACAAACAGCCCCTGGGGATGTTTTCTTGTCTTCCAGCCATTGTTTACTTCTTGTCTTGTAAGTGGATTTTTCTGTCCTCCGAGCCAGCTCCCAAATAACCACACATATACTTATTATTAATTGTGAAAGCCAATAGCTTAGGCACATTTTTAGCCATCTATTATTACTTAAATTAACCCACTTCTAGTAATCTATGTGCTGTCCCAAGGCTTGCTTACCTCATCTACATACTTTCCATCCTGTTTCCCTGCTTCCTCAGTGTCTCCTCCCTTCTTCTTCCCAGCATTCTCTCTACCTGAAAAATCCTGCCTGGCTATTGCCCATTTAGCTTTTTATTAAGCCAATAACAGTGACATATCTTCACACAGAGTAAAGGAGTATTCTACAACATTTCCCTCTTTTTTTTCTAAATAAAAAAGTAAGATTTTTGACTGTAACATAATCAAACTTCAAACAATAAGAACAATTTTCAGGTAAGAATTACATTTACAATGTCCAGCCCATTTGCATTTAGCAAATTCAAAGAATCTACTCCATTATCTATCCTATCTTGGTGAGTCCAAAGTTTTAAACTTAATTTACTTCTTATCATAACTTGTATTACCAACCTAAAACTATTTTTTTGATCTCAAAACATTTTTTAGGTAAACAATTTAAGCTTTTGTATCTTTCTACCTTATAAACTTTACATCTCATGTGAGTTTCTTTTTTGAATTTAGTAATGAGAAAAATTGTAAAACTATAATTACCTAGTCTTTAATCTCCATCAGAGATCCAAGAAGGATAAAATATTACTTGAGTAAACAGGAAACGTAGAGCAATCTACTTCCAAAACTGTAAGAAGTGACAGAGACATCTGGCTGCCTAGATAGTTACCTCAAGGTCCTCTGCATTGATGGACATCCATATTCAGTCTATAGGCCTAGAATATCAGACAGACTCTTCTATAAAGTAGCAATTTTGATAGACTGTTCTGCCTAATCTTGTCAAAATTCAGCACTTGATTTCCATCTGTACTATAAAATGTCTGGCAGATTTTTCTATGAAGCAGGCATTTTGAAGTACTGCCCGACCATGTTTTGGAAAAGATTGGCAGTTGCTTTCCTCTGTGTCTTGCTTGTCCAGTTTGTATAGCATGCTTTCAGCAGTCAAGGTAAGAAAAGATTCTTGCCCAAATGGCTAGTTTTGCCATAATGAAAGCAAACTCAATATGAATTTTCTTATATGCTCATCATGCTTTTATAAAAGTATATTGGTACTGCCAGGAGCAGATGTATCTCATTGTCATGAAAAGCCTCAGGCTATTAAATATCTTAAATACCACATTCTGTAGATCTCTGAAGTATTTGAAGACAATATGTCTATCTAAAATATGTCTATTTAACCTTGAAAGCACACCTAACACTACTACAAGTTTGATTTGTTATATGTGACAAACTACTCATCTGCATTTCTTTATTTTTCTAAATAGTTTGTAATAATAACTTTCAAGGACCAGAAATGTATATTACATTCTTAATTTAGCTACATAGGTACAATAAATTAAACAAGAGTAGAAATGTATGTACAGTATGTTATAACAAAAATAACTTTGAATTTATATCAATGTACAAAAATCCATACCAATGTAAAATATTTAATGTAGTTATAAGTTTTTCTGGTTCTGCCTGACTCCTGAAGCCCTGCTACTTCCTGATGATAAAGGACATTGTATTCTTATGGGGATCCTGAGAAAATTAAGAAATATGGTCAAGTCCTGACTGGACTAGTCTATGATGTTGTATTTTTTGAGCCATTTGCCTTGAAGCTGTTTGGATGTTGGATCATGGGCCTCTCAGGGGGTCTTCCTTGATCACACAGTATTAGCTTGGAAGCAATTCACAGGTTCTCATCTTCTGTGGAAACAAAAGCAGAACCTCTTTTCCAAAGTAACATATCCTTAGACATAGATTTTGAAATATATATATATATATATATATATATATATATATATATTTAACTCAGTAACTTTTATAATCAAATGTCTCTATGCAGTTAAAAATCCCAAAGACAACATATTCTAGATTCTCTGTGTAATAGCTATCTTTATGTGGCTTATTTTTTATACTATTTTTACTTTCTCTTTAAATAATTTATTTTTTTTAAACTTTCTATTTTTTATATAACTATGTTTTTTTTTCTCTCTCTTCCAAGCCTATGTACATTTTTACACATACTGTAAACTGTTTAGGGTTTACCCCATTTGAATTTGTCTTATTCTGTACCTATAATCCTTTTCTGGCCAGGAGAAACTTTGAACTGCTAAACTGCATGGCCAGGATGAAAAGTGGCAGCCTTGGCTGCTGACTCCACCCATTTCAGCTTTTCAACATGGCGGAGGTAATTTACCTCCAGCTCTGGGCCATGTGTACCATCAACTCTCAGAAGCAGTGGGTCTATGCCTCCATTAAAGCGGTGTATAGCCCAGAAACTTCTTTTTTTATTATTATCAAAAGCTATATCTACCATGCATCATGTTGCATAGCTTGTAGAAACCTCTGTGTAACTCAGTGGGAATCTGCATGCTGTGCTCAAGCCTGAATGATGCAGTGTCTCATGGCCTGCATGAGACAGGAAGTAGGGACCTGTTTTTTGGCTCCATTTAGAATTGCTTATTAAGTATTCTCAGGTTTCAGGTGGAAACTCAAGCCAACCCATTGGACACCATTTGTAGGTCAAGTTATTCTGGTCCTGCCCAGCTCCCGTGGCCCTGCAGTTCCACAGCTGCTCAGACCCAAATGAATACACAGAGGCTTATATTAATTATGAGCTATATGGCCTAATGGTTCAGGCTTCTCGCTAGTTAGCTCTTATATCTTAAATTAACCCATTTCTATAAATCTATACTTTGCCACAGGGCTTGTGGCTTACTGGTACCTTTACATCTTGCTTCTTCTCCTGGCGGATAGCAGAGTCTCTCTTCTATGTCTTTCTCCATCCTCTCTCACTAGTTAGAATATCCTGCCTAACCATTCTGCCTCACCATTGGCCAAACAGCTTTCTTTATCAACCAATTCACAGCATACAGAACGACATCACCCATCAATTTAAGGGTAATAGTTGCTTTTTTAGTTTAATAGTAGATTAAATAATTTACCCTTTTATTCTATCATTTCTGTATTCCCTCCTTTTTCTTTTCAGAACAAGATCTCTGAATCTAATCTCTTTTGTTCAGTTTTTTTTTTTCACCATGACAAATAACAATTTGTTACCAACCCCCTAAATGTTGACGAACATCCATAATACAGTGAACAAGCAACCACCACCCACACCATCTCCTGGGAATGTGGGTGTTGTTTTCTTTAGACTGTTTCCTGATGTCTGGGAGTCCTGGCGCCTTTGGGGGACCTTGAGAAAAGTCCTGGTTAGAGTAGTCTATGAGTCTGGACCAACTTAGGTGGCAGCCTTGAAGCTGTTTAGAATGCAGATATTTGAGGAAACTGCAACAGAGGCCATTTCTGAGAGGCTGGAATACCTGGGCCACCTGTTTTTACTGGTGTCTGGTCTGCTTGCTCTGAAAACACACAAACTTTCAAAGGTAACATACATATCTGAATTAAGACAAGTATGGACAGTGCATTGTACACAAGCCAGTCATAATTATTATTATTATTTTTGTTTTATGTTTGAGCAGGTAAAATATATGTCACCTGTCTTGTAGTTATTTTAGGTTTATTTCTTTATGTCTGTAACCAGGATTTTCAGGGGTCTTTCCTGATCAAATCTGTCCTCTATCAACCTTGAATGAATCCACAGTCTTTTGTTTCCACAGGAAACAAAAGCAGAACTTCTTCCCCAATGTAACATATGTTTTGACTTACATTTTGAAGCTAAGACATTTTTACAATATATAGGTTTGCTTAATTTAGTAGTTTTTAATAATCCAATGTCTCTCAGCAGCTATTGTTTGCTCATCAGCAACTGAAAAATTTAAAGTCAATACAGGATCCAGACTCCATGTGTATTTCCCATTTTTATGTGGCTTATCCCTTTTATTTTACTTTATTTTTCCTCTAAAGACTTTATCTTATTATTTATAAAATATTTTTTTATGACTGTCTATAGCCATTTTCTTTTCTTTTTTAAGCCTACATACCTTTTCAGCACACTATAGCCTGTTTAGAGGTTTTTCCCATCTGAACCTGCTTTGCTGAGTATCTAACCTTTTCTATCTGTATGAACAAAATTTTAGACCACAATGCAGCTTAGCTCATGACATGATTTCAACTCAAGCCCACATGCAGTGGCCAAGAGACATATTTCTGTACCATGCCCCCTCACATTTGTCTCTGCTTTATGTGTTTGGAACCTTCTTTTATTAATACTTCTCAGGTTTTATGTGAAAATATGTGCCATGTTGGATGCCATTTGTAAGTAGATTTGTCTGTCACACCAGCCAGCTCCCAAATAACCACACATAGACTTATTATTAATTATGCAAACTTGGCCAATAGCTTAGCCTTGTTTTTAGCTAGCTCTTATTACTTAAATTAACCTATTTTTATTAATCTATTTTGCTGTTCTGAGGCTCATTTACCTCATCTACATACTGTCCATCCTGCTTTCCTACTTCCTCTGTGTCTCCTCCCTTCTTCTTCCCAACATTCTTTCTTCCCCGAAAATCCTGCCTAGGTATTGGCCATTTGGCTTTTTATTAAACCAATCACTGTGACATATCTCCACACAATATAAAGGAATATTCTACAACATTCTATCATGTAAGGAAAATTGTAACTTTCTTCTCCTCCTCCACCTCCTTCTTCTTCTATTCCTTATTTTTGTTTGTTTATTCTTACTTTTCTTATTATTATATGTTTCATTATTCAAAGCAATTTTTAAATTCTAATATATTTTGATCATAGTCCCCTCCAAGTTCTACCACAACCTTTTCCCAATTTCTACTTACCAAACTAAGTTTTTTTTTCTCAAAATGGAAGCAAAAGACTAATACAACATCGAAGGCTCCACAAATAAGAAAACTTAATGAAACCACATCGAATAAGAAATAAAACAAAAAAAATAGAAGTGTAGCCAAATAAAAATACACACATACATTGCCCCCCCCCCAAAAAAAACTGTGGAGTCCAATTATATGCTGATCAACTACTGAACTTGAGGTCTCTCCTGGATTGGTTGATATACCCGGTGTCACTCTATTGGAGAAAACTGATTTTCCCTCTCCCAGCAGGTGTTAGTAACAGTTTAGTTGTTAATCTTTACCCTAGTGACTAGGTTTTCATTCATTCATTCATTTTTTAAAATATAATTTGTGGCATCTTACAAATTTCTTGAGAGCCTCTAGAATAGACGAATTTCTCTCAGGGAGGAAATATTCTGGACTGGAGTGAAATCTGCATGACAGAAGAACTGCTCTGGCTCCATCCGAGAGGAAAAAAAAAACCTATTTCTCCTATTCATAAGGAGGTTTACAGAAAAATAAAGACCTAACTATTCAACATCAGTCTTTGCCTAAAGCATCAATCCTGTTCCATGCAGCCAGGAATCATCAACAGCACCCCATCTCAATAGTCAAAACATACACCTGTGGTCTGTTACATTGTTTGACACTTTAATACACATGCCTTAGGATGAGAAAGGAAAAAAAAAGATATCATTTGTTTTGTTTCTTTCTATGGGCTTTTTAAAAATGCTTTTTATTTATGTTTTTGTATGCCTGATGAATAAGGGTTATAACTTCCTTGAAAGCCCCTTAGAATTTATTTCAAAGACTTGCATTGCTCAAACACACATATTGACGCATCTTTTGCCTTATTTCCTATTTTAATTGAGAGTCAAAGGTTACACTTTGCTGTGAGAGGAAGACATGACTGGCAGCAGGGGTCAGGGACTCACTGGGATTCTATTAGAGCCATAAAAACAAAACAGGATGATAATTTCACCTGCTCTAACCTCAATTTTTCCAGGATAGGATAGACATTGACCTTACTGTTTGTCAGCCATTGACTCTATAAACACCAACGAGCCTAATTCTGCTTACTAAACAATAGGAATGCTTTCACAAGGATGAAAATAAAACAATGGGAAATACCCGGAGAGGATTCAAAGGCAAGACATATGGAGGTGACAGAAAAGATAAAGTAACAGTTTTGATTTTTTTATTCCTGGGTCACTTCTCTGCTTTGGCTAGTTTACAACAATAACAGTTCTACCACCAACCTTCACTTTTATCTTCCTTTATAGAATGTCTTATAACTTCCTTTATGTGAGTGAGTGGAAGCAATAAATCTAAAAAATTGCTCATTCTCCTAAAATCTATTTATGGTACCAGAAGTGTTTGTGAATTTCTATGGAAGTTTTTTATGCCTTCTCTTCCTTTAAAGTTTTCAGCTAAAATGTATGTGGATATTTAAAGCCATAAATGAATATATTTTTTTCAGAAGAATGTGTAAATAGCAACAGTGAACGAAACATGTGTTAAATGTATTTCTTTTAAAGGTATTTAGAAACTTGTTTGTAAATATTAACTCAATGAAATAAAGTTTGGCTCCTAAAGACAACTTCATTCTATTTTCAACTTTTGAGTGTCTGTTGATATGTTTTACCATAGTTAGAAATTATTTAAAGCTTGAATCTAAATATTCAGGTATCTTTTTTTCATGGGAGAGAGTGCTCATTATCCAAAGGTCATTGGAAATCTACCAGTCATGCTCCTGTCTCCAATATCAGGAGGATCTCTTGTTTTTCTCTTAATCTGTTTGTTGTTTTTGAAGTGAATATTAAACTTTGAGGTATCAGATAATAGCAGGTATTCCTAAAATGAGGTCAAATTGTCTTTTCATCAACCAAGGAGAGAGGCAAAGCAAACACATGGGAGAGAATCAAGATTGATATTTGTGTTAGATGGATGGATGTAATTCATAAATTAATAAGCTGTCAAGTATCTAAGTCACTTCCAAAACTTACATGTGCATTTCAAGGGAAACATTTTTATAAACAACCTTTTATACAGAAATTTTTATATGGAATGTTCATAACTCACAGAAAAAAATAGTAATATTTGGATTACTTAATTTTTCTTAAACATCAAGTGAAATAAAGTGACTTGGCACATATTTAACTTAATGGGAACAAATTTGTTGCAGATCAAAGGAATTTTTTACTTTACAAACTGATTTGCAATTTGCCATAAACAAGTGAATCCTGCTAACTAATAGATGAAGACCACATGATCGTATGAAAAAAGTTTTATCTTTCATTTCTCTGCCCAGAAGCCAACGTAAGAGCATCTGAAGTTCATTAACTACATTAAATTTCCCTACTGGAGTTGGTTGAATTTCTGATCATTTGATGAGCATATTTTAAGAAAAGGTTAAGTTTGCTTCATCTGAGAAGTTTTAAGTAATTGCTAGTGCTGAATGTGAAGGGTTGCTGCTCTATGAGAGCTAGCTCAGTTGTGTACTTTACTAAATCTGTCTTTATCTGCAGAATTCTCTCCCCTCCTCCCAGGTAAGGGTGTTCCTTTATTATTGTTTATTAACAAATGTCTCGGCCATACTCACTTAAGTCTGGGCATATTCTCTGAGAAGAGTCTATATCTTAGGTGGTAATTAGTGATGTGACACATGAGTTCTCCATGTAGTATATTAGCACACTCTTTACCCTAGGGGTCCCAAGGATAAACACTGTGCTGTGCATATAATAGATTCATCAAAGGAATTGATTTTTTCACACTTGATATTAAAAATTAGCTCTGGCCAAGGAAATGTTTATAGATACTAATCATCATATTCAAGACATGTGTAATTATAAATCTTAATGTACACTTAGGGTTACCTCACATAAATTACAAGGAGGGATGTGTAGAGGGAAGTATGCAAAGCTGTTGTGATTTAATTTCAAATTCACTCAAAGAAAGTTTTTAATTTGACAAAGTGTGTTACTTAAAGGAACTGGATGCCACTTCTTATTAACAGGCACTCTTTAATGTCATTGATGAAGCAGCCATTAAAAATAAAATTCACCCTCAGTGAACACTTCATAATTAACTGACCATTTCTTCACATCCATGTTACAACATCTCTCACAGTTACCTTGTATATGAACCTACCCTTTTAGAAAGACATTAATTACCATCAACAGTGCTTCCTAAACAAGTTGCTAGCCACAGGAAAGGTGAATAAAAAGATGACATGATCTAGGCTTTCAGAATATTTGGAACAACAATGAGTCTGAAAAGAGGACAATCTTGTTTCATTCCCACTGATGTCTGTATCCATGGAAACTCCCTTTTAATAGCATCCACATCACACTGGAAAAACAGGTATGCTACCTTTTGAAAGTGAGTGCATTAAAAGAATCCAGCCCTCTGCTAAGAAGGTCAGCTCTTGAAAGCCTTCAAGAGCTATGGTAGCTGAGGAAGCTGGAGGGCTGTAAATCCTTCCTTTCGTTCCTAAGAACCTTGGCCCGTGGGGATCACATCAGCACTCTCTAACACTGAGAGTGGAATGTAGAGCCTTTGTTCGCTGCCTATGATGCTACACTCTCGAGGACTTGTTTCCTTAGCTAAGAGAACATGCAGGAGAGGCCTATTACGTGAACCCAGAGATTAATTATGAGTAGACTCAAACTGAGAAAGACAGGCAAAAAGATGTACAGTGTGTGAAGAAAGGAGAATTCTTTGAGAAAATGCCAGATAGCAAATGCCAGTACACTGAAAATATATGCACTAAAATAATATTCACATGGTAACAGTTTAAAACATTTTGTAATCTCAGCACTTTTTACTATAATAAATATTTGTCAAAGAACAATAGCCCTCCCTATAGACTTACTTAAGATGCACACTGAACACAATAGAAAAATATTAAAGGTCATCATCGTGCTTAAATCAGGCTTTAACATAGCAGACTAGCTTTCTCTTCCCACATAATAAGAAGCAGCAAAGAGAAGTTATGGTAGGGTTTGGCATGGGGAAAAAGGAAGGAGGACATGATGTAATTATATCATAATCTCCAAAAAAGAGGTAATACAAAAAAGGAACAATTTTTAAAAAGCACTTTGAAGGAGTAGATGACAAAAAGTTCTTAGTTTTCAACAAAGATAATGATTACATTTTGAATATGCTTATAAAGCAATAAGTCAACATTTTATATTTGTACTACATAAAAGTAAATGACATAAATTTATGAATTAGGTGACAAATTGTTACTTTTATGGAATAATTGTGAATATTTTTAAGTATTATGCTTATGAACACCGAATCACTCATTTCTGTATGTATGATTTACTGAATCCATAGATTCATGACAGAATACAGTCTGATCATAAAATGGCTAAGTAATATAAATTACCAAATTAATTACTAGGTTGGCATCTTAATAATACTGCTATTTACCATTCAGTCCATTATGGCCATTCTGTGGGTAATGTACTTTTTCAAGTATTTTACACATATTTGCTGTGTCATAATCATTACTATACACTTATGAGTTGAGTACCACCACAAATTTCATGTTATGCAGGAGGCATAGGGAATCTGAACAAATTGTTTAAGATGAAAACATAAGGGAAATGGTGGAGCTGGGCTATGAACCCGTGCTACACTTGCGAATGTTCTGAAAGTGAGCCAGGTCAGCACTGTCATTGTGTGAGTGTTGTCCCAGAGGTGGAAATGATACTCATTCTGTTTTCATTTCTCTGTCCGGTACATGGGAATGCTCCATATACCAGCTGCTTTTTCTTTGTGGCCTCTCTGTAGGTCACAAAGCACATTGTACAGCCAGAAAGGGTATAAAATATACTTTCCCCTGTCTTATGTTTAGTAAACTGCAGGATGTGGAACCATGTATGCTCTTAATACTTCCCCACTCAAACAACCACTGTTCTTTTCGTAACTATATGTTGCATTTCAAGAAGTTTCCTATCAGGCCAACTGATGATAGAGAAACCAACTAACCGCTAATAGATAAAGTGTCTGCCACTCAAAGCTTACTTTCTTGATTTTTCCACTTCTCATTGCCAACAGTCCCAGAATCTTTCATGACTCAGACAGTAGTCACCGTTCTCAGACCACACACCAAGTTGGCAGGCAGTGATTGATCTTTAACTTGTCACTTAAATCATTTTTTTTTAATTTTATGCTATTGGAAAATTATTGTTTATAACCCTCATGCCTGGATGATTTCAGCACTTTTCACTGTAGATTCTTACTTCAATCAAACCTCAGCATGGTGATTACTTTCTAGGCCGGAGTAACGGATGTATTCTGACCAATGGTTAATTGTTCAACTAGAGAAAACAGCACTGTTTGAGATCTAGAAGTTTAGGGTGAGAGTGCTTGCTCTATGCCTACTGGAAGTTTGATGATGAGCAAGTGAGCATTTAAATTCCTGACTCGGGATGATCCTCGTTATAACAGTGGAGTTTAGATTTTAATTGCATCTTTCAGCAGCTGTGTCACCTTGAATAATTGGCTTGATGTGGCCCAGAGTGTTTGTCTATTAATTAGATTTCAATAACAATAGGCATTCAGTAGCATTTAACTGTTTATTATAATTATAATTATTGAAACTGATTGTGTTGTTGGGAGAAACAGCTAGTAAAATTAGTGTTGTGGAATCACTACTGAGAAAACTATTTAGTACATCAGGTATTTAGTTCAGATATTTTCGGTCCATTACTAGAGGTTAAATCAAGGTGGGAGTGTGAAGCACCAATTCACCTCCACAGCTCAGGCTAGAGAGAATAAATGCATGTAGGCATTGTGCTCAGCTAGTTTTCTTTACTCTTATTCCAGAGCCCCAAAGCAGTGACTGTGGTACCCAATTTCAGGCTGTTTTCCCATAGCAAGTGACAATCAAGAGAATACTTACGGATATGTCCACAGGCCAACCTGATCTAGGCAGTATCTCACTGAGAATCTCTTTCCAGGTGATTGTAGACTGTAGCAAGTGGACAACAAAAAGAGATCATGATATTCTCCTCCATGTAAAAGCATCCCTTGGTGGTTTCTGTGCACATCATCTGTTAGAAAAACAAACCCTGGAGCAAATACAATAACTGAAAGGGGAATATTGGAAATCAACATGGAGAATGTTGTGATACTGAAAGATAAACAGTGAGTGCCATATGCGGCCATTTTCATTGGCTCTTCCATTGGCTTTTCTAGCAAGAGCTAGAAAAACTATCATTTTTTTCAAAAGTTTGCTCATAGTAGTCATTTTTAAGTTGTTTTGGAAAGCCAACGCAAAATATAAAATATTGCAAATGAGTTTGATAGAACTAAGATGTATCAATCAAAGGCTCACTTGTCTATTTATTCTGAACTCAAGACAATTATCTAAATAGAGAAGCTGAAAAATCAGTCCCCCAAAAAGGCTTTTTTTTTTTTTCTTTTTCTTCCCAGGTATTAAAGGTAAATCTAACTCATGCTGTTTGCTTAAAATGAAAATTGGGTTGTGTTTCTTGTGATTAGCTTGATTAGTCATTCTCACTTTTGACAACAGGACTACCTGACAGCCTTTCCTTGCTTTATTTATGTCTTCAGTCAGATGCAGGGCAAAATGATTTCTGTTTGTCATTATATTTTCTAAGATTGCAATCTAGTCTGCCCCTTATTAAAAGCCAAATAATTTCATTCACTGTAATGGGAACTATTACTGCTGATAGTTTTCTTTGTTTTTGATCTTTATCATTAAATGAAAACCTGCACATTCTAACTCTATAGAAAAAAAATAAGTACGTACTTGGTTACTGCATGGTTGCCTCTCACTTAATGGAATGTATAAATTCAGCAAGGTTAGCTGAAATATTTCCCAGTGATTCTCATTATAAATCAGTAACTTATTCACATGCTGAGGTAGAAGTGTACCAAATTCACTTCAGTTCAAACCAGTGAGTACTTACTGAGCATGTATTTAAGATATGGAGCACTGTGTGGTCTATAGAGAAGAAAAAGGACATCATCATTGCTCTCAAGCACCTGGTAGCTAACCCTACAAGGATTACTTAGCCTGAAAATAAGAAGAAATACAAGGGTCTTGACATACATATAAAGAATAGTGTGCCCTATTTTAGGAAAACAAAAACAATAGCAGATCATTGGAAGAGAAGAGAAGGTAATCCAATTAGAGTAGGCTTTAAAACAGAGCTCTCTGCTCCATGACTTACCTCCTTCTTAAATACTGAGGCAAAGGCTCTATGAAAGGTGCATGAGAGGCCAAACACGATGGGCAGTTCTCAAATAGGAGGAATATTATCCACCGATATGCTCACCTCGCTTCTGAAATACCTCTCAAGTGGGTATCCTCACTCTAGTTATAATAACCAAAGGTATGAACTACTCTCAGACCCAGTTCTGTCCCCTTGGCCTCTAGTTCAGCCAGGAAAATGCTATCTTGGGAAAGGAGTCCTCCTTTAACATTGCTTAATAAAGCTGTGCTCATTAAAGGCTGGTAGAGTTCTGAAGTCATCTTTTTATTTCCACTTAAGTTCATCCTAGGCTCTGACAAATATTGCTTCTGGGACCTGTGAACAGAAAGAGTGGCAAAAGTGGCCACCACATAACACTGACTGAGTACCTGCCTTCCCCAAATGAAACCATATGAGAGCCAAAATTCTGAGACATCATTATCCCAGAAAATTCTACCTCATACCAACTGGTCACCATTCACCCACCTTATTTTTCATGTGGACCTTGTGAAATTTGTGTGAAGAGGAACACCTGCCTTTGTGAGCAAGTGATGAAGCAAATGTGGTGTTTTAGTTTGCTTTCTGTTGTGACAAATATCATGGCCAAGAGCAATCTGGGGAGGAATGAGTTTATTTGGCTTTTATTTCTTTGTCATGGTTCATCATTGGGGAAAGGCAAGTGGACTCAATGGAGGAACCTAGAGGGAGGAACCAAAGCAGAGACTATGAAGGAATACTGCTTTCTGACTTGTCTCCATGGCTCATGTTCAGCTACCTTCCTTATAGAGCCCAAGGCCACCACCTAAGAGGATAGTACCCAGAGTGAGGTGGACCCTACTACATTAATTAGGAATTTAAAAGAAAATTCCTCATAGTGCCCACAGGTCCAACATATGGAGAGAATTCTTCAGTTGAGGTCTCATCTTTCCAGATGTGTTAAATTGGCAACCAAGATTAGCTATCACATGCTATTTTCTTATTTCCATCTCCTTTAGCAAGATTTTTGCCAGCACCGGCTGGTCTCTGAAGTACCTCACTGCAGGCTACCATTGTATCTGAAAAGTGGTTGGTACAGGGGTCATTCCCAGGCTGAGATAGCTCATGACTATTGTAACATGAATTGCTAAATGGTCTTATTAATATAAATAAATAAATAAATAAATAAATAAATAAATAAATAAATAGAGCCAGATATTGAGGTGAAAACTGAAAGATCAGAGAAATAGAATTAGTCACAGCCAACCTTACTTCTACTACTCCTCATCTGATCCTGTTTCCATGAATCCTCAGACTGAAAGCTTCTGAGTCCTCACTTGAATAGATCTCAACTGAACTGTTGCTAAAAGCTCAAAAGCTTAAAAGTTTAAAAGCCTCTAGTTCCTGGTCTTCAATGCCTTATATAACTCTCTGCTCCTGCCATCACTTCCTGGGATTAAAGGCATGTGTCTTTCCCAAGCAAGGACATGTTATCTCAAATGTTGGGATTAAAGGTGTGTGCCACCATGCCTGGCTGTTTCCAGTATGGCCTTGAACTCTCAGAGATCCGAATGGATCTCTGCCTCTGGAATGCTAGGATTAAAGGCATGTGCCACCACTGTTTGGCCTCTATGTCTAATTTGGTGGCTGTTCTGCTCTCTGACCCCAGATATGTTTTATTAGGGTACACAATATGCCCAGTGTCCAAAGTGTGAATTCATGAAATACTTAAATAATAGCAGAACTCCATAACTGCAAAACTAAAAACCAAGTGTTCACAGATCACTTCTTTGAGGAGCTGAACTACCTATTGCATTTTAGTGTCACAAATGTGAAGCTTTTAAAGTTTAGTAAGATGTTTAACATTTTTACCTTTTATACACACACACACACACACACACACACACACACACACACAGAGATGAAAGTCATAATGGGGGCAATGTGTGCGTTTCTCCCTCAAGAGTAAATTCCATTGGAATGAAACAGGAGTTACAATTTCAGGGATACCGGAGCATAGAATCAACGGATTCTTCATTGTCCTAAATGGCCAGTTAAATAGTTGTATATAATTAAATACGTGTTTTGAAACAAATAAAGGCTTTTGAGAAACTAATAATAAACTTGAAACTGTTAGAATTATAGAGTATATTAGATAAAGCACTGCTCATGAATGCAGGATTTAGTTATGTGTTTTTCAACATCTTGTTTTGCTCAGGTCAGGCTTTGGATTTCCTGTACACTGTGCACCGTGCCTTTTAAGTGTTGTTTCTCACAACATGCAATGAAATTTTTTTCTAGGGCTGCTAAAGAAAGCACCAAAGAGTGAGTTCTAGATATTAATGTACTGTCCTTTCTTTAAAATACCAGAATTAGCACATGTTAAATTTACCATTGAGCATGAGAAGGGAGAGAAAGAGAAATGGTAGGAAAAAGAGAAGGGGGAGTGAACCAGCTGTGTAGAAGTTGCTCAGCTCTCACAGCTTGGACCTCAAAGGTGGTGGCCACTCACAAAAATTGGAGCCTATCAATTACCTATGTAAGCCTGTGAGACACTGAGTCAGGTGGCCTTTCTGATTACTTTGAACTCCATTGGCATTTAAAATATCAAAAATATTTAGCAATCAGGTGGCTACTTCTTGAGGCTTAAAATAGAATGTTAATGCAGTAAGTAAAAAAAAATGTTTAGGTTGTTAGGTTAAAAAAACTGAACCTGTATATGAATACTAATTGATTTAATTGTAAACACAATGTATTGTTTAGGTAAGCAGATTGCAGATAGTTTCTTATCTGACCAATAAGTGGAATAAATTTGAGAAGAGAAGTTAAGGTCCTAAAATTACAGATATCAATTGCATAGAAGTCTATCTAATCAGGAAGTATGATTACGTTCCAAGTCCCATATTTGTGAGAATCAAATCAACTAAAAATCAACTCTAGCATCAGTGTAGGGGGACTGTGAGTTATAATAGTACTTACTAAGGTGATGAGGGTCATGATGGAGAATACACCCACAAACCTTCCCTGCTTTCTCTGGGGCTTCTTCTCCATTGATAAACCTTGAATTCTTTTACTTGGCTTCCCCTATGCACAATGGAAGTGATGCAGAGGATACACAGACATACAATTCTGGAACAGAGGCCTTTTTATGTTTTCCAATGCTCTTCTGAAATGATGAATTATTCCTAAAGGAATTCAGGGATATTGCTTTCTAGAGAGAAAAAATGTTTCATCAAATTTCAAGAAAACATTTCAATTGAAGTGTTGAGCATTTACCCTTTCCATTTGGAAACAGAACACCAATGCATGTGAAATAGGAGTTCTCAATAATGGGATACAAGACAGCAAAAGACAGTTGTCCCTACAAAATGGATGACAGCCAGGGTCACCTCTCTTATGGCTTGAGATGGAAGCTTTATGAGGGTATCCAGGCTGCTGAACAGAGAGAGAACCTAGACCCAGCTTGAAAGACTCCCTTGATAGAGGAGGTATTTCAGAAGCTTGGAAGAAGATCACTGTAGAATGTTGTTTCAGAACCTGGACAGAGCAGCAGGGTATAGTGTGCCTGCTCTGCACTGTGCCGTAATAAACTAAATCCTTGATGGTAACTGTAGATCTGTCATCTTGCTCAGTGTATGGTGTAAGGAGGCTATGCAAGGCCACATTGGAAAAAAAGGGCTCAATCATTGGAGAGAATGTTGTCCAATACTCACAGATGTGTATGAAATAGTTTGTTAGTCAAAGTGGGCAACAACAACATTCACAGGGCATGGATAGAGTCATACAGTGATCAGAGAGGAGTAGGCTTAGTACAGTTTAGTGGTGGTGGTGCTGACCAAGAACTGGTTTTAGTTTTTTCTTTTTTTCTTTCAGTTGTTTTCTTTTATTTTACTTTTCAACGCTAATGATTGAGCCAATTGTCTTATGTGTGCCAAGGAAGCACTCAACTGTACCCAGCCCCTCCGTTGTTTTTTTGTTCGTTTTTAC
Organism: Peromyscus eremicus; assembly: GCF_949786415.1. Lineage (NCBI taxonomy): Eukaryota > Metazoa > Chordata > Mammalia > Rodentia > Cricetidae > Peromyscus > Peromyscus eremicus. The sequence continues at coordinate 107,974,459 of NC_081417.1, read as the reverse complement.
TTTTTGAAATAAACTGTTGTTCTACAACCCAGGCTGTCACTGAACTCATAGTCCCCCTGTCATGCTTAAGGAATTGTAATAGCGAGATCCAAAAGAAACTACAGTCAAATAATCTGACTGAGGTCCTGAAGAAAGCTCTAGAGCTGTGGTGCTCAATGTTCCTAATGCTGCGACCCTTTAATACAGTTCCTCATGTTGTGGTGACCCCCGATTATAAAACGATTTTCATTGCTGCTTTGTAACTTTGATTTTTCTACTCATATGAATTGTAATGTTAAATATCTGTGTTTTCTGATGGTCTTAGGCAAACCCTGTGGAAGGGTCATTCAACCCCCAAAGTGGTCATGTCCCACAGCTTAAAAACCATTGCTCTAGATTATAGAAACACAAAATACCTACTTCTCAAAAGTCTAGAACTTATGTTAAAATAACCAATAATCCTTTAGAGATTTTGATAATATTTTTAAGTCTCATGCATTCATCTCCATAGCTAATAACTTTTTTGTTCTCCCTTGTAGTGCCGGGAATTGAATCCAGTGTCTCGCACATACTAACTAGGTAAGTAATCTGCCACTAGGTAAGTAATCTGCCACTGAGCTATGCCTTCTGCCTATATTTACTATTTCTTTACATTTGATTTTAAATTGGGTTTGTACTGAGGGTTTTTAATGATCCATTTTTGTATATTTGTTTAACTAACACTGTATTATATAAACTATATGGATTTAATGTATTTTTGATATATTGTTATAAAACTACAATGAGTTAGGCTTGGGTTCTCTCTGGCTTTCACAGCATGTCTTCTGACCTTGATTTTTGCTCTGTGCATTCCCTTCCTGATTTCAGCCTCTTCTAAAGATCACATGACACAAAGTATAAAGTACATGTAATGGGAAATTTGTGGTGCTTTAACCTTTGCTATAAATTCTAATATACTGATTTTCAGATGATTCTTCTAAATTCTTCTTTGTAAGCTATTTTCATTACGTGGTGACTTCTTATTAAGTCCTTGACACAGGCCCAAAGGCAGTTACTCAAATGATTTCCATTCTATGGGTGATAATAAGGAAGAATAAGAATTCTTTCAGTGCTGGAGTCAAAGCAGGAAGCAAGGACTGCAAAGCTCATGTTCTCAACCAGAATCTTCTAATACCTTTTAAATGCATCAAATAGAACAGGTGTAAATAAGTTATACTCAAGGAATTGGGTAATAATTGTTTGTAAAGGAAGTGTGGTGGTATAATTAACAGTAACATGCATGTTGATATTTGTAACATTACCTAACACTTTGACATGTGGCTTTGGTCACCTACTAAATAACTCAAAGAAGGCCTACCAATTTAAATTAGTTGTCACCCTTTTGCTTAAAAAATAGACAATATAACCATGTCATTTTTCTGTAGAATGTGGTCTGATACAGTCCTTTTGTTTATCTCATCATCTGTGTTCTCCTTTCTGGATTGTTTTAAACATATTTTATGGGATAATTTTGTGAATGTCAAATTGGAATTCATTTGGCATATATGTTAGTGTCTTTAGTCATAATACCCCTCCAGTTTTATATTTATCTTTGAGAAAGTGAGCCATGGGTTATTGTATTTATGATGTCTAGCCAAAACTTTAAAATTACATAAAGTCTATTAAACTTTATATGAGTTAGGGGAAAAGTTCATGTCTCATACCAAATAGCCTTAGTTAGGATTTAGTGAAGAGTTTTACATTTAAGGAGATGAGAATGGTTTCTTCTCTAGAGTTGGGATTGATTCCAGGAATTTATGCATTCCAGGTAAGCATGCTGCCATGTGCTACACTCCCATCCTAGAAGCCAGTTGTTGAGGTATAATGAATTGGTGTCTAACCCATTAAAAACTTACCCTTATACTCCAAGGATAAATAGCTTCTTATGTTACCCCTAAATTTGTTGAAATAATTTTTCCTGAAACTGTTGTCTTTCCACAGCTTCTTAAAATGTGAGTGCAAACAGTAAAATATTTCAGAACGCATAATGCTGTAATTTAATTCCTAACAAAATATATAACCCACCCAACAGTCTCTGTCAGTGCTTGCTTGGTTTCATCATGTGACTTCCCTTCAGCCTTAGCTCTCTGCACATGACAGGCACAGTGCGTGTGTAGTTCATGCCACACAAATCCACCCAATGCTGCTTTCAGTGCTTCTGTTTCTATGTGACTCTCCTGTCTGGGTATTACAGTGTTCTAACTGTACATACACTTTTTAGACATTTATAGCAACATAAGTTCTTTATGAAACACAAAGATGTCATTTTTGTTTCATCATTTAAGTATCAAGGATAAGTTTACTTTTTTAGATCTTTGATTAAAATGTGCTGTTTGGGTAGCTGACCTGAGTTTCATTAAGAAAAATAATCAATTCATTTTGTTATGGGTTTAGAATAGAATTTCTAACAATTTTTGAAATAGCTCTAAACACACTTTTACCATTTTATACTATGGATTTATGCAAAGTGGCATTCTCAACACTGATGATTACTAATCTAAAATATCAATCAACAGAAAAACACTGAAGATTCTCATGTCCTGCAGTATCAAATATTCAGTCACGATTTAATTCTTTATGAAAAATTAAAGAGCACATTAATCTCATTAATATGCAAATTTGCTGTTATCTTCAGCAAATAATAAAATTATATGCAGAGCAAAGAATTACTTTACAATACATTTCTGCATGATTTAGTCCATGAAATGTTTGAAATATATTATAATTATACATGCCCTAGATTATGTAAAATTTCTCAGGTTAAGAGGAGTCCCACTAAGAAACTGTGTAAGAAGTCCTGCTTCATTCAAGGTTGGCCTTCTTAGGAGGCCTGAGAGTTTTCTGTGTTTTTGACATACACATGCATAGACATATACATGCAATACAGAGAAGCAAAACACACAAAATTCTGAACCACTGAGATTACATTTCTTCCTTCCTAAAGTTCATAACTAATTGACTCTGTTCATCTGTTCGAGAGTATTTAATTTCCTTTTAATTTGTTTTTCCTCATGGTCAGCACTTTTCAGTTTGAGCACATGTGATAGGAAATGGTGCTATTGACTGAATGAGAAATGGAGAATTAGATGTGGTCTGTGATACATAAACCAGTTCCTTTTGTCCCAAAGGAAAATAAAGGCATTAATGACTCTCTGCCAGTTGGTAGAGACCATTATTTAGATTCAAATTCAAATCAAGTTTGCTGTACATTGTCAACAATTCAGATGAGAAGACATTGTGCAGATCTCTGACAGCCACCTTGATGGGTGATTTTTTACACAGCAAAGATGTAGTTAATGGAGTAGTTTAGACTTTTCCAATAACAAAGCATATTGGTTTTGTCTGGAGACTGACTTGCTAATTACTTGGGCCCTAAATAATGCAAACCCTGTTCTCCTTTATTAGCTAATATTGTTCAGAGGTTGGGAAGATGGTTATAAAGACCAATTAAAGATACAGTTTTCTGGCATGCTAGACTCATTCATAATCTTGGCAATATGAAATGTCATGTGGGGAAGTCATTATCAGAATCTTCTTCCCTAGTTTATATTAGTTTCTGAAAATGTTTTTCTTCTCTTTGTATCAGTCCAACACAAAGCCTTTGATGGTGTTGTTATAACTCTTGTTCAATAACAAGGAATTCTTATTCTAAAAGAAATTTCCTTGATACCACATTAACCTTGCATCAGATAAACAAGTACATTGGAGACTGTGGCTAATGCAGCTGAATATGAATATAATGCATTGTGTTTGAATAGAAATAGAAGAAAGAGAATACAGAGCAGCCTAGGTAACAGGAAATCTTGCTGCATGGAAATTCTATTTCTCTAAGACATCTGTCCTATTAACAAGTATCAGTTGGAGGAAAGTCTGTTGTTTTATACACAGAGAAATACTACACCTTAAACAATCATGCTTTATTAATTCTGGTGCATCTATCTAGTATTGTTATGTTATTTAATGCTTTGGAAGATTTTTTTTTTCCAATTTGGAGGATAAGAATAACTCACAATATTTCCACAATACTTCAAAGACCATTACAGGGACCATGAAGAGCTTATTAAATTTCTTTATATATTTTTCAAAATAATTGTGCTTCTATATAATTTCAAATTCATCTGAATGTTAGGAAGAGTCTCATAGTGAGCTGAATAATGACCTCCAAATATGAAGTTTGTTTAATCCCAGAACCTGTGAATGTTACTTTCTATTGAAAAAATGAGCTATGCAGAAGAATTAGCTATGTTTCTTATCCCTTTGACAGAATCCCTGACAGAGACAACTCTTCTGGCTTGTGTTCTAAGATGGTAGAGGGTACAGCCCATCATGGGAGTGAAGGTATGCCCAGAGAGGGACTTTGGCTGTAGTAGTCACATTGTTATGTAGTTTTCTTACACATCAGCATCCCAGGAAAGAGAATGCTCAGCTATAAGCACAGTCATCCTATAAACCTCTAGTCTTGCCGCTAGAGTCATAGGTCTGACAAGTAGGCTCCATGTGCAAAAGGTTCTAGAACCTCCTAAGTAGCATCAGTATCTGGAGACCACATCTTCCATAAGCGAATGTGTAGGAGACATCTCCCATTTGAATCATCATGGCATATTTGATTAATTTGGGGATTTGAGCATTATGTTTTGGGGAGAAATGGCCTAAATGGTAGTCTTTGTTGCACAAGTGGGAACTGAGCTCAGATCCCTGGCACACATATAAAAGCTAAGCATGGCAGCATGTAATCCAGCACTGTTGAGGCATAGATAAGAGGATCTTTAGAGTTTGTTGGCCACTTGTCTAGCTAACTTGACAATTCCATGCACATTAAAAGATTACACCTCAAAGTAAGGTGGAGACTGGTTGAGCAAAATACCCAACACAGACTGCTATCCTCCATATGTACATGTACACTTGTATCTGCATACACATGTATGCAAAATGAACCATCATGTTCTCATCAGAAAGAAGTAGATGGTTTTAGAAGCAGCAGAGAAGGTGAAACAGAGTAGTGTACTTCTCAGCCAGAGAACAAGGCAGGGAATGTGAACAGTCAACCAATGGAGTTCCCCCTCAAAGTATGAAGAATGAACTAGCCCTGCTGACACCTGATTTTAGCGGAGTCAAAATGATTTTGAACTTGACTTTCAAAATGGCAAGATAACATATTTATGCTGTTTTAATTCACTAAGTTAGTGGCAAATTGTTATAGAAAATGAACACAATGAAATTTAAGATGAGTGGCATCAACTCTGAAGTGTGTGAGTGCCTTAGGAGTTGTGATGTAATGTCTCTAGCATAGCAAAACACTTCTAAGCAAAGTATGTCTATTTTAGAATCTGGCTGCATCAATTATTAGACTTTCAATCTAAGGGACATTAACAGAGCTCCTTTAGTCTTATTTTCTTAACTTACAAAGTAAGAAAATAATAGAGTCTATTTCTTAAAGTAGTTAGTGATGACATGAGAAAATACATATAAAAGCAGCACTTAATACTAGGTGCATAGGAATAAATGTTCATCTCCATTTATCCCATTAAGTAGAAGTATTATCGTGGAACAATCACTAAGTAGACAGTTGTTGTGTAACAGACTTTTACCAGGGACATGTGCACAAGCATCTATTCATTTCAGACAGGGAATTGACTATAGACAAAAGTACAGATATCACCAAAGTTCAACTTGGTGAACCAGTGATTTTTATTAGGGTTATTTACAAAAATATGGCCTAGGGGTACTTAAAGAAACAGAAATGACATAAGACAGCTGAATCACCAAAGCCTACCCCAGTATAGATGACAGTTCACCAATGTTGGAACACAATGCACCAGCCTACTGGCAGCTGAACAGGTTGGAACATGTCCTTTCCAGGTGGGTCAGTTGGTCTGAACCTCTTCCAGGAAGCATATCTGGTCTTTGTATCTTCTGGGCAGTTTGTCTTGTCTCTGTTTCTTCTCAGTGGCTGGGCTTGTCTAAGAATCTTCTTTGTTGTTTGGCTTGTTTGAGAATGTCACTCAGCAGTCCTTGCTATTTACATATTCTTTGGACTAGAGAGGATAGTGAATCTGTTCAGATTCAGGGACTTCCTGAATCTGAGTCAGGAACTTTCTGAATCTGAGTTGTTTACTTCCTGTTTTAAAAGATATCTTACCCCTCCTTCTTGCAGGCTGCAAGAATATATCATAGAGATTCAGCTGTGTATTAAAGGTGAACTTTGACTGGCCAAGGGTCTGTCAAAATGCAAAGCCATTTATTATGAATATTTGGTGTTACCCAGCCTTTAATATTCCAGCTGTCTTCTGCTATGAAATCCATGCATGCATGCCCAGACCAATTGGTAAACAGTTCAGCTCCCCAGTTCTGCTAAACCTACTAAGTTACTAACTGTCCTGCTGAGCTTAGGAGACAAGCTGGCAGGAGACACATAGCTTTGTTTCCTGTGCTAATGAAGCTCAGACCATTGCTTGCCTTGAGGAGGCCTAGTGATTCTCCAGAGCATTTTGACTGAGAACAACAGAGGTTTTTTATCAAGGTGAGAGATAAAACAACATTCCTGAGGAGGCAGGGAACCACCATGTGCCCAGGGGAAGAAAGGATAGGCATTTTCTGTAGACAGGGACCGAACAGCATGGAGAGAGAAAAGAGGAGGACAGAGGTTCCATAGAGGGTAAGCAGATCTCGAGTAGAGTTTTCTGAGTCCCAGGAGTAGAGACTAACAGAGGTGGAGAAAGAGGATAGAGAGGACGAAGATGAGGCTGAAAGTATAGGAGTTACTTATTAGCTGGACTATGAGCTAGGGAGCTGGATGGAACTGCAATTATGGAGACAGGATTTCATCTCAGAGAAATAAAGTAGACAGATATAGAGCTTGTTATGTCTAGATTTATTCCTGCCTTGAATGCCTGGTGGAACTATAGCTGAATTGATGCAATTTTGTCTTAGAAGAATAAAGTTAGCAGTCATAAAAACATAGTGTATGTAGATTTTTTTTTCCCTGATATCCCACCAAAACCCCCTTGGACTTGGGGAATCAATACCTCCTTAGAACATCCCACTGACTCACCTCTCTCTAAACATCCTGTTTTAAGAAGTTCCCCTCCAAAATGGAATGTCTTAATCTCAGGGAAAACTGCTACACAATAGCAGTGATAAGGCAGTTACTCTGTCATTAGTGGGTGAGCATATGATGGGATGAAATTAGGGACCAGGAAATCAGAATAATGTAGTAGTTTGCAGGCAAAGCTAATGGTCTTCTCACGTGTTTAACCATCACTTTGGTGCTCTAGGGAAGGCACTAATATGTTCACTGAGAAGAATTAGTCAAGAGAAATGTAAATTTTGTACCAATGAGTCACAAACTTACACATAGAAGATTAATATTTTGACTCAAACTTGGTTGATGAATTTCATCCACTAAAATCAAAAGTACCACGACATCATCAACTAGAGTACATCCATTGTTCAATACAAGACTCTACTCCATTTTTGGGAACCTTGCATACTTATCTGTAACCTAGTTCTTGCTCATGGTTCTGTGTTGGTTTCTGTTGGTGTACTAAACACCATGACCCAAAGCCAAGCAAAGACAACTTACTAGCTGGCTTTCAGGCTTATGTTTAGCTGCCTTTCTAAATTCTGCCCAGGAGTGGTATTTCCACAGTGGGCTAAGCCCTCTGCATCATTTAGCAAGTAAGAAAATGTCCCACAGACATATAGTCCTATCTGATGGAGACAATTCCTCAAGTTCCCTCCTCCCAGGTATATCTAGTTTGTGTCAAGTTAGCAAAAGGTACCCAGAATATTTACTTAACCATGACATCTGAGCATACAGGGCCTATATTTTTATATGTGACAAATAGCTCCACACTACTGGCTATTTATTAAGAGTCAGGGAAGATTTTATAAAGAAAGGTTGAAAATCCGATTCTCAATGGAGCCACTCATTTTTCAGACATTAAAGTATTTATCTAGAAAATCTGTTAATAATGCCAACTCTCTTTCCTTACAATTATTCATTTTGGTGAGGTTTTATTATTGGAAATGTTGTAGCATAGGTTTTGCTATATACTTTTCTAGAATTACATCAGTAGTAAGTACAGAATGATCAAGTGGAAGGATGAATTTAGCTCACTAGTGATGTTGGACTTCACCTGTCAAAACATGGCTGCTTTGAAGAAAATGAATTTTGTAGTTAGACAGGGTCTCTGTTCTAAAGTATGCCTTCAACCTTCTACTGTTCCCTTTCCTGGGCCTGCTGCACACACACTTGATTCTGTGCTGACCCAAGAAGTTCTTTGCATTTCCTTCTTATTACCCACATCAAAAAGTAATTGACCATTTAATTCATAAGACTGAAAGGAGCATTTTTGTCACATAGTTATTTTCTAATTTTATTGGGAAAGAGAACCTTCAAAGTGACAATCTTTTTACCCAGCTCAAATTTGCCTATCTGATAAGCCAGTGGTTTGTCAGTCATAAGTCAGGGATCTGTATGGTTCTACTGATATGTGCCTCATTATTTTTCCTGTGTTTCACTTAACTGAAAACAAGTTCACGATGCTATTCCATCCTTTTTGAAAAAGTCAGCCTGCATCTACCCTCAGGCCCTCAGGTAAATGAATGAAGTTGCAAAAGTTTTATATTTTTTCTTGTAACCAGGTAATTTCCCCCTTAGCTTCCTATAAAAACAGCTTTAGGGTCTACTTTGACATTGGCTTCTGTTTTTAACTATGCTATTCAGTGTCACTGTTTCTATAATTTCCCCTAAATTATGTCTTCATTCTTATTCTTGATATATTCATTAGTCTTTCTGCTAATAATGGCAATGATACACACATACATATTTACATATACATACATGTTTACATATGTGTGTATACATATGTTAATATATATTTCAGGAATTTTTCTAGGGTATATGCATGTAGTTAAAATGGTTAATATTCATAACATGATAATAATGTAGATACTATGATGATATCTTGGTTATTTTGTATGATTTTTTACAGAAAAAAAGAACATAAGTAACCATAAAACTCAATTTTCTTTTTACTCTGTCTTCCAAACAATATCTACCAAACACATTGTCAGACAATTCTGCAGTTCTTGGTAAAACAAGTTACAAGTTACACTGACCCTACAGAATCACTGGTAACTCTTCAAGGCTTCCTTGCACCAGTTTCTGTCAGCTCATCTTGAAGGCTTCAGTTTGTACTCTCTACTGTGTGTTGTGGAATATTACTCTAACTATGTAAATATGTGTTACATTTGGTTATGTTGCATTTGTTCAATTATGTAAAAATATGGTGCCATTTTACCTTGCCTGCCTAAGGTACATGATTGGTCTAATAAAAAGCTGAATGGCCAATAGCTAGGCAGTAGAGAGATAGTTGGGACTGGTGGGAAGAGAGAATGGGTAGTAGGAGAAATCTAGGCTTGAGAAGGTAGAATGAGGGGGAAAGAGAGAGAGAAGCCCAGGGCCAGCCAGACAGACATGGAGTAGGATATACAGAACAAAAGCAAGTTAAAAAGCCATGAGACAAAATATAGATGAAGAGAAACAGGTTAATTTAAGTTATACGAGCTAGTGGGACAAGCATAAGCTAAAACTGTGCATTCATAACTAATAATAAGTCTCTGTGTCATGATCTGGGGGCTGGCCATCTGAGAAAACCTGCTATAACTGTGGCTTTCTCAAGTGTTTTATATTTCCTCTCCTCTGTCTCACTCCCACAGTGAAGGTTGATGGTCTTTTCTCAGAATGTCTAGAGACTTGAGTTGTAACAAAATTGTGAAACTTTGAATCGTGGAAAAATACTAAGAGTGGTACTTGCCTCAGGTGACAGCCCTGTGGCTTGATGTGACACCTCTAGACATATCCATATTTTTGGAGCTAAACATAAATGATTGGTGCCATATGCAATGATCATTTAAAACACTTTCATAAACATAGCTCCTAATCAATGAGTTACAAAAACTTCATATTTTCATAATTTTGTGAATTTTACATCTGAATACTAGAAATTGTGGAATTGCATCTCATTCATTATATTAAAGTTATCACATATTTACATACATGAAAACACAGATAAACAATTTTTTTGCTCCCTCTAGACAAAGCCTAAGCACAAACACATCCAAGACGATTCTTTGTTCTCCACTTCAAATAAATTTACCCACTGAAACACTAATTGCAACTGCACATATTCAAAATATATCCATGGAGCAGATATAGACTTAGAATTATGTCTTTAATTTTTATCACTCTACAATCAGGTGGAGTCACATTTGAATTTAAATTACTACGTAAATATTTTTTTTTCTAAATGCTCCACAAATTACTGGATTGATTGTGCTTAACAGAGTGAGTCTAGTTTATATGGAATATTGATAAAGATATGAAAGTTACTTGAAGTGATCAGCTGTATCTCTCATAATAATGTGCTACAACAACTTTTCTCATTTTGTTTTTTATAGATTAGAGATACTAAATTAATTATTAGAACAGTATTTTTGGTTGGCTACTTTGGTGTATAGAAAGATCTTTCAATTTGAAAATTATTGCACCATGGTTTGATTACTGATAAATAAATGGATAAAGATAGCTAAGGATACCCATATGTGATGTTTTTTCTGGTAGAAACATATTAAATGCTTGCCCCATCCTGAAACCTTCTTGCTCATTGAGGAAAAGAGGAAAGGGGCCAAGTTGCTAGCTTTTCTACTTGATGAGCATTCTTTAACATTGAAGAATTTGCTTGCTTCTCCATATAACTATTACTTTATCTTTAAAATCAGCAAAAATATTTTTATCAAGGTTTTATTAGGAAGGTAAGTACTTTGAAGGAATCTAAAACTAATATCAAAGTCTTATGGGTTTCTCTCATCAACTAGTGTATTTTATTTACTTTTTTATTAAGAAAAAAATTTTATTCATTTTACATACCCATCAAAGATCGTACTCTTCCTCCCTTTTACATGTGTTCTTTTATCACATTTGACTGCAAAAAAAGTGACAGGGTATTAAGTTTTCAAAAGAATTCACATTATGAGTGTTGAGATTTTCCTGGATCATAGTTACCTTCCACACAATAGAAAGTATTTCCCTTTCTGTAGATTAGTTTCTTTCACATCTTTGCTCAATCAGAAGTTAAAGTCTCAAACACCATGCCTGGAGATCTGATAGATCCTGAGATAACCCAAGTGTTCTTATAAGATCTTTAGGAGGAAAGAGCAGAAGACTCTTGGAAGACTGGTGACAGTCAAATGGACTGGGGACAAGCAGTTGATCGTGGGACTTCAGCTACAATATTGTATTTGAGAAGTCTCGTTAAATTGACTTTTTAAGAAGAAATTTAATAAAGCAAATATCTAAATCTCTTTTGAAGTCTCAGAGCAGAGATAGTATAATGTATTCTGGCCCTGAAACAGGTATTTGATGCTGAGTTGCTGAAAGTCTCTCATTTGTAAGAGAGATAAATTGAACAGAAATGTCAAAAAAAATTGTATATAGTATTTAGTCTTCTTGGGACCTGAAAACACTTTCACTTTCATTATCCAATTCTATCAATTTTAATTAAACCAATTGAATTAATGTACATGACTTTACAAAAGGACTATCACACGTCTTCCCAATAAATCATCTTCTTATTCTAAAAACGGGAATAATAATAGACCATATTGCATAGACGTTTTGATAACTAGATGTGGTAATGTGTACAAGACTTTCTCACTGCCAATGAATGACGGTTCTGAGATCCAGGAGAGCACTATAGAATAGGAAGACAGGAAACAAGGAAAGTAGAAGATGGAAAATGAGGAAGAAACAGAAGACCTTAACAGACTAAAATGAGAACAAACGTGAAACACTCTCCCAGTGTTTTCCTGCCTGAATTCAAAATTCTTTTCTTCATGAGACCATGTGATCCTGAGATTCAAATGCCAGCCATGCCAGACCCCCATGACATAAATCAACATGAGAAAAGTGTGTATGAAAAGTGTGTATGAAAAGTGTGTATGAAAATGACATAATGAAATGAATGATTTTTATAGCATTTTAACAACATAATTAAAACATTTATGAATATGTTTTTTATAATTTAAAAATGTCAGCTTTAAAATTATACCTAAACTCATTGTTTCCTTGTCATAGCATAAACTGCTTAAGTACTTTGAATTTTAGTTATACTTGTAAAAAGTATGTCATTAATAACATGCATGTATCTGGTAGTTCCTGAGAACTGAACAAGGTGAAGACTTTGCAATGAGATTAGCCAGGTTTTGGGGATATGATAAGCACTCAATAACTGGATATTATATTTGTATTTATTCATTATATTCTCTTGAAATAAAGAGTTACTGACAAAAACAGACACTAAGACTACTGCTTGATTAATTCAGATGGGCTGTGGTGTGTGCCTGTTTGTGAATGAGCCCTGAAGAAAGGACAAGAAGAAAGAGTGAGGCAAGAAATTCCTGAGCATGTGCCACATGGTTTATTGTTAACCACAATTAGCAATAAGTTTCATGCGTGGGAAGTTTGCTAATCTGCCTTTGTGTAATCCTGATGTGCTTGGTGAGTGGGATTGGTGAAAACTGGAGGACTGAGAATGTCTGGGTCTTTGATGCATCTACTGCTGTGACTTTTATTCTGAGTTGGCAAATGATCTTTCAGTCTTGAACATAGAGGTACAATCATTATCAGCGGAGCTGGAATGCACTGGGTCATCAGAGAGGCTCAATACTTGTGGTCAGAAGAATGAAAGCAATCTGGTACCACAGGTATTTGAGGAACAGCAGGAAGCCCTTATTTATGAATATTTTGCCAAACTTCTAACTGGAACAGAAAACTTTCAGGAGTCAAATTTGTACATGTAATGAACTAACTCATGCACTGAACTGTTATGCTGATTTCTATGAATTTATTTCTAATTTATAGGCATTTTAAAATTATATCTAAGGCCTCTTTTTTATACTGTCTAGCGTGAAAAATATTGTTAAGATGAAATGAGCAGCATTTTTCTCCGTTCTGTTCAAACCACAGATGCTGGGCTTGATTTTATTTCTAACAGTGAGATTGAAATTCTATTTTAATATGCAGAACTGCAGCCTGGGGAGCCATAAAACACAGAGTGTTTTCATTAGATGATGGCCCTGCACCTCTAGTTAACAGGAAAGCTGATTCATCAAACAGCAGCCATCACGGCTACATTAACTAAGACCTGGAATGAAAACATGAGATCGGGGTGAAAATTACCTGTTTTGCATCATATAATTGTAACTTTGGAGAAATTCCTAGTTTGTGGCATAAAACTGTTATGGAGGATGCATGAGTGTTTGCGGTAAATTTGCTGCAGATGGTCTAGAGATTGAATATTTTCTGCATTTCAAAGGGATCTTAAATTTTATATCAGTTGCCACTAATTTAAAAGAGTGAACGTTCACCTTTATGTTCTCTGCTCAGCACCAGAGAGAGAAATGAATTTGAATGAATTCTGTGTTGGAATTTCCCTCTGAAATACTTAATGTGTAAAATAAAGAGTTGGAATCTAGGGACTGTCTTAGTTATTTTGCTATTTCATGGTCTTGAACACTATGACCAAAGGAACAGTTTCAGATGGTAAGTCCATGGCCATCATGATGGGGACCATGGTATGGACGTGCAGGCATGGTGCTGGAATAGTAACTGAGAACCCATATCTCACCCCATAGAGCAAAGAGAGCTAACTGGGAATTGGCAAGGGCTTTTAAAACCACAAAACCTGCCCCCATTGACAAACCTCTTCCCAAAACTCCACACTTCCTAATAGTTCCCCAACAGTTGTACCAAATTAAGGATCAATTACTTAAACGTATGAGCCTATAGGGGTCATTTTCATTCAAGCTACCACTGCAATATTTTGTTCTAGTGGAATTACAGAATCTATCTGCTTATTGAAATGTCCCTACTGACTTCAGGCAATAAATTGACATGTCCTCTGATCATGTAACTAATCATGTAAAAGGGACTGCTGAACTCGAACCCAAAAACAAAACAGGTAGCAATAAAAAAACAATAGCAAAACACTTTGTGGTTCATGCAGTCAGTACAGTTTATCACAAAATGTTAAGGCTAGAAGACACAGCAAAACCATCTTACTCAATGAATTTAAGCTTCTCAATGGCATTCTTCCGGATACTGTTGTGAGTAGAGGTGGGGAAATTGAGAGAAAAATGGATGGGCACACTCTGGAGGCCTCCTGAGCTTATCTTTCTTCTTTTGGCTTTGACCATATCACCTTCACTTTAGCCATTTCATTTAATAGCTTCTACTAAAAATTATTTCTAAAAATGATTAAATTTTTAAGATTTTTCAATGTAACCTCAATCTGGTACTAAATTATCTACAAAACAAGAGTCTAGGACTAATCTAGAAGCCAGCTGTCGAGCATACTTGTTTAAACTATGTTGTAAAATTGGTTTATTATGGTGATTGTTTTGTATTTGTATTCCATTAAAGTGCATTCCTTTATATATAAGTCAACTGATGTTGTACTTGAAATGTGTTAACAAGAACATATTTAGAACACATCTACTTAGAAAATTTTGATCTTTTATAAGATCTAAACAAAAACAAGGAAGAAAATTTTATATGTTAGGTAAAACTCAAAAAAAAAAACCTTCCAAATATGTGATTGAATGATGAAAGTCATCAATTGTTTGCACTAAGATAACAGAAAAGAACAGTGAAAACACAAGATAATAATTACTATTCATTTGTAAAATTCAATAATATGCATTGAAATATTACTGAAGTCAAGATTAGACTTAATGGTGAAGTTGATACAGAAAATTATATGTGCATATTTGTTCATATATATTTGTTTATAGATACAGTCTTAATAATCTGTGACTATATTAAGGTATAGAATCACTAATACTCTTATCTATCATGTTCAGTATAAAATGATTCTTAGATATATGGATTAATATGAGAGTAGGAAAAATGTTCAGAGTCAACATTGAAAGAGATATGAAAAGAGAATGAATGACATGCAAAGGGTAGAATAAAGTAAATATGTAATAAATATTATCATATTAATAAGCTTTATTTCACTATAGCACAATAACTGACACTAGATACTTATAAAAAGTTGATTTAATTCATTGTTCTGAACACTCTAGTCCAATATCAAGTAGTCCCATTGTTCTGTGTATTTAGCAATAGCAGAATGTCAGGAAGCAAGTACATGGCAGAACAGACCAATTACATATCAAACCAGGAAGCTGAGAAGAAAAAGAAGAGACTGTGGTCACACAGTCCCCAGTAAGAGCATTCCCTTAGTGACCTAAAGGTCTACATACCAATAACATAAGCCTGATGATCAAGCCAATAATACATGGATGTTTGGAGAACAGCACCATATTCAAACTATAGCATGACATATTTGCAAGTTCCCTAAACCTTTGCCATCTTAGTTGACAATTCAGAGGGCTATAAAATAAAGGAAGGGAGAAAAAGGAGAAGAGAGGAACATGGTGGGGTATCTAGGTATAGTGAGATTGGATATTATCAAGATGCCTTGTTTACATATGCAGATTTATCAAATAGTAAGTAAAAGACCTTTTAAAGTGCTGTCTTAGTTTTTCTGAATTAATCCAGTTAAGTAGTTAACTTACAGATCAATGCAAACTTTTTTTCTAAGAATGCACTTTATGCTTATTTGAGCCTGTTATGGTATGTTAAATACAAGAGTTAGTTCACCAAACTCTGAAACCATAACCTTCTTACATTCTAGGGTAGTCATTGCTGTCGTTTTAGCTTTGGTTGGGTGAAATCGAACATTTCCCAGAGCCCTGTGAAGCCTTCAGTTGAATAGTGTAATATTCTTACAGCTCACTGTTTCTTGTAAGTTGTCCTGTGACTAGAGTTGCAGATTTCACCTTACATTTGCCCATGTAGTATCCAGACACTAGTTGGAGGAGACATGGCCACAAATCACCAGACCTTTTGCTCTGTGTGGTTCCCTGCTGTGTGATGTTAGGTCTGCCACATTTCTGCATTTCTACTGCCATCTTTTCAGTGTAGTGAAAATATTCTGCTTTGTCTGGATTTCCATGCACCAAGATTTAGAAATTGCCTCCTGACAGAAAGCTGTTCAATCATAGTGTTCCCAGTCTTACTTTACTCATACCACAGATCAGGATTCTACTAAATGTTTTCTCAACATTTAAAAGGACTTTTCATATTTTTAATCTATTTTAATTATTTTTCTCTGACAGTGTAAGTTCTAGTCTGGTACCACATAATCTAGTATAATTAAAGTGCAAGTACATGGGTTATTTTTGCATTTGGTATTCTGCTGAGAGGAACGACCCGCTGTTTTGTCTCTCTTTATGATCCACAGCCCCTTGCTTTGACACAGTAAACAGGTGGTGGTAGCGCAGGCATTACCGCTACAACTGGAGTATACTAATATTTATTGGACAACTTTCAAGTGGTAGGTACCATACTGTATATTATCATTCAGCCATCCTGATAGCTCTCTATTGATTGTTGTTCTACCAGTGTGGGGATAGAGCTGAGAAACACTGGTCATTTTCCAGGTTTCACAGAGCATGTGTGGCTGGCCAATGATTCAAACACAGATCAAAGCTGCTTTCATTTGACGTATTCAAAAGTCAACTGTTTATTCACTTTCATGCCTACTACCATGTCCTCAACAACACTGAATGTCTTGGACACAACTCATACCCTAGTACATAGTAAACTGTATGTGATCATAGAATGGGTGAATGGATGTTTACCAAGTCCTCAAAACCTTTACAACAATAAACATACGTTTAAAAATATTTAGGGGATGGCAAGATTGATCAGTGCAAGTCTATGACTGGGGGTTAGTCCTGTGAGACCACATAAGAAGACTGAAAAGGTGGTGCGTGTCTGCAGTTCCAGCTTTCCTATAGTGAGATCAAAGAATAACCTGTAATCTTACATCCCAGTTAACCTGAGTTCACAGTTCAGGAGAAAAATCAAGAGAGAGCCTCGCCACAACTAAGTTGAAGGAGAGAACTGACTATAAAAGTTGTCCTCTGACACGTTTGGTGGCACAAACTGTATAGAATATATTTTGCAGATCGACTGGGTTCTGATAGGGAGAGAAAGAGGAGAGATTAGGTGGCAGGGGGAGAGACAGAGGGAGAGATTACAGGAAGAGACAACCAAAACTGGGGGACTTTGGAAGACGATGTGGAAACTTCGTGCAGTGGAAACGTCCTGAAAGCCATGAGCGTGACCCTAGCGAGGACTACTAGTAATGGAGAATGCAAGGCCTGAACCGGCCATCTTTGGTAACCAGGCAAGGCTTCCAGTGATGGGACTGGAACACCAACTCAGCCACAAAACCTTCAACCTACAACTTTTCCTGCCTGCAAGACATGCTAGGGCAATAGTAGCTAGGAGCTTGTGGGAGTGGCCAACCAGTCAGGTCTAATTTGAGGCCCATACCAGGAGAGGGAGTCCATGCATGACAATGCCTAGACGGCCAGGAACTGGAAGCTGAATGGCCTAGAGTCCTGGGGTAGAACCAAACATGACTAGCAGAAAAAATAAGTCAATGAAGTGATTCCTAATAATAGTTGTGCTATACTCGTAGGTCAATGCCTTATCCAGTCGTCATCAGAGAGGCTTCCTCCAGCAGCTGATGAGAACAGATTCAGAGACCCACAGTCAAACATTAGGCACAACTCAGGGAACCTTTTTGAATGGAGGTGGGGGGCAAGGATTGTCGGTGCCAGAGTAGTCAAGGAAACCAGGAGAACATGGCCCACAGCATCAACTAAACAAGGCTCACAGGGGCTCACAGAGACTGAAGCAGCATGGGTCTGAACTTAGTCCTCTTCATATATGTTGTGGTTGTTTAGCTTGAGGTTTCTGTGAGACTTTCAATAGTGGTAATGGGGGTGTCTCTCTTTTTATTGTTTTTGGGACCCTTTCGTACCTACTGGGTTGCCTAGTACAGCCTTGATATGAAAGTTTGTGTCTAGTCTTATATCATCTTAGTATGCCCTGTTTGTTCTGTTGATATCACCGGGAGGCCTGCTCTTTCTGGAGGGAAATGGAACAAGAGTGGATCTGGGCAATAGGGCATGGTGGAACTGGGAAGAGCCGAGGTAGAGGAGGCTTTGGTCAGGGTATTGGATTAGAGAAGAAATACATTTTTTTTCAAAAGGGGAAAATAGTGCAAATGCACACACACACACACACACACACACAATAAAAACTGAAATTTAAAAGGTTTTATTTTTAAAATTTAATTAACATATTGAGTAATGTTTCATTGATTCTTTTTCCTGCTTTCACTCATTCTCCCTGTCTACCAGTATTATACTGACAGACACACCCAGCCTGCTTTCTATTTTCATGTCACTTGTGCCCTATTGTCCACTGTCCATTTATTCAAAACATCTCCCTGAAACTCCCACTGCCACAGTCTTATTTCTAGTTTCCCAACCTATCCCCTCTCAGCCACCCTAGTATACAAACACTAAACATTAGAAGACCTACCTTATAAGCTAAGATCCACATACTAGAGAGAGCACATGAGCTCTGTTTTTCTGAGTCTGAGTGACTTCATTTTGAAATACCTTTCAATTCCATCTATTTTTCTTGTAAATTCCATGGTTTTACTTTTCTTTACAGCTCCATAAAATTCCATTGTGTATATGAAAATTTTATTAACCATTAGTCTGTTGATGGACTTCTAGGTTGGTTGAATTTCCTAGCTATAGTGAATAAAACAATAGTAAACATGGTTGTACAGGTATCTCAATGATATTATATAGTAATATATAGGCCTAGATATGGTGCAGCTAGGTCATGTGGTAGTTCTATTTTAGTTTTTCTTGAGAAATTGCCATAATGTTTCTATCCCACCAGCAGTGCACAATGTTTCCTCATTCCTCAGCAGCATTTGTATTGTCTATTTCCACAATGATGACCATTCCGACTACAGTGAGACAGAATCTCAAAGTAATTTTAATTTGCATTTCCATGATTGCTAAGGATATTAAACACCATTTTAAGTGCGTATTGACCATTTGAGTTTCTTCTTTTAAGATCAGTTTGTTCATTACATTAGTACATCTGATGACTGGCACACTTTTACCTTTATTTAGATGTTTAATTTTTGTGATACTTTATATATTCTAGATATTAATGACTGTCTGAAATATAGATACCAATGATTTTTCTTTCATTCTGTAGGTCTTGTGTTAACTTTGCTACTATATTTCTTTTCTGTGCAGAAACTTTTTTATTTCATATTGTCCCTTTTGCTAACTTGGGACTATTTCCTATGCTATTGGAATTTTGTTAAAAAGCACTAACCTATACCTGTATATTGAAGCATATTTCTTATGAATTGAAGCAGTATTAATGTGTTTGGGTTTTAAATTGAGGTCACTGATTCAGTTTGAATTGATTTTTGTGCAACATGAGAAATATAGATCTATTTTGATTCTTCTATAGGTAGACATCTTGTTTAACCAGCATCATTTGTTGACTAAGTTACACCCCGCCCCTCAGTGCAATGCAGACCAATACAAACTCTAAATACTACTTTAATGGTAAATTATGGGATTGGGAGAATACCAAAGAGGTCATCTGGGAAGGAATTGCCTCATTAATTCTTTTTTATATGTCACAGCTACTAAGACACTATTGGGAATGCACAAGACACTTTCATTATCATTGTGCAAAAATGCATCTGCTTTTCTTGTCAACACTGAGGCCCACATATATATTTTATGTATAGCTTTCTTTGTTTGTTAAAACATGCTGAAATAATCCTTTCCAGGAGAGTTTCAAACTATACTTTGAATTCTGTGCCCCCCCCAAAAAAAATTGCAATTTAACCCCATGTGAAGATCCTCCCGCCAAAAGAAATTAATTGAACAAACTGTAAATATTTGTGGATAAAATTTTGGAGATTGAATTTAATGAGAGAGAAAAGCATTTACTGGCAGATGCATGAAACTTCACCAAAAGACAGGAAAGAAATCTTCAGTAGCCAGTAGAAGAAAGTTATAACCTCCTCTTTGGAAAATGGGTATCCCAAAATGCTAGCATTCTGATTCTCACCAGAGAACTTCCTGTGACAAACTTCCATCGTGCAAGGAGCCTGGTCATAACATGTAGCTTGTTCTTAGCAATTCTGCTCTTATTAGTAACTTCTTTGTGCTGTAAGCATATCATAGGTCCCCTATCCAGTGATTATTATCTGCCACTGTGGACACTCAAGGTGACTCTGTCACAATGGATTGATAAAGGAGTTCATTACTTTTGCTTAGCAACTCTCTCAAAGACTGCACACATGGAAGAAGGGAATATATTTGCAATCAGACATCCAAGTTCTGTATCAAGTTGTAAAATTATGTATACATCTCAAATGTTGCTTGATTTCTGGTTCAAAAATGCAAAATGACTTCAGCATAAAAAAATTTGTTCGTTTATAAAACATAATAAATATCAAATACCAAACTCAGAAAATAAAATTTTGTTAATATTGTTTTGCTGAATAAAGTTCTGTGGAGAATTATTGTTGGAGTCTGTATCTGACAGTGTAGAATCTGCTTCTGATCGATTTCTCCTGCTTTGTCCATGAACAAATTCTTAACATCTATGTACCTCAGTTTTTATGTCTATCATACAGCTACAACAATCCTCTTTCATATATTGCTGTCAAATTAAGGGAAATTCACATAGAATTCTTAGCAAAACACATAAAACCAGACAACCCTAATCAGTACTAGTATCCTAGATGTTAGCTTCAAAAATATACATGCTGGGTAACTATTGGTGCATTATTTTTGCCTTATGCTTTTGAGCAAATGGAGTGGAATCTTTCTTACTACTACATCTTTTTAAGAGGGAAAATTCTACTGTCTTTCTGAAAGACATAGTTGGTACCAATTCAATGCTGGTGTTGCTATGGACTCTTCCTCTCACCCAGGGCAATTTCAGATATTATGTTAAAGTCTTTATACTTGCTTAGGTACATTTTTTCTAGTAGACATAGAAACTACATTAAAATAAATTAAACCTGGATCCATGTGTCCTTTCTCACTTTGTTGCTCAGGAGTGAAGTTTCTTTATGAAGTTCTTTTCTTCCACTAAACAACCAATATTATCTGTGTGTGAGTGCCTCATTGTTCTCTGCATTATAATTTCTTTCCTGTTACTGATAATTTCGCTATTACCCGAAACTTTTTTAATTGGGAATAAATAGGAAGTAGAAAGGAGTTGGGGGGGGGACATGGTAAACTTATGTTTAAGATTACAGAATGTTGTAAATCTTACACATGGGGACATGCAAGGTACTCGATCATCTACTAATGAATGCGTGCATTTCCTTTTCATTCAAAACCTTGTTGGACAGAAGCCATGGTACTGGGAAATGATTCAGTTGAAGTGGGAAATGAGGAATAAACTATACCTAAAGTGCACTGTGACATAACTATTAAAACTAACTAGATTTAGTCATTTGGCAAAATAAATTTTACTGTATATTATTACTACTAGTGACTCACAAATGAAACTAGGCCAGGAGACAATGTTTACATATGTTTCTCCACGTTTTACTGATATGCTAACTGATTCCTCCAAACTGCTTGTAAGTTTGGCTTAGAACTCTTCTGTGTTTACAAAATATCTCTTTGTTCTTTATTGCTTCTCCATATTTTTGTCACATTACTTCATATGGAATATTTCTCTCAAATAACATGTACTAAGTATTAGGAGGAAGGCAATCTGATGAAAAAAAAAAAAAAAACCTCCAGCATTGACACTGAGAAATCAGAATATTTTCTAGAAATTTGTTCAGAAATTAAAGAAGATATTTATTTTTAAAAAATTTTGATTGGAGAGAATATAGGGAAATTTCAATTTTTTTTTTTTTGTTTTTTTTTTGTTTTTTTTGTTTTTCGAGACAGGGTTTCGCTGTGTAGCTTTGCGCCTTTCCTGGAACTCACTTGGTAGCCCAGGCTGGCCTTGAACTCACAGAGATCCGCCTGGCTCTGCCTCCCGAGTGCTGGGATTAAAGGCGTGCGCCACCACCGCCCGGCTTCAATTGTATTCTTATATCATATGCTTGTGTGTGTGTGTGAGAGAGAGAGAGACAGAGAGGAGAGAGAGAGAGAGACAGAGAGAGAGAGAGAGAGAGAGAGAGAGAGAGAGAGAGAGAGAGAGAGAGAGAATGTATCTTGTATCTTTTTGGTAGCATGGTCCTGGATATCAGAAAGGATTTCAGTTCATAATCGTTGCAGACAATGTAATATTCTGACAAAGATGATAACTTCTTCATATAGACATTCATAAGTTTTAACCTAGCTTCTACCAGCTATTTGTGTGATAATAGGAAAATTACTATGCTTTCTAATACATCATTCTTCCTGTTCTAAGAAATGATCCTAAATACTGTTCTAATGCACATACAAAATGTTAGAAGATTTAAATGAAATAAATCTTGATTCTGCACCTTTGTCAATCACTTTAAAATTCTAGCATATATTATTCAGGTTTTTATCATGTTCTCTAATTCTTATTGCTCCTCATATGTTTTTCAGATAAATGAGCTTTGTCTAATCTCTCTCTCTCTCTCTCTCTCTCTCTCTCTCTCTCTCTCTCTCACACACACACACACACACACACACACACACACACACACACACACACACCTTGACTTTACTTGGCACTAAAGCCTAGGACTTCTTATTTTATGCAATAACTCAATAATCAAGCCTCAAGCAGTCAAAAACCTACATCCTATGTTCAATTATCAAAACCTATTCTGGTGCTCTACAGTTTATTTATTTATATTGTAAGGATATTAGATCTTTTTACCTATTCATCCTAAAGTAAATGCTATCTCCATTTTGCTTAAATGGTTTCCTGGTTAGCTGAAGCAACCATAGGAGCCATCCTCTTCTTGTAGTAAAAGATGGTTATGAATAAGATGCTACTTTCCTTCAGTTTACTTCATGAGCCATGAGGTCTCAAATTAATTTGAATTCTAAAGTAAAATTTAAAATTTTAACATAGATAAATTAAAATAGTTAATTTGAATCCTTTTAAACATGTATCCAGTTCTTTGGTGAATACTTCTAAGCCATATGTCCTATAAATGTTTGAAATGTTTGCAGAGAGAAGGCAGAAAATAAAGTATATTAGGACCAAATACTTATTCAACTTGATTTTCAAGGGAAGGTGCATATGGCTTTCAAGATTAAATGGAGGGCAGTTGAAGGATAAGTATCTGGGCTTTACCTTTAACCTAGCACTACACAGATGATGTTTGGGGCTCATCTTCAGTGTAAGAGGGACAGACAAATTATTTTTGAGAGAGTCAAATTAATGCATTATGATTCTTAATCAGAAATATTCATATAGTTGTAAATCTTATATGTGTCCTTTGCATTTATTAGATGGAGATAATGTCTAGTCCCACCTGTGTCTTTGATCCACCATGTTTAAGTAGAGATGATATCAATGATTTCTTCTTTATTGTTTCTGCAAAAACAGTGATGGCACATCCCAATCTAAATCTCTTATCACCAAGAGGTAAATTTTGTCCAAAGAATTTTAAGATTTTATTTGATTTATTCAAAATTTTCCTCTCTAAAATACCTTCCTAATTATCTTTAGAATTTTTTTTCATTTTCCATTATAAAAAGAAGGAATGGAAAAATTAATAAAAATCTTCATTAAAAGATTTATAACTGTGTTATACAGTTATTAAATAATACACCTTATGTTTATTGTTTACTCATCTTTCATTATCAATTAACATTTCTCAATGAACTATAACAATAAACTTGGTAAAAACATTCCAGTAAATGATGAGAGAAACCTTGTTTATTGAGGTGTGGTATTTATGTTGAGAATATCTCAAATAGTTCATCAAGTGATTCTAAACTTTCTTGCAAACAGATAAAAAATAGAATTTTGAAAGAATAATCTATTTTCTCTTCTTTATTGAAACAAGTAGTGGAAAACCACAATGTCAAGGCAATGAAACCCCTTCCAGGCTTTTGTTAAATGCTCACACTGGATACAATAGTTACTCTGATCACTGCAGAGATTAGGGCTAGGCAGCAATGTCAAGAGATTTAAATGTTACAAAATGATCAGAGGGGAGATGTGTGCCTTGGATCTACATGATCCAAGCTTATAAACTTGCAAAAATACACTCCTCATTAATTGAAAATGAAATCATCTCTACATAAAGTTATTTCCTAAAGAAGAAAAAGGAGCCAAAGGATGGCAGAGAGGGCCTGGGAGGAGGGAATGGAAAAAGAAAGAAGAAATTACAACTGCTTTACTGCTCAAAGTGTGTAGGACTTGGAAGGAGCAAAGGAAGCAGCTAAATCAAACACTTAGCTGGAATGGAGAAACAGAAAGCAAACAAAGAGAAATCCAATTACTTTATGTTTGTTTTTGTAAATGGTTTTTCTGTAAGAGGAACAAAAACTATTTTGACTTGTTTTTCTCTGTACTGTACTGCTGGGAGCAGCCAGTACCTTATGAGTAAGTTCAGGCAACTGCTGATACTTCTGTTAATGCTAATTAACCTCCTGCCACAAATATCAACAGAATCACATCAGAGCTTGTCTGTATCTCACCCTGCCACACACACACCTCTTGTTGTTTGAATTGCTCTAGGCTTCATTGGTTGCTATTTAATGGATGGAATCACATCAGCAGATAAAAAACAAGATGATCCAAAGGGTCACACTATCTGTTATTTTCCAGTTGGGAAAAAAAAAAGAAAAAGTCTGAATATGGCTTTGGGAAATAAAAATATAGTTGTTCTAAGTTAAGAGAGTGTGGGTTTCTTGATTGGAGTGTGATGACTGGGAATGTGAGGGGAGGTTTTTAGACTTTCTTATATTTTATCTGGTAAGGACTATCAAGGGCATTCATAGATGCAAAGTATTTTGAAAGTTCTCTCAATCCCTAATCTTTGCATAAATGCCCTGTAATTCTTCATTCTCTTCAGAGAAATCTGATTGTATAGGCCAAGGATAAAAGGGAAAGCTTTTATTCCTTTTCCTCTGAACTACTTTTCCAAGGTTGAAATAAAATTAGCATTTTCAATAGTGATTTAAAGTCAAGGGCACATGGTGAAAATGGCTAGGGCACAACCACCTACCTTTGATATCATCTTTAACATGCTTCTCCTAATATGCTACTAATATCTTTCATGTTTCAGTGTCTTCTCAGGCCCCCAAATCTATTAGTCAGTAACTAGGTTTTCTGTTGGCTTGGGAAAAGAATTAAGAGGTTTGTGTTTGAGTTAGCATTTTCATGCTCTTAGTATCTAATAGTAGTTTGGTTCATCACTCTGCCTGTAATGTCCTTACTGTTATTAGAAATGTACTTGTAGAAATTAAAGCATCACTAAAGATGGCTTGGGTACCCACCATGTCATCCTCCTGCAACTAGTCATTGGAGTTCAGTATTCTCTTATTCTCTACTCTTAACATAACCAATTTTAAAATTTTGTAAATATTTTATGTATCGGTTTTTGCCTGCATGTATATCTGCGTGCCATTTAAATTTCTGGGACCCATGCAGACCAGAAGAGGCTTTCTGGTCCCCTGGAAATAGAGTTCCAAATGGCTGTGAGCTACCATGTGGTTGCAGGAAATCAAACCTTGTCTCTCTTAAGAGAAGCAGATGCTCTTAACTGCTGAGCTGACCTTTCGGCCTAACATAAACAATATTGATGCCAAACAAACGTTATCACAATTTTTTCCTTTATATCAATAACAAAACTTAAAATCAGCATAGTAGCAATATTAAAATGTATCATTAGTGTGGAATAACAGAAATAGAAAACAAATTTGTAAATCGACGTCTCAACCAGTTGGAGGTTGGTTTATAGGTATAAGGTCCAAGAAGTGAGGTGGGAAAGATAAGTTATTAAATGTGATCAGTGTTAATGGGGACAGGATATATTTCTAGGAATTCAGTAAGCTTCTTTCAAAACATTTTTATTTGCATATATATTAAGTATATTTTTCATTATGATATTTCACAAATTTATACAATGCATTTTGATTGTATTCACCTCTTAGTATCTTCTCTAACACAGCCCTGCTCCCAATAATCCCTTTTCTCTGCTCAACTAGGCTCCCTTCTTTTTCTAAGTCTTTTTTTGTGGGGTTGGAACCCAGTGATTTTTAACTAGGATTGTTTAAAGGAATACATTGGTGATACCACTGAAGAAAATGACCTGTCCTTCCCGCCAGCAAACATTAATTACCTTTACATTTTCTGGGAGGAAATAGGTGAGATCTTGTGCGTGTCTCTGATCTCCGTAGCAGGCTGTTGACAGACCCACTCCTGTGCAAGTCTTTTGAAAGTCCTTGTAGCTACTGATACAAGTACATGGCCAAGTAATAAAGAGGAAAATGCCCCTCAACATTCTGGTCCTGATGTTCTTCTTCATCCTTCATCACAATGTTTCTTAAGCCTTGGAGGGAGTGATGTAGATGTCCCAATAATGTCAGAGCATTTAAGAGTCAGTTACTCTGAGCACTTGGATGTGTTATGAATCTATGCTGTAATCACCACTTACTACAAAAATCAGCTGCTTTGATCAATGCTCACAATTGCACTACTCTACTGGCATAAACAAAAACAATATGGAAGGCAGTCTGACATGCACATCATGTTTACTTTGGCAAAGAGCAGCAGAAGTTTCTGCATCATGGTCTATGGCCTTCCCAGTCATGGGCTTTTATTAGTCACCTACTTCTTTAATATTTTTTGATCTAATCATAATCATGGGAATCACCTATTGTCATGGCACTGGGAAGGCAGGGGTGAGGAGGGAGTATTCAGCCTAGAGATGGGATTATAATAAAGTCAGAAGATATATTGGTCACTCTGGCAGCCATCTTAAGCCCAGTGGTTTGGCTAGCCCACCTGAAGAAGAATGTCTTCTGATCCAAAGTTGTGTTAAAAAAAAGATCAGAGTGGAGTATAAATCTACCTCTATGGTAGGATTACTCTTCCTGATTTTGTTCCCAGACACAAACATGTGCTGTTACCATCCACAGCATCACAGTGCACTTGTGGGTAAGCAAGGAACTCTTGATTAAATAGCATTGCTTAGAGCATGTGGTATGGAAGATACTACTCACAAGATGGGCTGGCATTGCCCTCTCTGTTAGTTCTCCATAGACAACATGTCCTATGATTGTAGCAGAATTAACAGAGTTGGCTTTTCTAAGATTAGAGGAGGTTTTAATTGTTTAATCACTGATTATCTCAGGAACTTTGGAAATTTGTGAATTCATTTTCATTATTCGAAAAATGTGTATAATGGTGTCTTTTTGTCTAGCACATGATGTGGACATTTGAACTCTATCAAAAAATTCATTAACACACTATACACTCAAAGAATTCATTTAGGTCACTATTATTTTTAGTCTTATAAAGGAATCATATAGCATGCATTCTGTTCATAGTATGTCAAGTAACTTCTAAGTTTTGTAGGAAAATACCCTGCAATTTCCTTTCTACTGATTTTGTTAAAACTTCTCTGTTGTGTCTAAGACAATCTTCAATGTTCTCCTCTGAGAAGTTTCTCACTCCTTCACATGTATTGCGTTTGACTATGCCTCTTCTACTAAACTCCTGGATGCTTTTGTTTTGCTTGGTTCTGTTTTTCACCTCTCTGGTCCTTAGATTTAACCTAGGGCTCCACAGTTGCTAGGCAAGAGTGCCCTTTCACTGCATTACATGCACTGTGTTACTATCTACATCACCAACTTCCTTTGCTTGGCTACTCACTCCCATTTGTGGACTATACAGCTGCTACTTATTTGTAAAATAAAAATAAAACTTATCAAATTCTTTAAAACATATAGTAATTTTTTCTTTGGCAATTCAGAATAAAGAAATTTGACATTTTAAATGCAAATATCTATTCAAGGTATAAAATGAACTCATATTATTCACCTGTTGGTTTATTTGTTCGTTTAAAAAATATCCAGCAATTCCTTCTGTAAAGGGCATATTTTAGAAACTGTTGTTTAATATAAAATTCTACAAATTATCTTCATAAAGTAAGGCAATTAAATAATACTCTAATTCACAAAACAGTGGAGAGAGATGGGGTCTGACATTAGTTATGTGTACCAGTTTTCTTTTATTTTATCTCCTGAGAGATTTCCTGACGTTGCTGTTCTAGAGGCCCAAGGTCAGGAAGTGAGATTTGATACCAAACCTGCAGAGGAGTTGGCCCAGCTCGTTCCTTTTATCTAAGAGAAGGGACCTCTGCTGATAGCCCAACATTGACCCTAGACACAGCACAGACTGTGCAGGGCTGTGGACTCCTGCTTACTCAGATATTCTGCAATAACAAACAAAAATCACCACTTCAAAATTCTTCATGATTTTCTTACAGGTCAATTTAGCATATGAGCATTATTTTTCTTTCATGTTTCTCAGGATGGCATTCAAATATTATTATTAAATTTAATCAAACTATGATTTAATTTGATCACCCTGTCTACAAAAAACAGATGTCATCAAGATTAAAAGACTCTGACAAGACTTTACTTATCAAAGTTTAAGTATTCAAACTATATGTGTATATGTATGTGTGTTTACACTGGATTTGTTTTTTTGAAGCATGAGAAGGAATTTAAATTATAGAAAAAGTAAATTAAAAAGCTATGGATGTATTTCAAAAATATTGCTAAATTGCATGGTTGTGATTCCTAACACAGAACACAGAGCCTGGGGGCTCACTTTCTCATTCTATGATTGTACTTGCCCAGAGTCCCTGTGGTCTAAAGCTAATTATTTTGGGGTTGTTTGTATTTTTGTGCTTATAAATGGCAGATCTTTACAGGGAGTAGATTTTCAGCAATTAAGAAATGGATGTTTGAAAGCTTACTTCATCTATGGCTGTTACCTTCTCCAACCCCCTCAGTGGGATAAACTCAAGAGTGTAATTACGGGCTCTACCTTCAACAGAAACTGGTATTCTTATTTGGAGTTGTTTCTTTTCCCAGAGGTAACTTTTATTTTCCTATCTGGAAAATTGAGAAAGCCATACTTCTCAAATTTGATATTATGATGAACTATCATAGTAAACAGAGAGGGAAAACTCAACGCTTACCACTTGGTAGGCCTTAACTACTGGTGAGTATTTTCCCCTATATTCTTTTCTTCTACCAGCTTTCAGAGAATACTGGTTATCTGGGAATAGACAGAATAAAGTCAGTGGAAGCCATCACAGATCTATTCTGGGAATCTGTATAAACAGCTTAGAATCTACTGCAGAGCCAGAGCGAATCCTGCATTATAAAAACAAACTATTTGAAATGGGTAAATGGTGGAGGACTTTTACCTGTGGAGGCAGAAGGGTGGGAATACTGAGGGAAAGGGTTAGAGGAGAGATAACACTAAGAATGGTTGAAAAACCACATGGAAACTATTTTATGTTCACATTAAATAGTGGATATATAACATAATTTAAATACATAATATATAAGTGTGTGTGCAAACATATATAAATAATTTAAATGAAGTTAAGCCATTTTGGGTGAATAATGCCCACCACAAGAGCCATAGCCTATCTATCAAAAACCCTAGCAGGCATGAGAAACCTGCCTTTGAGTTGTTAGTCAGGAGAGTTCAAAAGACTTCTAAAGAAATATAGGCTATCGCTACTGCCCTTGGTTATAGTCTATAACTTGAAGATAAGACCCTCTTGTTAAAACCACCTCATACTTTAGACACAAGACTTATAGAAGTCGCACTGGAACCAATCTGGAGGCCTCTTCTCTGAGGTCTAGATTTTATATCAGCAGAAGGTGCTATGCAAACTTTCAGCAGAGAGGAATCATCAGTTGTTCCACCAAGCTGTAAAAACTAGGAACTACAACAATGATCAACAGGGCAAGACATATACAAGAGTGCAGTAGTGATGTTTATGGCTTGTGAATAATCAACAACCATATAAGTGGGCATAAGGCCTGCTCAATAGGAGTAAATTTATGCGTGGTATTATAAAACTGATCAACTGCCTGTGGCTGATGAAGTCATGGATTTTAGGGGAAAACGTAGTACTGTCAATTTCCTAAACTAGTGTAATTTCCAACTGTATTCTAAACAATATTCTTATTCCCATAGCTATGTGTATTTCTCATTCTTCATCAAAGAAGTTTCTCTTTGCAACAGAGACCATCCCAGAAATCTACACATGGTCAAAATGCAGAGAACTGATGGCAGAAATCCCAATCCCAGTTGATATATCTATAGCCTAACCCCTACACCTAAGGTCAGGAAACCACATGAAAGAGGGGGCAGAAAGATTATAAGAGTCAGTGGACCAGAGTATGTGCTAGGAGATTCATATGACAGGTGTTGCCCCATGGAATCTGACCAACATGATCATCTAAACAAGACTTTTGTGACAGCACTGGTTATCCCCCGAAAGAGGATGAAGAAACCTTATAAGGCCCCACATCTTGATTAAGAGCTATAGGTGATTCAGGACTTCTAAGAGAGAAAGAATCAGCTTTCTCCAGGTATGTGTCCCCTGATAGGTTAGCCAACCTTAAGTGGTCAGCTCTGAGCACATATGTATATTTTCAGTACTGAATGAACTAACACACACACACACACACACACACACACACACACACACACACACACATTGGAATGGAGGAGTTAGAGGTAGGAAAATGTGGGGTGGGAATAATGTAAATACAGTTTTCATCTATGAAATTCTCTAGATAAAATTAATTGTAAAATAAAAAAATGAAAAATGCTGACACTAAAGACATATTGATATTAAGAAGCTCTCTTTAGAATCATACTGAACAGAGCCACACAATCAGAAGGAATCATTTCATACTACAGTTAAACACTTTTTAAAAGCATTTTTTTTTTCAAAAAACAAAACAGCATTTTTTTTTCCTGACCTAATATCAGTGTTCTTCAAGGACTCCGGTGATATGCAGATGAATAGAAGGCCCTTGTTGTTTTCACAGAACTCTAAGAGATTACCAAATACTTTTGTTGTATTTTTAGACTTTGCACTGAAGCTTCAGAGGGCAGAAAACATGGAATAGAGAGAAGAATTTAAACAGACAAAAGCTGATGCTGCCACGGAAACCAAATCATCCAGCAGGGCTGCCATGCTCAGCTGTCTCACTGCTCAACTGTCTCACTGTCCGGCTGCTGCTGTCTCATTAGCATACCCTTTCCATGGAGCCTGTCCTTTGCTGACCTCAGTTTCCAGGGAGAGATAAACAAACTGGTGGCAGGGGACAGAACCCTAACTTTATGCAGTTCTAAAGGAGTCTCATTGAGATGTTCTCTGTCACCACTCTTTATCCTTAAATCCTCTCTACAGTTACGAGGGAGATTGCTGCCGTCTGGTGCTTAGGAACCAACTAATTTATAAGTTAGAAAAGTCTGAGCGTTTGAGAGCACTTGTCTTCCTGTGGCTTCCATCTTTCTCCCCTAGTTTTACTCTTGAATGACTTGAATAACTGCCTACCTTTACGGAAAAGACTTTTAGACAGTTGAGTTCAAATGTATTCCCATTTCTGTGTCAAGCTAAACACCTCTCCTTTTCAAGTGTTCTCCAAGTGTACAGCCCCCTTCACCAATCTGCTTTGCTCTGGGAGTCTTATCTATGGAGTTTACATTGCCCTTCAAGTACATCTAAGGATACAATGTTGAAACTGTGGGCTGATCAAACCAGAGTTGAGTAGAGCTTTGTTGGAGCAGCTGTCCTGTTGCCTTCTGGGATCATGAGTGACGGCCATTGAAGTCAGTGACTCCCACAGACCTTATGCCTGGCACAAAACCTGCTTACAGAGCTCACTGCTTGCCTACAGCTATGGTTTGGGGGCTCCCAAGGGCTCCTTTTTTGTAGTTGTTGCTCAATGTTGTCTTTGAATATTCATCCTCTTCAACAGTCTATTAAGATGATTTTGGCTCAAGCATTCAAAGCATTATCACTTCCAGTTTCATCTCACCTGTAATCTGGTGCTTTTCATTATGAGCTTCAGGATAAATCAGCCAAGTTAAATGAGTATTCCATACATAGTTCTCCATCTCAATTAGAATGAAAAAGTATGTCCTAGCATAGCTCATCAGCAGTTGTACAGAAGTCTAGACAGACTGAACTTCTGCATTCACAGCGTTACCACATTGGAACACGGCTAAAGGGAACTTTGAAAAGCCAAATATAGTGGGGCTTATGTGTAATCACAACATTTGGGAGTTTGAATCAGAAGGGTCACATTTGTCCAACCCACATGGGCTTCATCGTGAGATGCTGTATCAAAAGAGAAAAGAAGGAAAAAGTAAATAAAGATAGCAGTGAGAGATGAAGCAAAAAGGAGAGCAGGAGAGGAGACCAAACGAAACAGTGGCTAAGAGCTTAGACTCTGAAGAGAAGCTGCTATGACACGCGTGCTTACTCTGATAGTTTCTCCTTTCTTATTATGAGAAGAACGTCTTTGAACTCTGTGTGCCTTAGTGTTATATTTGATTAAAAGAAGATTACACTGACTTCAGATGGTTAAATAGTTACTGTGCAGTTAAGCATGTGTGTGTGAGCACAAATGTGTGAAAGAGAGAGACAAAAGAGAGGACGAGACATATAGAAAACTACCTACCTCATGTGCTTAGTTACAAATATATTTTTAAAAACCTGTTTCTTTTCTTTTTATACTATAATATAATTACAACCTTTCCCCTTCCCTTTTCCTCACTCCAAATCCTCCCATGTAATCCACCCTTTTCTTTTCAAATTCATGGCCTTTTTTATAAACTAATTGTTGATATATATATATATATATATATATATATATATGCCCTGCCCAGTCTGTGTACTATTACTTCTATGCATGTTTTCAGGGCTGACCACTTGACACTAGCCAAACAATTGCTGTGTTCTTCGCTAGGGAAAACTCTGCTTTCCTTACTTGCCTGTGGTTCTTTGTCTAGCATGAGGCCTCATTGTCTTTCCCCTATCTACTTTAGCATGTCCACTGTTGTCCTTGTTCAGCTGATGTCTAGGAAGTCCTCTTAGTGAGATTTTTGGGTGTAGCTTCTGACATGACTAGGAGATATAGTCTTACAGCAAACTCCCTGCTCCCTGGCTCTTACAATCTTTCTGCTCCTTTCCCACAACATTCCCTGAAGCTTAGGTGCTGGACTGTTTTGAAGTTATATCCATTGGGACTTGCCATTGCAACTCTGCATTTTGATTGGTTGTGGCTTTCTCTAATGGTTTCTGTCTGTTACAAAGAAAAGTTTCCTTGATATGGAATAAGGGCTACACTTGTTCGTGAATGTAAGGACAAATACTTGTATGTGGTTAGGGATTATGATGGTTTAGTAAAGCAGTGGTTGTAGGTTCTCCTCCAAGATCCATAACTTCTCTAGCTCTGGGTAACTGGATAGGTTTCTAGTATCAAACATAAGTTCTTTCTTGTTGAGAGGGTCACAAATATGATTATTAATGATAATTGTCTTACAAGGTCATTAACAAATTTGATAGAAATACTCAAACTTGTTTGTTAGTTACAGATTTGCTCTACCCAAAACAATATTGTTGCTAGAGTTTTCCTGACTGGCCCACAGTCAGGGCAAATCTCTTTCACCTGCCAGTCCCACAGCCTCTCAGACCCGACCAAGTAAACACAGAGACTTATGTTGCTTTCAAACTGTAAGGCCGTGGCAGGCTTCTTGCTAACTGTTCTTATAGCTTAAATTAATCCATTTCCTTTAATCTATACCTTGCCACATGGCTCGTGGCTTACTGGCATCTTCACAAGCTGTTTCTCATCGTGGCGGCTGGCAGTGTCTCTCTGACTCAGCCTTCCACTTCCCAGCTTTATTCTCCTCCTTGCCCCGCCTATACTTCCTGCCTAGCCAACGGCCAATCAGTGTTTTATTGATTAATCAGCAACACATTTGCCATACATCCCACAGCACTTCCCCCCCTTTTTTTTTTCCAAAAGGAAGGTTTTAACCTTAACAAAGTAAAATTACATATAATTTGGGAATTTGGGCGTAGCTTCTCTTACTACTTCCTGCTGGAAGGGGGCGCTGTATCTTATGGGGAAACAAAGAAAATTTTAGAATTATGGAATAGTCCATGAGGCTGTATCGTCTGAGCCAGATGCCTTCAAACCATTCTGGATGTTGGATCATCTGGGCCATGGTGTCATTGGAGACCTTCAGGGGGTCTTGGCTGGTCAAACCTGATGTATCTTAATCTGGAACAATTCCATAGCCTTTGGCTTTCTGTGGGAACAAAAGCAGAGACTCCCTTCCAAAGTAACATATCCTTATATCCAAATTTTGAAGTCAAGGTACCTTTAAAATATACATTTTGGCACAACTCAACAGCTTTTACAATCAAATGGTTTTCTGCAGTTAAAAATCCCAAAGACAACACAATCCAGATTCTCTGTGTAATATCCATTTTTACGTGGCTTATTTTTTATACTACCTTTACTGTCTCTTTAATGACTTTATTTTTTAAAAGTATGTATTTGTTTCTATAACTCTATATATCACCTTTTTTGTCTCTTTCAAGCCTACGTATCTTTTACACACATTGTAAACTATTACATCTGAATCTGTCTTATTGTGAATCTATTGCAATAAACTGCAGCAGCTGTGGCTGCTGGCTCCGCCCACCTCAGCTTCCCAACATGGCTACGTTTACCGCCAGCTCTGGGAGCTATCATGGGTCTATGCTTTTATCCAAGCAGCATGTAGTCCAGAAACCTCTTTTTTTGTTTTGTACTGTCAAAGTCTAAATCCACCATGCAGCTTAATGTGCCACTTGCAGAGGCCTGATTCCCGCCATACTGCAGGTTGAGCATGCACGCCAGGAACCCACCAGTAGCTGAAACCAGCAGCTGCCGCTCATTTGAGAGAGACAATTAGGAAGCTGGTTTTAGCTCCGTTTTAGAATCTTTTTTCTCAGTTTTTAGGTGGAAACTCTTGCCACCACGTTGGATGCCATTTGTTGCTAGAGTTTTCCTGACTGGCCCACAGTCAGGGCAAATCTCTTTCACCTGCCAGTCCCACAGCCTCTCAGACCCGACCAAGTAAACACAGAGACTTATGTTGCTTTCAAACTGTATGGCCGTGGCAGGCTTCTTGCTAACTGTTCTTATAGCTTAAATTAATCCATTTCCTTTAATCTATACCTTGCCACATGGCTCATGGCTTACCGGCATCTTCACAAGCTGTTTCTCATCATGGCGGCTGGCAGTGTCTCTCTGACTCAGCCTTCCACTTCCCAGCTTTATTCTCCTCCTTGCCCCGCCTATACTTCCTGCCTAGCCAACGGCCAACCAGTGTTTTATTGATTAATCAGCAACACATTTGCCATACATCCCACAGCACAAGATAAATTGCTAAGGAAACAAAAACATTCTTCATGAAAAAGTGAAATTGTCTACAGAGCAGCTCTTCTTCAAAGAGAAATTCTAGTTTGTGGTAGAAGTTCCGTGTCGAAGTAGCCTGGACCTCTTTCAGCTATGATGAGGATCTAATGTAATCAAGGGAAACAAAACTTTGGTCAGCAGTCACCAGTCAAGTGGTCTGGGTGTGCATAGTGAATACCCAGATTACCCAGATGAGTGCCAGAGAACATCATTTCTTTCAGATAAGGAAATAATTTCATGGGAATAATTGGGTGATGAAAACTCTCATGTAATTCTCCTAGTGGGTATTTGTATGGATTGACTCTTCCAAAGGAAAGATGTAACATATGTCTAACTGTTCAAATCCACAGTATACAGGACAAAGAAGACAAAGAAAACATCACCCTGTGAAGTGTGTATCTATTGCTACATTCATGAAAATGCCATCGGTATTCTGTGTTGTTAGTGTGTGAAGAGAACTAATCATGTACTAAAGCCAAGGTATCAAAGTAATGATTGCTATGTACTGTATAAATGATTACATTTTTTTATAGATCTTTTTACTCATTTAATAAGCAGTGTAAAAAGTAGTCTTAATTTGTATTTTAGTCACATATTTTTCTACTAAGCTACATTTACAAATACATCAAGATACCCTAATTATTGTAATTACTTTGTCAAATATATCTTAAATTTTAGATTGCCATTTATAAGGAAATTACAAATTTCTTAATGTCTGTTTACTTAGAGTTATTATTATATATTATCATTTTCTATGGCCTTAACTCAAATAGAGTCTTATTAACTTTAATATTTTATACCAAGAAAGAGAACCACCACTTACTCAAATACAATACAACTGATGTTCTCCAGTAACTTCTTTGCCCTTATTTATAATAATTTCTTTCCAAAATTTTAAGGTGTAAAATTTTCTACTACCTAGTATTTTCCAGAAATTATATAGAATTTTTATTGGAACTTGAAAATAAATGACAGTATGAAGTGGACTTGTAATTTTTATTTTCCTTCTGTTAAAGCCCCAGTGATTTTGAGGGTTTTTTTAGTGTGTGTTTTTATTATTTCCTTGAGAAATTCTTCTTAACATGTGTTGATCATTTTTACCTCCTCCCCCAATTCTTCTCAGCTCCACTTCCTTCGCTCTCACCTAACTCTCTTCGCCTTTTTAAAAAAAGTTCTACTAAGTCCAATTTTTTCTTTAGTGTTTTACAATATTGAAATAGAATAGTCACACTGTCCTGAGAACACTTTTCTCTCTTTAAGTTACATAACATAAATTTGTAAAGGAAACTTTGAAGAGGAATTTTTAATCTCCCTTAAGCAACCATCAACAGCCTACAACAGTATAATATACTGATAGGGCATCTTAAACTGAAAGTCAAGTCAATCGGAGGTGTTTATCCTCAGCCATGTTTTCAGTGATTGTATCCACTCTTCCAGAGAATGAAAACAAGTTGACAACTGTGAAGCTCAGTATTTCTAAACAGGACTAAATGTATTTTTTTAAAAAAACTAATAGTTCAATTTTTTTTTCACACAATATATTTTGGCCAGGATCTCCCCTCTCCCAAATCTACCTCTATCTTCTCCATCTCCCTACCCACTCAAATTTCTGTTGTTCTTTCTTACTTTCAAAAACAAAAACAAACAAAAATCAAAAGAAACAAACAAAAAAGCAGTAATAAGACAAAAAATGCAAAAAACAATAAAACAAAACAACAACAACAAAAGAACCAAAAAGTTCATTTAAAAAAAAAAATCCTTTGACTTTGTTTTTATTGGCCAACCTGGGCATGGGCCCTATCCTTGAATTGTGATTGATACACCCAGTGACACTCCAATGAAGAAAACTGACTTCTGCCAATGGGTATCAATTGCAAATAGCTTCTCAGTTAGAAGCTTATTTTCTTGTATTTCAAAATCCTGAGACTCCATCTGGCTTGAACATGTGCAGGTCTTCCAACAGTCTCTGTGAGTTCATATGTGTTATTAGTCTTATTTCTGGAAGACACTGGTTCCTTGGAGTCATACATCCCCTCTGGCTCTTAAAACCTTTTGTTCTTTTCTTCCACACAAATCCATGAGCCTTGAAAGTGGATGAGTTGATAAAGACATACCCTTTAAGACTGAGTGCTCTAAAGTCTTTGTTCAGTTGTTAGTCTCTGTGTTAGTTCCCATCTATAAAAGAAGAATCTTCTTTGATGAGAAGCAAGACACTAATCAAGGCACTAACTTATAGGCAGAGGAATAAGTCATTAGGAGTCATTTTATTTCAATGTTCTTTTAGCAGAACAAGAGTAGAAGGTTTTTCCCTAAGCTTATGACTTACCTAGTCTCAGGTTTTTGGTCATATTAGCAGTGCAAGGTATGGGTTCCATTTCATTGAGTGGGCTTTAAATCCAATCAAAATTTGGTTAGGTATTTCCAAAATACTTTTGCAACTATTACACTCGTGTATCTTGCAGGCACATTATTGTTGTAGGTTACATGGTTTGTACCTGAATATTACCTTCCTTTGGCAGCACAGATTAAATTCCAGTACCATGAATGTAGGTCAATAGTGCTGAAGCTTCTAATTGGGGCCAAGATCTTCTCTGTGTTTGATAACAAAGATTTTGTCTTCAACAATAGGGTCTTACGATCAGGTTACGAAGAACAACCTTGGGAAATACCAGTTATATTTGAGAGTTTCAATGGGTCCTCTTCCGTTAATGTTTCAACAAGATATACTTCAGATTTTACTTGATGCATAAGATGTTTAGTTGGGGCATTGTCTCCCTCATTATATGGTGTAGTGGGTAGCCATTCCAGCTTTGATCTGGAAGTTCCAACCCCCATTGAGGCTTTGGTAACTATCACGCCTACAAGGCGGGGCCAAGAGAGGGCCCTAAAGACCTGAGATTCAGATGTGCTGC
Source organism: Peromyscus eremicus (assembly GCF_949786415.1). NCBI lineage: Eukaryota > Metazoa > Chordata > Mammalia > Rodentia > Cricetidae > Peromyscus > Peromyscus eremicus. Next base: position 107,936,054 of record NC_081417.1, on the reverse strand, counting down.
TCTCTTGTTTCCTGGACCCTGGACGCTGGAGGTAGACCAAGCAGAGTTCTCCAGAGAACACCGCTGGAGGGTGCTTCATCTTTCCCAGACCCTGTTACCTATCCCTTCATTTGTAAGTTATGCCACTAAATAAATCTCCCTTTTAACTACGTGGAGTGGCCTTAATAATTTCACCAATAATATGGTGACTTCATTTATATTCTTTATATATATGTTGTAGGAAGCTTCTGGAATAGTAGGCTTCCATATAGCTTTCCAAAAGGCCTTCAATATTAGTTTTCTCTCCCCATATTCCTATTTTACTATTTTCTCCTATCCACCTGATTTAGTTGTTAATATTAAATAATCTAGTTTCCTCTTTATCTCTCCATAACACTGTATACTATTACCCTAATATTGGGAGATCTTCTCCTCCTACTCCCTTAGTAGGTACTTAATTTCTGTGGCTATTCAGATTGTGGCACATGTGCCAATGTTTAAAAGCTAGCAACCAAAAACTACAAAAAGCATGAAATATTGGTCTTTTGGGCTGGGTTACCTCAATCAGGAAGATTTTTCTAGCTCCACCTATTTACTGGGAAAGTTTATAATTTCAGAACTGAATAATATTTCATTATATAAATGTACCACATTTTCATTATCCATTCATCAGTTGATGAACATCTAGGCTGTTTCCAATTTCTGGCTACTATGAATAGAGCAAATGAGCAAATACCTCTGTAATAGGATATATTGACCTTTGGGCATATTCCCATGAGTGATATAGATGGATATTTAGGTAGATCTATTCCCAGATTTCTGAGGAACAACTATACTAATTTCCATAATGGTTGTACAATTTTGTACTTCCATCAGCAATTGGTGAGTGTTTTTCTTTCCTCGCTTCCTTACCAATGTGAGCTGTCATTTTTTTTTATTAAACTTGGCCATTCAAAGACATGTAAGATGAAATATCGAAGTAGGTTTAATTTGTATTCCTTGATGGCTAAGGATGTTGAACAAAGTTTTAAAATTTATACTTACTTAAATTGAATTCAGGTATTAAAAGTAATTTATTCTAAGACTGAGTAACTATAGGATCATTTTTTTCTAGGTTAAGTTTGTCTAGTTAGGAACAGGCAAAAACAAGCTCCCCTCATGGAACAACGCAGTCAAGCCCAATGGCAAAAGTGAAAAATAAGTTATACAGATGTAGTGCACCCAGATGAGCTTCCCATGGAATACTTGTTTAGCATCTCCAGGAATGATCCAGAAAGCCAGGGATTGGGAACTTTAGTCTCCTGTAATATATGATAGTGAAGTGAAAAGAAAGTGATTCATGTGTGCTGCTAAGTGAAAATAAAAGTAGGTATTAAGAACAGACTTCTGATTGGTAACTATTGTCTGTGTTTTTGGATTAGTTATCATTTCATTTCTAGTTAAGTTATTGAACTTCCCTGAGGCACTGTTTTCTTATCTAAAGGGAAGCTATAGTAGAATGCAGAGAATTCTCAATTAATATCATCAAATAATGTTTCATTCACAGTCATACTTTTTCTCTAATTTATCCTATTATGGCAGTGCTAACAGGAAACTGAAAATAGAAACAAGGAGCTACCTTCCCATAGGCTTTCCTCTTCCATCTCCTCTTCCAAAATGCTGTCAAAATGTAACTCATATTATCTCTGTGAGTTAAAGAATTATGAAGATAGTTAAAAATGATCAACAATAGCACTAAAAATTTCAAATTTGTCCAGTGAGACGGCTCAGCAGGTAATTGTTAATCCTGATAATATGAATTCAATTTCCATGACTCACATGGTCTAAGGAGAAAATTGACTCCTGCAAGTTGTTCTCAAACTTCCACATGAGTGTTGTGGCAAACACACAGCACACTAAAATAAAGGAATGAAATATAAAGTAAAACATTTTTAATTACTTAACCATTTTATCTTTGTGTATTTAAGACCAAGCTGAAAGACTGCACGGTATTACCTTGATACCATGAAGTATCTGGCAATGGCTTGTTTGGAAGAAACAAAGGTTTGTGCGATTTGGTGGGCTACCTAGAGAACATAGACACATATTTAGAAGGAGCTAATGTTCTTAAATGGAAAGGCACACGAGTCTAAGCAGAGATATCCTTATCATAGAAAATATCAAATTCAGTAAGATAGATGAAGTAGTGTGAGTTAAAGAAAAATAGCTAATAAAAGTTTATCAATATTAATGATTAAAGCTTTTCACACCTAAATAATTTCACTGAAAGTAAATGATTCAGAGATACTACCAAACTATATTGTGAACACTATAGAACGGTGAATGAATTTTCCACAAAGAGAAGGAGTCTACATTTGGGTCCAGTACTGTATTAGTTACTTTTCTCTTGCTGAGAAAAAATACCATGACCAAGGCAACTTGCAAAAGAATGAGTTTATTTGGACATACAGTTCTATGGAGCTAAGTGTCCACCATGGCACTAAAGTAGGTTAGTAAGAAGCAGGTATGGCAGCTGGAGCAGAAAACTGAGAACTCACATTCTCAACCCAAATCAGGAAGGAGAAGAAGAATAAACAGGGGACTTTTGGACCTTAACACCTGCCCCAGGGATGTGCTTCCCCCCTGCAATGGTGTAGTACCTGAAACACTCAAAACAGCACCATTAACTAAAAATCAAGTGTTCAAAGAAGACTTGGAAGGACCTTTCTCATTCAAGTTACAACAGATGTGTGTGTGTGTGTGTGTGTGTGTACAAAATTTCAAATGGAATAAGATTTTCTTCAATTATGAATGAAAGGGAGATGAAACATATGTGAAAGAAATAGCAATAGCTTACCTTTATCACAACAAGAATGTCCTGCAGAGATAATTTGTTATGAGCATTTACAGTTTCATCCTACCAATAATCAGCAGCTTTTTCATGACTTCAGTTGACATTTTGTCATAACACAACTGTTAATTTAGCTCAATTTTTAAAAACAGGCACCTCTCCTTCTGTTTCTCTTCAAAGCCCCAAACAGGCATTTTTTGCTTTCAACCCAGTTTTCTTTTTCCCAAAATCATTGTAGTTGATAAGACTTTCATTTGTTGCTTTGTGCCATCGACTCTCCAGTATATAGTACCTGTCAGTAGTTGCCAAGCAACTGTGACAGTTGTGTGGCTTGCACACATTGGCATTCATTGCCATAATGTGGTATTGTAATGTGTGTCAAGTAGTAACACAACTGCGGACCAGAATCAGACTGGTATAATAAATGGGGATAAGTGGAGACAAATACAGCTTTTCCTCAGCATTTATCACTGACATTAGGTAATTGACAGTCTCAGGACTCTGATTCTCTATGAGTGAAGATTCAAAAGCTCTCTTTTTATGAAATTGAGAAAGACGTATCTGATATCCATATTCAACTTAATGGGTATATATACACATACTTTTGAAAGACTTCCATTATGAAGGATATTTTCCTTCTCCTCTTTTTTCTTTTTTCAGTTGTTTTTGAGACAGAATCTTACTATGTATTTTCAGCTGGCTTGGAACTTGCTATATAGATCAGACTGGCGTCAAAATTACTGAGGTTCATCTTTTTCTGCTTTCCAAATGCTTGGATTAAAGGTACGTGGCTCTATGATAAAGACTTTGGAAGGAAGATGACTGTGTAGGGAGATACTCTGAGATGGCTTCCAGTGGTAGGCACACAGCATGGCTCAACAGAGCATATCTTTTCAGGCACTCCTTCTTTTAAGCTTTCTCACTTATTCTTCTATGGTCATGTACGCTAAACTCAAGAGGACAATGTTACTGTGTGAAGGTGCGGTTTACCCATCTTAAATGAGCAGCATGGACAAGTATTATTGATTGTTGTTTGTGTCATTTATCAAGAGTGAAATGTTTTAAAATAGAGAGGAAGTCTTTAGAACCTAATTGTGTTTTTTATTTGTTTGTGAGGAATAGTCTCTGGAGCACTGTTCTAAAAATATTCCTGTTCTTTAAAACTATAGAAGTAATTAAGAAGGTTTTCCCACTGAGCATGATATCAGACTATCTTGTCACTTCCAAAAAATGGGGATAATGGGTGTTCACTTCTATTGTCTTACATTTAGCAATCCATAGCTTGGAAATTTCATTATTTTTTTCAAGAATGCATACTTTCATGGTTTAATCCTTGACGAAGGTACTAGCTTCAAATGATCTGGAGATTTCTAAAATTTCAATTGGTTTCATTTTAGAAGGTATTACATTAATGAGACATTCAGTCTGATGCATAACCTCATGTGGTAGAAATACACTGTGAGCAAACTGTACTCAGGCTTTTTGTTGAAATCATTGGTTCCCCAATATTGACATAGAGACTTCTTATTAATTATGAAAGCCCAGCCAGTAGCTTAGGCTTGTTTTTATATAACTCTTGTAACTTAAATTAATCAATTTCTATTTAATCTATGTGCTGCCCAGAGGCTTATTTACCTCATTTATGTAATGTCCATCCTGCTGTCCTGCTTCCTCCATCTCTCCTCGTGTCTCCACCCTTCCTTTTTCCAGCATTCTCTGTCCCCAGAAATCCTGCCTAGCTATTGCCTGTCCAGTGGTTTATTAAAACAACCATAGTGACACTTCCTCACAGTGTACGAAAAGATTATTCCACAACATACCAGGTGAATACAGGTATTTGCTTATGTTTGTTCTCAGATGTATTTTGTTCTGGAGCACAGTGAAGTACCAGAGTGAGTTTTTCAAGGTCACTCACAGTATCTCTACCTTACTGTTATCAAGGTATTGGTTTGGGGTTTTCTGTTTTAGAAGCACATTCTGCAGTCTATACCCATAGCTTCTGAGTCTGTGGACCTAGCTTAAGGTTAAAAAATCTAGGAAATATAATGAGCATGAGCAGACCTTTTGTAATTGTTATTATTCTTAAATGCTCTAACAATGATTTCATGGAATGCTCAATTTATTTGGTATTATAATCAATCTAAAGATGATTTCACATGTATGGTTAGGCTGTATGTGGTTATATACAAATACTATAGCATTTTTCATGAGAAATTGAGTATCCACAGGGGTTTGGATAATCCATAGGCACTCCCAGAATCAGTCCTCCATGGATCATGAGAGACAGTTAGAAATGTATATACATATAAGAAGCGCACATAAAAGATCTTTTTTAAATATTATTTACTTATTTTGATGCCTCATGTATACATAGAATTTATTTTTATAATATTTTACTTTAAAATAACTTAACAGTCTATTCAAATTCTGGCACAACATTGTTTTAAAATATGTATGCATATATTAATTTTTAATAAAACAATTTGTCAGCATAATATGTAAATAGTGATACAAATGTTTGGAGAACAATCCCAAGGAAGGTATTGAAAGAATGAAAGCTTTTACACATTAGTAAATTAAATGACCATATATTCTCTCAAACACATAAACAATTCTATAATTCTTAGATTTGAGTTAACTATCACATAAAGAGGCCTTCAATTTAACTCATTATTGATATTGTAGTAAGGGAAATGAGCAATTATGAAGTTTTCTGAGATTTGCAATTATTGCATGCATGCTACACACTTTAGGATATATTCTGAATAGAGTATACATATCTCAGTTATATCCATTAAGTACTTAATTGAAGTCTAAGAATGCCTGAATAATTATCATATTTTCTTTACTTGACATTAACAGAAGGTTGTATGTAAGAGTCATATTGAATATTCGAAAGGATAGTATTTTTCTAGATAGTTGCCTATCTTGCTTCATGTCCATGAACTTAGAGTAAAGCTAATTAATTTATTTGGAGTTAGTAAGAGTTTTAAATGTATTTACGAATCTGGATATATTTTTATAAGACAGGAGCTACTTGAGATTTCATGTATGCAAATGGTGCCTACTAGCTCTCTTTTTTAAAATTCAATTTGTTTAACCATCACATTAAATTCTGTAAAAGGCTGAAGCTCATCAGAATAATATGTAGTTCAATAGGACAATACATGGATATTTTAATATAACTATATGTTCAATCTTCTATCTGTTTACAAAGATTGTAAGCTGATTTTGCTGTCATATATTAGAGTTTAGTACTGGGAAAAGCAGTACATATTTGCAGGTATACATTCTTCACTGACTCTTTGAAACTACTTCCTTTCCTACCTCAGCTGTAACTACATTTATTTCTATGTTATTGAGATGAGTCAACTGAATTAGATAACCTTTGTAAGACATGTGGTCTATTAATGACCAATATGTATTTGTACTCCTTCTTATCTCTTGGTCCCCAACCCAAGTCTTTACTAAAGCTAGCTGTAACATGGAACAGGTCAGAAAAATAATATACAATGAATCTGATCAAAGGGAACGTGAATATTGACTCAGGCTGAGGTTGGGTTTTTTGATTAAACACTTGCACTGTGGTCTGATACAGTACCACTTCCCAGGTCTGCTTTAGCTGTCAGTCAACAATTTTGTTTTGCTTCTGCCTATGGAGTGCTTTGTGAATATGTTTCAAATTCTGGACCTTAGCCGGGCGGTGGTGGTGCATGCCTTTAATCCCAGCACTGGGGAGGCAGAGCCAGGTGGATCTCTGTGAGTTCGAAGCCAGCCTGGGCTACCAAGTGAGTTCCAGGAAAGGTGCAAAGCTACACAGAGAAAACCTGTCTCAAAAAAAAAAAAATTCTGGACCTTTATGAAACTCTACAGAAAATATAAAAATATACCTTTATTATTTTTATTAAAAATGTTCAACTTCTGCAAGTGGTTTTCCCTTCCTTGGAAATAGCAAAGCAGTTGGCCTAGAAACAAACAACATATAGACTAAGGGAGCCCATTTTTCTGCTTCCATGAAAACAGTACAGCACTAAAATTACCAACTCCAATTATTAGGCTCATGAACAGTAATTTTTAATGATACATTGTAAGAATTTAATCACAATCCTCTTATACTTCTACTGTATGTACTTAAACAAGGGCCATAGTTTTATTATTTGAACTCCATAAAAATGAATTGTTGTGAATAACAAATAAACCAATATTTCAACATCAGCTTACCACATAATGCTTGATGTTGAAATAAATTAAGAAAAATAATTTTTATGTGCCTAGTAAGTGCTTGATCCTTAGTAGAGGTAAGTTAATATTAGTCATTTAATTTTTTTTAATTTTTACTCTATTATATTATTATTACAATAACTTTCACCGTTTTGATTGTGTGTGTGTGTGTGTGTGTGTGTGTGTGTGTGTAATTATGTGCAAGTGCCAGCATGTATGCTATAGCATGTATGTAGAGGTCAGAGGACAGTTTTCTGGAGCCAGTTCTCTCATTCTCCTGAAGGTTCTGGGTATTGAATTTGGGTTGTCAGGCTTGTGTGGCAAGTAGTTTAACTACTAAGCCATCTCCTGGTTTTAAGCTTTAGTCTCCAGTTCATCATTCTAATCATTCAGCATTTTCTCAATGAATGTATCTATTCTCTTCTAGTGAATCTTGGATTATTAAAGAGAAGGAGAAGCACATGGTCAGGTGGCTCAGTGGATAAAGCCTATCTTGTACAAATATGAAGACAGAGTTCAGATCCCTAGCATCATGTAGATATGCAGCCTTCCATTAATTTCAGCTCATATAAGGCAGGAAATCTCAAACAACTTGGTTAGACAGACTAGCTTTAACAAGAGAATGTGGATTCAGTAAGAGACCATTCCTGAATATATGAGGCAGAATGTGATTGAGAAATACACAATATGTTGACACTTAGTCTCTGTGTACTGATGTACACATGCATCTGAACACATTTGAACCTGCATACATATGTGTATTCATACCACAGAAATATGAGCATGCATACAGACATATTATGCATGTACACATTCAAAAAAAGGAAAAGAGAGATAAAGATAGTCTCTGGTAGAGAAGAGCTTTGAATCTAGTAAAACTAAAAGACAGGTTTAAAAATAACTGTTTTAATGTCAATGATAATGACAAATTATGAATATTGGGGAAGTATTAATTGTAGTGTGTCTTTTGTATGTAACTCGGTTTCTACAATTATCAAAGAAGACACACTTTCTATTTCCAGGCTTCGTAAAGTTTCATGAAAACTCAAGTGCAAATATGTGATTGCCTTTCTTCCCCATGGTTCAGAAAGAGAAAAGATCAGTATTTTCCCACTGGAAGAATGGAGGTTTTTAAAGATTATCATCTTGATTGTTTTCTTTTCAGTAATGTCTCAACATTGACCTAAATCAGTAAGCTTTATTCACAGAATTTTCTAACTCAGTGTCATTTATATTCTCTCAGCACGTTACCAATGTCTATTGACTTTTCTTACTTGGACCTCGTCTTAACAATTTGCAATTGACTCTAAAAGAATGTATTGTTGCCTCCTGGAACACCACATCTGATTACTTTCCCTCAATCATTTCAGAAAATTAGTTCCATTTGGATATTACTCTTCCTGTGAGTGCTAAAGAGGAGAGATTAGCTCTAAAATAGTGGAAATGATGTTTGAGTTTTCTCCTGAATACTCAGGCACCACAGAGAAGATGGGATGGACTTTTATTGATGTGATTGCTGTGCTGTGTTTTATTCAGAAAACTTTAAGGAATGTTGATGAACACTGATGGTCCCTATATAAGCTTCAGATCCAGAAATAAGTTGAACTTTAAAAAATGATGGATTAAAAGTGATGCTAGATGTGGAAGTTTATGAAATATTTCTATGTAAATATCCTTCTGACATCAAATATGTGAGCTTACAAACAGTTCTTTAACTCTCCAAACTAGACCTCTATCAATTCAATTAAATTTGACACTAACTACCTGCAGTTACCTTCAGATTCCATATGTTAAGGTCTGGGCTCCACTTGACCAGCCACAATTTCCATGCATGTTGCAAATCCTGCCCTGTTAACCTCTAGCAACAGCTATTCCTTGTGAACACACCAGCCAAACATTTCAGTAAAACAGGCAACACACAGCCATCACACTTTCTGAAAATCCAGAGAGGAAACAGAAACTAAGGAACTAATTACCCACCCAATAGACAAACCCAAAAATCAGTAGCTAGACCTATAAAACCATCCAAAACCCAGATGCCTAAGCACCAGCATAAGAACACAATCAATAACAGCCAGGACAATACATCTCTGTCATCACATGAGCCCAGCTATCCTACCATAGCAAGCCATGAATATTCCAACATAGCTAAAGCACAAAAAAAGACAATAAAATAAGCCATATGTAGATGATACCATTGATATTGAATAGTTTTATTTTTTTCCTTCAACTGTTTGTATTTTCTTGGCTTTTTAAAAGAGATTTATTCATTTCCTCTAATTGTTTGTTTGTGTTTTTCTGGATTTCTTTAAGAGATTTATTCATTCCCTCTTTAAGGACCTCTGTCATCTCTAACTTAAATTACATAATGACCCTCCCACACTGATAATGGGAGACTTCAGTTCCATACTCCCACCAATGGACAGGAAATTCAGACAAAAAGCTAAACAGAAATATTAGAGCTAAAGGATGTTATAAATCAAATGGATCTAACACATTTTACAGAATATTTCACTCAAATACAAAAGTATATACCTTCTTCTCAGCACCTTATAGAACTTTCTCTAAAATTGATCACATACTCAGACACAAAACAAGTCTCAACAAATATAAAAAAAAATACTGAAATAACTCTCTGCATCCTATCAGACCACCAGAGAATAAAGCTAAGCTGGCTATAACAACAGAAACAGAAAGCTTATAAACTCATGGAAACTGAACAACTCTCTACTGAATGAAAAATGGGTCAAGACAGAAATAAAGAAATTAAAGTCTATCTAGAATTCAATGAAAATTAATCCACAGCATTCCTAAATTCACAAGATACCATAGAAGTGATGGTACGAGGAAAGTTCACAGCACTAAGTGCTTACATAAAATACAAAAAAAAAAAAAATGGAGAGACCTCATACTAGCAACTGAACAGCACACCTGAAAGGTCTAAGACAAAAAGAAGTAAGCACATTCAAGAGGAGTAGACAGCAAGAAATCATCAAACTGAAGTAAACGGAGGGCTGAAATCAACAAAATAGAAACAAAGAGAATAATACAAAAAAAAAAAAACAATGAAACAAAAGAGTTGGTTCTTTTAGAAAATCAAGACAATAGACAAACTCTTATCCAAAGTAACTAAAAGATGGAGAAAGAATATCTAAATTAACAAAATCAGAAAGAAAAATAACAGACACCAAGGAAATCCAGAGAATCATTAGAACAATCTTTTTAAAACCTGTACCCCATCAAATTGGAAAATCTAAAATAAATGGATAATTTGCTTGATAGATACCACTTACCAAAGTTAAATCAAGATCAGATAAAAATTTAAATAAACCTATAACCCATAGTGAAATAGAAGCAGTCATTAAAAGTCTCCCAACCAAAAAAAGGCCAGGGCCAGATTGTTTTAGCACAGAATTCTACCAGACTTTTAAAGAAGAGTTAACACCAATATTCAAATTGTTCCATAAAATAGAAATGGAAGAAACAATGCCCAATTTATTTTATAAGGCCACAGTTACCCTGATACCCAAACCACATAAAGACTCAACAAAGGAAGAGAATTACAACTAATTTCCCTTATGAAGATAAATGCAGAAACACTTTCAAATCAAACCCAAAACACATCCAAAAGATCATGTACCATGATCAAGTAAGTTTCATCCCAAAGATGCAAGGATGTTTCATATTCAAAAATTAGTAAATAAAATCCACCATATAAACAAACTGAAATAAAAAAAGATCATCTCATTAGATATAGAAAAGGCTTTTGACAAAATCCAACACTCCTTCATGATAAAAGTCTTGGAGAGATTAGGGATACAAGGGACATAAGCAAACACAATAAAGGCAATTTATAAAGCCTATAGCCAACCTTGAATTAAATGGAAAGAAGAAATTCAAAGCAATTCTACCAAAACCAGAAAGACAAAACTGTTCCCTCTCTCCATATCCATTCAATACACTACTTGACATTTTAGCTAGAGCAATAAGACAACTGAAGGAGATCTGAGGAATACAAATTGGAAAGGAAGAAGTCAAGGTATCATTATTTGAGAAAATAATACACATTAAGTGACTCTAAATATTCAACCAGAGAACTCTTACTGCTGATAAAACTTTCAGTGAAGTGATTGGATAAATATATATATATATATATATATATATATATATATATATATATATATATATATATATATGTAACCCTCCTATATACAAATAACAAATGGACAGAAAAAGAATCCAGGGAAACAACACCTTTCATGACTGCCTCAAATTTATTACTCTGCACAAAATTCAAGTCCAAGAGGATCAAAGACCTCAACATGAAACAAGATACACTGAATCTAATGGAAGAGAAGTGAGGAATAGCTTTCAATGCATTGGCACAGGAAAAGGCTTCCCTGTAGCTTGAGTTTTCCTGCCTGGCCCACAGTCAGGGCAAATCTCTCTCACCTGCCAGTCCCACAGCCGCTCAGACTCGACCAAGCAAACACAGAGACTTATATTGGTTACAAACTGTATGGCCATGGCAGGCTTCTTGCTAACTGTTCTTACAGCTTAAATTAATCCATTTCTATAAATCTATACCTTGCCACGTGGCTCATGGCTTACCGGCATCTTCATATGCTGTTTCCCATCATGGAGGCTGGCAGTGTCTCTCTGACTCAGCCTTCCACTTCCCAGCTTTATTCTCCTCCTTGTCCCGCCTACACTTCCTGCCTAGCCAATGGCCAATCAGTGTTTTATTTATTGACTAATCAGCAACACATTTGCCATACAGAACATCCCACAGCACTTCCCAGACAGAACTAGGATAGTGAAGGCTCGAAGATCAACAATTAATAAGTGGAATCTCACAAAACTGAGAAGATTTTATAAGGCAAAGGATACTGTCTATAAGACAGAGCAGCAGCATACAGAATGGGAAAAATTATTACCTACTCCACATTGGAAAAAGGATTAATATCCAAAATATATAAAGGACTCAAGAAACCTGACATCAGCAAACTTAAATAATCTAATTAAAAATAAGGTAGAGATCTAAACATTGAATTTTAAATAGCGGAATCTCAAATTGTGGAGAAACACTTAAGGAAATGTTCAACATCCTTAGGTATCAGGGAAATGTGAAACAAAACTACTTTTTTCCATCTTACACCTGTCAGAATGGTTAAGATAAAAACAGACAGCTCCTGTTGTTGAGGATGTGGAGCAAGGGAAGCACTCCTCCATTGTTGGGATTGTAAACTTTTACAGTCACTATGGAAACTAATATGTTCAGTTCCTCAGAAATATAGTAGTTGATCTACCTTGAGACCCAGCTATACCACTCTGGTATATACCCAAAGACATTGCAATCCACCACAAGGATACTTGCTCAACCATGTTCATTGCAGCTTTATTCATAATAACCAGAAACTGGAAACTGCCTAGATGTCTCTCAGCAGAAGAATGGATAAAGAAAATGTGGTACATTTCCAAAATGGAGTATTACTCAGCTGTTAAAAAAGTGGCATCATAAAATTTGAAGGCAAATGGATGTAACTAAAAAAAAAAAAAAATTCAGAGTGAGGTAACTCAGATCCACAAAGACAATTTTGGTATGTTTTCACTTATAATTTGATATTAGTTATTAAGTAAATGAAAACCAAGCTAAAATCCATAGACAGAGAAAGAGGAGGCATCTAGAGGGGATGCATGGACCTTCTTGGGAAAAAGAAATAGAATAGATTTTAAGGGTGGACTGGAGGTTGGTGGTTATGGGAGCAGGAGGGATCAGGTGGTATGGTAAGATGAGATAGAGACAGTATTTTTAGAGAAGACTGAAATTGGGGGGGCATTTAGAAGTTGGTGTGGAAACCTAGCACAGTGGAAACTTCCTAGAATCTATGAAAGTGGTCTTAATGAGTACTCCTAGTAGTGGAGGATATGGCCAACTCTTGTAGCCAGATAAGACTTCCAGTGGCAGACTGGGTTGCATTCAATTGAGATGTTGGCCAAGGAGATCTCATGGAAATTCCCAAACAACCCAGGCTGAAGCAAAGCAAAGGGTCGCTCTCTGCAAACTAACAGCAGGTTTCCATTGCTAAGGACAACATCCACACAACTCATTGGACATGGAAAAGTGGAGGTGGTGCCAACATGGAGCGTTCATCCTTACGTTCTAGTCTCTTTGCTGTAGGTACTTTGCAGGCTATCAAAAAAAAAAAAAAAAAAAGAACTTGGACACCAATCCAGCTGCAAAATCTTTGACCTACAAACTGTCCTTTCTTCACAATATGCTATGACAATGGTGGCACATAACTTGTGGGCGTAGCCAGCCAATGTCTGATTTGACATCAGGCCTGCTCCATGAGAAGGAGCCTATGTCCAACACTGCTTGGGTAACCTAGAACCAAAGACTAGATAAGTCCAGAGACCTAGGGTAAAACCAAACAGGCTTGGTCTAAAACAAAATCAATAGTGATTCCTAATGATATTCTGCTATAGTCATGGATCAGTAACTTATCCAGTCATCATCAGAAATGCTTTCTCCTGCAGCAGATGGGGACAGATGCAGAGACCCACAGCCAGATATTATGTGGGCAAAGAGGATACATTGGAGGTCTCCATCAAATTCCACCCCTCAGAGCTCAGGGAATCCTGTGTAAGAGGGGGCAGAAAGATTGTTAAGAGTCAGAGAAGATGGAGGACACTGGATAACAAGGCCCTCTGAATCAACTAAGCAAGGTACATATGAGCTCACAGAGACTGAAACAGTTAAGTACATAGCCAACTTGGGTCTGCACCAGGATTTTTGCATATATATTATAGCAATTAGCTTAGTATTTATGGGAATCCTGACTATGAGAATGAGTGGATCTCTGGTTCTATTGCCTGCTTTTGGGACTTTTCCTCCTGTTGGGTTGCCATGTCCAACACTGTTTGAAAGTTTTTGTTTCATCTTGTTCTATCTCATTTTGTCATGTTTGGTAAATACTTCTTTAGAGGCCTGTTCTTTTCTAATAAGAGACAGAATTGTAGTGGATCTGGAGGGGATGGGAGATGGGGAAGACCTGGGAGGAGTAGATAGAGGGGAAGCTATAATCAGGATATATTGTATGAGAAAAATCTCTTTTCAGTAAAAAATGAAATATTTTCTGTTGAAAAAACAATTCCAAATATTTCAGAAGTCTTTTTTCTTAACACTACAAATATTAGCTTAAACGTAGGAAGGATTCTGATAGTAATATAAAAACAAGTATGAAGAAACAAATTAATGTACAAACTATAGGGATTAAGGGTACAGAAACAACATTTATGCTGGATACACAAAAGCTCCATCCTTAACAAGATTAGATTATGATATTTTTCATGTACTCTCTAACATTTGTGGAGTGAAGAATGTAACTGTTACCTTACCATTAGCTTGTGGAAATGTCCCTGACAGATGAGCTCCCAGTGCTGAAAGAGGAAGTAGACACAAACTCCTATCCCTAACCCCGAACCTATCTCCAATTAACAATCACTCACAAGGAAAAAATTAGTTTGCTCCAATGGAATCTTGTTGGGTATAGAAACCATATTCAAAGTCATGCCCCATGCTCAGCAGTGGATGGCCAACACAAAACAAACTCAGTGGTAGTTTTGGAGATGTTGTGCCTTGCCATCCCTTGTTTGGGCATTTTTTTTTATCTTACTTGTCTTTTGTTTACTTATTATAGTTTTCAATTATTTTGTGTTTTTATGGGTTGTGTGTGTGTGTGTGTGTGTGTGTGTGTGTATGTGTATTTCTGCGTATGTTTGTCGTTCTTGGGCTTTTTTGGTTTGTTTGTTTTTGTTTCCTCCCTATGTCTATTTGCTTTGTTTTATTCTGGTTTGTTAATTTTATTATTGACCTGTTTTTTTCCTCCACAACAGGTAAGTATACACTAAGGAAGACATACACATGCACACAAGGAATAAAAATAAAAGTTAGAGAATAATCTGAGGATTATTACATGGAAAGGTTAAAAAACTATTTACACATGATTTCGAATACTTTCTTAGCTATGAGACTTGGTGTTCAAGTCTTTTTTATGCTAGTACTTTTCAGTGCTAGCATATTTTCTAGTTGGGACTTTTGGAGGTCTCATGAGTGCTGTCAGAGTCAGAAAATATGTACATCAGCCCTGTTGTAGCTGTAAAATGTTTCCTTAGAGCCATCCACGAATTCTGTCTCTTGAAATCTTCCTGCCTTCTCTTTCACATAATTGTCTTAGCTTTTTGAGAGGGTTTTGACAAAGATATCACATTTCTTTTGTATTTATTTATTTATTTAGAGAGTTTACTTGGTTACTTGTTTTTGTTTTCTTTTCTCTCTTTTTTTTGTGAGAGAAAAAGACCATAAAGTAGAGTGGGTAGGGAGGTTGGAAGGATTTTATAAGGGTTGGGAGATGGGAAAGAAAATGATCAAATTATATTATATTATTTATGTTGATAATAAATAAACTTTTTAAATTTATTAATGGGAGTTAAAATCTCTATGCCCAGGGCCAAGTCCCAAGTATTTAGAAATGTTAAAATTGCTTCATAAGTGTTGAGCCTTTCTTACAATTCTTAATGAGCAAATTAATATCTGTAGAGAATATTAGTGTCTTCCATGGAATTTTCTCTGTGTCTTATGCATTCTCTTTATTATACAGCCTTGAATCTAATATGATAATCTCATATTTGGAGCCTTTCCAAAGCTTAAAGTAGAATTTTTCAACAGGAAACCTTACTTGGCTATCAACCATATCCACAGTTCGCCCCCAAACCTGCTCTTCTCTGTCCCCAGGCCTCAAATCTCTTTCAGGTCTCTGGGACTCTTTTTTTTTTTTTCCCTTGCTTTTTGAAATAAATCAGCCAAACATTCTGTGGTCACAAAACTGCCAAAGGGACAAATGAGGTGCAGGTTAAGTTACTGAATGAACATATTGGATGTGTGCATCTGAGGTCAGTTCTACTCGCCTAGTAGTTGGTGATGAAACCCGCATGATTTAAGGAAATGTGTCAGCACACCTACCCCCTCCTGTGGACATGGCCAGGCCATTTTCATATTGTCCCACTGGCAAAGTGTTTCTATTTGGATAATGTGATATTCATGAGGAAGTTAGGCTTGCCTAAGCATATTTTTATATAAAATAAAAGGTCATTAATACAATTATTTCTGTGCTTTAATCTTCAAAAGAAGCTCCTCAGAGAATTTCTTTGTTCTGAGCAATTGGAAGTAAATTGGATCTTGATAGCTCATCATGACCATGAAAGAAGGCTGCATGTATTAAAATAAAAGTGACTTCAGTTTCCAAACCAGAGGAGGTGACTTCTTGTGACAATTTAACTTACATTATGTGAAATCTTACATGCACTATATTGTTAATACTATGCACTCTGAAATGTCCATATTCCTAAAGATTTTGTAAACGAATCATTTAATTGAGGTCAATCCACATCAATTAATACCTTTTATAAAGTTGTCTATAAGATTTTTTATTCCCTTTGAAGGTTTTCAGTACTAGGTTAAAAAATGAGTCCTTCCCTGTCATTGAATCTTCATCTATTTGTACTGTTAACTCCATTTCTTATATACAAATTTAAAGTCTCAATGTAGT